>NC_091822.1:88989817-89329635 GCF_038994185.2 Dermacentor albipictus
TAACGGAAACGGCAAAATGTCTAGCCGTGGCTGAAAAGGAAATATTATGAATGTATAGAAACCACAACCAGAAACAATGATATAGAAACCACAAGTCCGCACAAGCCACATGGTTTATGCAGACTATATATGTATATAATTGGCACTATAATGCTGAATAAAAATCTATCCTTCGTGGTTTCCACTTGCGAAACATAATGCCAAGAGCAATTTGTAGATACGTTAGTGTCGTGTTTCCACCTCCATATCAAACAGTAAGCAACTTCATGAATGCGCAAAGGCCTGCGCTTCCCTGAAATTTGTCTCTGCAGTCGCATCGCAGAACTGAGCAAATTATTTGGCTGATGCATCCATATATTTTTTTTTAGTTTGACGTTGATGTTTTAATGCATTAGCTTCCTTAGGGTACTTCACAGACTGTCCGGGGGCGCGCTAGCTATCTATTTTTGTATGTTCATGCGTACGTGTTTTTGTATCTAATTGTTCTCGCGCCTATCTGGGTGACTGGGTAATCCATGGTCGAATGGGTGGCGCATAGGGCTGCTACGCTGAGGGAACAGGATTCTCAGTTAACAATCAGACCAAGTGGTGTATGTGGGAATGTTTGCATATGTGCTCCTATTCAACGAACCTCTTTGATGCCAGTTTGGGTTCCTGCGTATGTACCAGTATGTGTGTGCCGCTCTTTAATGAACGTCTGTGATGCCACTTCACGTAAGTAAGCACGTGCCAGTGGGAGAAACGTGCCGCTCGACAGTGACAAAAATATTCCTAAATTTCTTTAACGCTGAGCGAAATCAAGGCCAGGTCGGAAAAGGTTCCTCAAGGACCGCAACCCTACGCTTGAGCAGGTTGCTCCACGAGTGTAATTGGCGTGTACTGTTCTTCAAGGAAACCAGCTGCAACGTGGGTCACTGAGTAAGGGCCACGTGGTATGCGGCAATTGAGCGAACGACTTTTAGCGCTCGCATGCACCGGCACGTCACGCTTCTCATCTCGGAGGCCAAGCGCGAACTTCTTCGTATCACCCCTAGATGGCACAGCCTGTCCAAAAAGAAGCGCAAGAAAGGATCCCAGTTGCCCTATGAAGCTTTTGTCATAGTTCACACTCACCGGCGCGTAATGCATTTCGGAGGCCATGCCCAGGCTTCATGGCGTCGCTGCTATGCGTCACGAAGTGTTTTTAGGCAAGCACGAAAGAGGAGTCCCGCTGCAGTACACGCCTCATAGATACTTCGTTTCGATGGCGACAATATGTTGCGTCCCTAAATTGATTCAAAACGAGATGCATTAGCGTCGACAGTCATCGTGAGACGGGTTCTGCCGAATTTCGTTCCGTGGATTACTTTAGTTATCTACTTTGTCTGTTATCGGCGAACGAGTACTTTGTTCTCGCATTGATTCTAAAGCACGCGAGGAAATGCAAATATAATTGGTGTCTGCTGCGCCTGCTTAAGTGAACAGAGGCCTTTCTTAAGCTGACAAAGTCATTCGATGGTGTTGTAGAGCCCTGATCTTGCAGTCTTTGTGCAGTAAAATGGGCGAGAAGGGGAACATCTTGTGGAAAACGCAGCAATGGGATTAAAACGTCCTGGTAGAAAATTTGGACTTTCACAATAACGATATTGTTTGATGACCATGTGTATATCCCTATATTTGTGGTTACACGTAGGCTGAGAAATTAGGCAGGCTATGTATTTTAATATACGAAGGAATTGTATTTTGTTTCTACGCCAACAACGTTCCACGTGGCAAGACGTGCTTCAATATTTGTCGTCTGGCTCGCAGGCTTACATTCAACGCTGCTGATAACACAAGTTCGTACACCCCGGCCATTCTATTGTGTGAAGCAGCACGCGAGTGTTATCTTCGGAGAGACTCATTGCCTGTGTCAGCACACACAGAATTGAAAGATAACGTTCTTTTTTTTCTCAGACTGGCGAGACATGTACCTGGGGTAATAGCGAGATAACTCAATCTGAACATCGGTAGGGACACAGTCAGGCTGTACTCGTAGTTGTAGTTGAAGCAGTTGTAGTTAAAGGATTTCTAAGCCTGCACAGGGCTAGATAATTATCTGTTACGTGTGCTGTTGTATATACATTCCTGTGATTTCTGAACTAAGTTCAATATAAATCACGCTAGGACTTTTAATGCATGCTAGCCACAGGTGCATTCCTTCACCAAAGCTTGAATGCCGTAAAGCATATGTTGTGAATTTTTTAATGAATGTCTTTAGTCCGTCTTTACTATCATTAACTTTATTATTAGCTCTATGTAGTAAACCTCTATGTTTTACCTTTATGTACCAATCTTTGCTGCTAAATTTAAGTGCAGCGACCGATATATTTTTTTACATCAGTCTCTCCAAGACGAACAATTTGCAACAAGAAAGTACCTGCTGTTCATTTCTTTGCGCACCGGTTTAGTGACGGGCTGACCGGCTTTAATGTCCTAAAACAATACAAGGAACGAGGAGGTGGAGAGATCGGGTTTGATAGTGCATGGCGATGGACCAATTTCGACAACAAAGATTTTTTGAACCCTCACCTAAATTTAAGTGAAGGTGCAAGACCTCCTCATTGCCCCACCATTAGAGGGGAAAGGTCTTGGCCGAGAATCAAGCCAGTGATCGCTATACCCACTCAACCACAACCATCAGTGTAATCAAATTAGCGCAGTAGATGTGAGTGCACGACTTTTAGCATTACAGCAGTGCGTGCGAAGAGCGTTGAGAGATGGTTCGCAATTTACGGATGCCTGTGAAATTTGCACGCTCTCACAGCACATCCAGTGTACTCGGCAACTGCAGTCGACTGTCCATGGAATTCTCACTAGATTTCCAATGAGACTGAGCGAAAGTGTAACGTAGCAAGTGAAGGAGCCGACAACATGAAATGGATGGGTGTGTTTTTTTTTACTAAGAATTATTACGTACACGGACAATTCCTAATAGCGTGTTCATTTCAAATATAGGGAAAACGTGTGAATCTGGAGGAGAGGACCGATTGCCGCAAATCGCTGCCGAGCGCACAGATTTCACGCGATGCATCCTGTGCATACATTGTGCATATGAAAAGATGCACATGCTGGGATAGCCTAATTGGAAGAGCACCGTGTGCGTCAAGCGCACGTTGTGAGACTGCCTTCTAATCGCGGCAAGTTGTATTTTCTTCAACATTTATTCTTTTTCTAATATGTAGAGTGATGAAGTGCACTTTAAGGTTAACCCTCATTTATATTTCATTCCTCAGTTAAAAATATTTTGGAAGAATATTTTTTCAAGTTTTTCTTGGCTTTACCGTACGCGAAGTTCATTTGCTAGCTCAAGATATTACATGCGCTGGTGGAAACTGCGCTAAAAAGCGAGTTGCGGAAGATTTGAGTATGTGTGAATTTGAAGGTTGCAAGGCAAATTCAGTGGCATCGCGAGGTAAAACTAAACGTGAGTGCGCAGACACCAAAACTTCATGAGACATTCGGGAAACGGCAAGACACGACCCACAAGCGGATCAGGCGCTGCTTACCCGCACTTAGGAGTAATGTGGCATTCTCGGTCATAAGTACACGCGCTTAGCACTGCCGAGGACAATGCGATTCCTCAAAACGGGACGTTACAAACACTTTTGGCAGCAGTGCGTACGGTTTCTACAACACTCATCAGTCATTTTTCTGCACAGATGCACTCTTGCTCGGCGCAATGCATCGGCTTTTGCGTGAGTGAAACTGCGCAAGGAAGGCAGTTAGCTGACGAGGACAGACGCTGTTTTCGTTGGCTGTCTCTGCACTGCTATTCCCTAGGATCAGCTGGTGTACGTCGACGTCCCCGCGCCTGCGCTGTGACCCACCAAGCTACTGGACGCTGCCTATATATACTGACTGCCCTCCATATTTCCTTCAATTTGGCAGCAGTGCGTACGGTTTCTACAACTCTCATCAGTCCTTTTTCTGTATAGGTAAGATTCGGATTACATTTTTAAGTTCTGCCATTGTTGCTGCATGCACTGATGCCAAACAGGAGTGATAGTGTTTCCCTTGAATATTTTGTCATGGCAAGCGGGAGGAATCTGGGTAAGGCATTCGAGAATTTCAAACGTGAAATCCGTGCTGGGCTTAGCTCCTTCAAACAGAGTGTGGAACGTTGCAGTGAAAGCTGTGACACTGTCAATGCGTTCACCTTGGAAGTGAATACTTGCGTGAAGGGCCTGCCGCAACGCGGAACAGCAACGAAAGACTAGCTGCGCAAAATAAACAACTACAGAAGAAAATTGAAGAATTGGAGCAGGACTCTTGGGCGAATAACCTTGAAATTAAAGGTGTGCCTGATGAGAGAGAGCCTTTTGGCACTATCTAAAAGATTCGTGTAGCCGTGGGAGAGCCATTGGCGCGTGATGACATTGGCATTTGCCACAGAGTTGGAACAAATAAGACTTGCGTAAAGTAGATTGTGGTACGTTTTGTGCGGCGGAACAGGCGACATGCCATGCTGGCCAAGGCAAAGAAGGCATGCCTGTGTACGACAGTAATAGCCTTTAGGACAACTGGTCCTACATATGTCAACGAGCACCTAACAAGGCAGGGCAAGCAGCTACTGGGAGTCACAACTGCAAAACAAACAAAAAAAAACGAGAAGTAGGATGGAAGTTTTGGACGCATGGCGGAAAAAGTTCTGCAAGGAAATCAGAATTATCAGACACGCTAAAGATTATCTGCTGAGAAGATCTGGATAAAATGCAACGTTAAGGTTGGCGTTGATATACCTTTTGTTTTTAGTGTAAACCCGAACAGGGTTATGGCTGCCATGGCAGGATGTAAATATTTTAACATTGAAAACATCAACACAGTTGATTGCGTCTACTTATTTCAGTGCATTCCATTTAAACAATCGTAGCATTAAAATTAACATGAACAGCCTACGCCTGTATTTCGATAGCCTATCGATAAAATTCAATGGCATATTGTTCCCAGAATCCTGGCTTTCTGCAATCGATAACCCGCCAAAAATGCCAGGATATAATTATCACGGAATTAGACGGTCCGCTAACCATGGTGGAGGTATATTTCTGTACATCAAAAATTGTATTGCTGGTGATGTTGATGAATTAACTTGTATTAGAGCTAAAGTAGGGTGTCTATTAGTAAGAATTACGAATGATGTTATTGCAGCAGTTTAAAGGCCACAATTAGGACTTAAGTCCGAATTCATTCAGTATTGGAAACTTTGCTTCCTAGTCTACACTCAATGCGCACATCTTTTTTTTAGTAATGGGTGATGGGAACATCAATACGCTCAGTGGTGACGCATCCAGTGAACATTTTCAAAACATCCTTCGTATTTTTGCCTGCGCAAATCTGATTACGTTACCTACTCGTATTACTGGAACTAACGCCACACTTGTTGATATCTGTATCGCCAGCCTTCCTTGCGACCAGTACTTAGGTGTTTTCTCCCTTGATATCAGTGATCATCTCCAGATTTTCACGTTTATACCAGTAGCTCCCAAAAATCACATAAGTAACAACCTAAGTTATCGCGACATGAGCTCCGCTTCGCTCAATAATTTTTATTCGGATACTGAACTGATAGCATGCAACAATGTTTACACCGAAAGTGATCCCGATCAGGCCTACCGTATCTTTCTCAGCGAAGTCATAGCCTGTTACGAAATACATTTTCCTATGACACATAACACCAAACGAAGCAAACGAATACGCAAGCATTGGATTACAAATAACTTGCCTAAGAGAATAAAAGCCAGAAACAAAATGTACCATAACTTCGTTGAATTAAGTGATGCTGCCTTGCTCACAGAATTCAAATCATATCGCAATAAATTAAACGCTGATTTAAAAAAGCCAAAGATCTTCTATCCGTCCCTGTCTGCAAAAATATACAACAGTCCAATAAAAGTAAGGCAGGAAATCAATCATTTGTCTAATATCTCTAAGGTTCACTGCTCAAATAATATTGCAGCTTTGCAATATTATATTGCAATAATATTGCAGGCAAGACGGATGAAGACGCACTAACAGAAATGAATGAATTTTTTCCCAGTTTTGGCGACAACGTGTCTCCGCATAGCCATAGTGATTGCACTAAAACGCCACTGCTTAAACGTACAAAACTGGCCAATTCAATTATTCTTTCTCTAGTTACTGCACAAGAAGTCACAAATTTCATTTCCAGAATTACAAACAACATCGCCGCCGGGTTGGATGGCCTGAACACTGCTAATATTAAGCATGGGGCATCTATTATAGCCTTACCATTGACATTCATAATTATTCAAGGGTTAGAGACTGGCATCTTTTCCTCTGACCTTAAACTGGCACGTATAATTCCTGTTCGCAAAGGTGGAACAATCAGTGATATAGCAAAGTAGCGACCGGTATCTGTTCTGCCCACATTGTCCAAAGTTTTTGAGAATTACATTAATAGACGGCTCAAAAGCTTTTTCACTAAATACTGCGTTGTGATTGATTCCAAATACGGCTTCCAGAAAGGTAAATCCACTGAAATGGCGTTACTACTAATCAAGAATGAAATTCTTAGCAACATTGAAAACAGACTTTTTACTGTGGGACTGTTCATTGATTGAAGGAAAGCATTTGATTGTGTAAATCCTACTATTCTGCTGTCAAAACTGCATGGCTACGGTATACGTGGTGTCGCCCATGATCACATAAAGAACTATCTCTACAATAGTAAACAGTATGTGAAAGTCGAAGGCTTCTCATCTCCGACTACTGTGGTAAAACACGGAGTACCTCAGCGGTCAATTCTAGAGCCCTGATTGTTTATACTTTACATCAATGACTTATGTGAAGCGCCTAATTCTCCCAAACTGGTCATGTATGCTGATGATACTAATATTTTCTCTTCCGCACCAGCTTCACCCCACCTAAACACAACGATAAACAATTACCTAATTAACCTTGAACAGTGGTTGAACTCAAACATATTAACCTTAATTATGAAAAAAATTAATTATATTATTTTGAAACCTCTCAACAAACAAAGTGACTTCGAAGTCACCCTGAACTTTCAAGGCATGGCCCTGCAGTGCATTGCATCTCAAAAACATTTTGGGGTTCGGTTCGAAGAAATAATGTCTTGGAACATGTACGTTAATAAGCGCACGATTGAATTAGGCAAGGCAGTTGGTTGCCTCTACAGACTTTGGATATCATTTCCAATTAGTCTAAAGAATGCAATATATTATGCTAATTTTTACTCGCGGCTTTCATATTGCACTTATGTATGGGGTACTACAACGCCACCAACTATAACAAACTGGAGCCGCTCCAAAAAAAGGAACTAAGACTCTTTGGGATCTTTAATGAACACCCCAGCCTATTACCCTCTGGTCCCCTATTCATTAAACATAATCTGTTTCAATCGTGTAACTTATATGACTAATAACTATCTTTTTATATGTATAAAAATTAACTCCCGAACTATACAGAACATTCAGACGTATTACAGAAATGGGTCCTCAGCAATATAAAGTACTAATTTTAGTGATGGGCGTTCGGTGTATACGCACTACTCTTCTAATAAGAGATCACACCTACCAGCATACCTTCAACAGCTGGGCTGTCTAATCTATGCGAAGTCCGCTTTTTCTGGGTCCCCGGAAAGAGTGGAATCATCCTAATTGAGTCTGCTCACAAGGTCACGTTGTGGTCACAAAATGGTCGAGTTTAAGTGTTCTTCCTAACTTTGCTTTTATAATATGAGTCCGATTTAAATACGTTTTATCCCAAAATTATGAAGAATAATCCATAATTTCCTGTGAGTATTTTCACCACCAGGAATTCCCGTGCAGCACGGCCAAATGCCTTCCATGATAAAGCTAGGAGAGGATATCAAATTTTGGTTGTAGAGTTCCCTGCCTAAAGTTTTATCTGCATATGTCTCGTTTATCTATAACTAACATTTACTGTTTTTGCAATGAACCAGAAACCACTGACTCTTTCTTCCTCTGCTGGCACCAGTTCTCTCCGTAAAATGTTTCTCGTATTTCCGACTGTTAATCTGCGCTTAACAATAACCACATTAATCTAATTTTCCTTTGGTGACCATCAAGTATGAACGATCCACTGGTTGATTATAAACGCTATTTAATAATTTATGGACGCATACGGTAGATTACGCTGCTGGAGCAGCGACCATGCGCTTCTTTACTCTTTTCCAATTTTTTATGATTACGCCTTCTCAGAATTTTGTTCGGTTTAGTTGCATAATGCTCTTATGTTTATATTTCTTGCCTCTTAGCCCTCTTTGGTTTTTTGTTTAGTGTACTTTGCATTGCCTCCAGTGTGACCAATTCACTTCGTTCGTACGACCCATATTATGAAACAACAAAAAGACGTCTTCGGGAATTGAGTTCAATGTTCTAACGCGCTCCATATTAGGTACACCACAGGACGCCGTGCCCCATGGACTCAATAACTGGAACGTCGTTCAGCTCTCACATTTTCCTTATTTCGGCACTTCCGTGCAGTCTCCGAGCCCTGTAGACCGCAAGCTGCCGTGTTTTAGCTGAGATTATGCGCCATGCTAAATGATGAAAAATCAGAAGATGGCGAGTTCGCAACCTATATGCATTGCGATCTGGCTCCAAATTTCCAGCTATTGGTCCTGGAAGCGAGAGTAGATTGTGGTACTTAGAGAACCTATATGGTTGTTTGTTTTGACACATCTGCTTGTTTATCTTTTTCCTGCGACCGCTTATCATCGGCTAACGGATGTTGAATTTTGTCCACGGGCGCAACACGCGCTTGTATGTATCAGAAGATTCTCGATTCTTGTAGACGATTCTGTCTGTTGTCTATGTTCTCACCGAACCTTATGAAATCAGATAGCATGCGTAACATCAATATTGTTATACTGAACATTTGCGAGCACCAGCGATTATTTTAGAACATCTGATGAGCCAAGTATTAATAGCCGGCGAGTCTGACGAGTCTGACCTGAAAATCAGATTTCGACAATCGACGAGTGGGCTTGCCGCTATCAATGTGCTGACTGTTGCTTTCTTCGCTTCACACAGGTTCGCCCAATAACAAGTTAGTTTTATGACATGCGTTGTGCCACTGCGGTTGTTTACCTTCACCTCAGCGTTACGGTAGTCACTAGGCTAATGTCAGTGAAACTGTGAATAAGAATTTAAATATGATTGAGCCGAAACATGATGAGTAACAGTTTATGCCTAAAAAGATTGCCGCAGTCGTAGAAGGCTTACCTTACGAGAAATGGCTGTCGAATGTGATGAATATTGCTAAAAGGTCATCAGCCTTAAAACTCCTTCTTGTAGCTGTGCAAGATGTGCTAGATGGCAAAAATAATTATATTATCCAACGAGTATTTCAAGTAAGATATACAGTTGTGTATAAAGGTATCTACTTTGAAAAAAAATTATGGTAACTTAGGCGAACTTGTGCCCGAGGAATGAGAAGCTAAGATCGCGTTTTTGTCTTGAATAATGAGGGACCGCTGTTTTAACTGTAACGTCGCTTCTCGTCATTTCCTGTTCTTCTCTTACGCCAGCCGCACGTAGCCACCTCGCGCGGTGAACTTTTTCTGCATTTCTTTTGCCTCATTTCACCTGCGCGTCGTTGTCCTCTTGGAAGGTTCACAAACAGGTACGTGCACATTGAAGGCGGCGAGTGTTCTGTGTCCAAATAACGAGAGAATAATGTCGAAGTGCAGCGCATTGTAGAAAACGATAAAAAAAGAATGATTTAAGTTTAAAAGTCAGATCATGTTCGTTTTATACGCATGAAAAATGAATGAACATAAAAGGGCGAATGAGTGTGCTGATGCAATTTGATATCTCCATGTCAGGAACTTTTATTTTATAAATAACACGAAGCACTTTTGTCTAAAGAAGTACGAACTAGGCATCCTTTATTGGCCATTTTCCAGGAAGAAATGTTAATTCATAATACAGGCGAATTAAATGTTATATTTGTTGCCTTCCCGGCACTGATACTAATGCGTTTTTTGCTCATCATGCGTGAATGTTGTCTATATCTCTAATAAGGTCATTGCCGACCAAGGAAGTATTGCGAGGCAAAACCTGAGTTTTGGGCACAAAGAATGCAGGTAACGTCACGTTTCGTCCCAATCATATTTAAATTGATATTCCCAGTTTCACAGACATACGTCTAGTGAATACTGTAACGTTGCAGTGAGAGTGAACAAACACAGTGGCATAATGCCTCTCATGAAACTAACTGTTTGTTGGGCGAGCCTGTGTCAAGGAAACACCGCAACAGAGAGCATGATGATAGCGCCGAGCCCACTTGTCGAATGTCGAAATCTGATTTTCGGGTCAGACCCGACAGACACGTCGGCTAATAATATTTGGCTCATCGGATGTTCTAAAGCAATCGCTGGTGCTTGCAAAAGTTCTAGAATGTCCGACAATACTCTCGTCTCACGAAATGTTAAGTGAGAGCAGAGACAACAATAATCGACAACAAGAATCGTGATTGTTCTGATACATGCAGGCGCGCCTTGCGCCCAGAGGCAACGTTGAACTTTTGTTAACAGGCGATAAGAGGTCACCGGAAAAAACGATCAAGAAGTAGACAGGTGAAAACGAACAACCCCATAGGCTCTGTGAGTACCACAATCTGCAGTCACTTAAAGTACAAATTACAGGAAATTGGAATCCAGATCGGAATGCGTATAAGTGTTGTGACATATATATATATATATATATAACAACACTGTCAGCACATCAAAATGAGCCCGCCATGGTGGCGCATAGACTTCGGCTTGGCGCTGCTAAGCCCGACAGCATGGGATCAAATTATAGCTGCTGCAGTCGCATTTCTATGCAAGTGCACTGCAAAAACTCCCACATATAGCGTACATAGTGCACAGGTACAAATTAAAGCACCAGAGGTGGCAAAAACTTCCGTTGACTCGATCTCCACGTCGTACTTCAAAATGACATCGCGCTGTTAGCATCAGAAAACCAGTCATGAAAAACAAGCTGGTAAAAAATGACGTCCAGGCAAGGGTATAAGCGTTAAAATATTGTTACGGCCACAAAGGTATATGCATTATATTTACATATAAATGCGCAGGGCCAGACAGGCGAATTGGAGGACTAACAGCTTCAGCAATGTTATCTGTCCCGCATCTTCTTTCTGTTTGTCTCGTGCATGTTCGTTCTTCCAAAGGAGATCCGCGACATAACCGTCGGGCAGCTAAAGGGCCATCTCGGCGCTTGCAAGAGTTTTAGTGAAGAAACCCAATAGCATAGTTTCAAATGGTACGCATGTAGAAAATCAGGTTGCAGCTGTGCAGGCTACAGGGAATCTTGAAAAAGGGGCAATTTCATAGTCTACGCCTTATAGCCTTTGCCAGATGTGGCAAGGTTCGCCGTAAGCTGACAGCAGTTTTTATGGACTGGCAAGCACGGTGACTTGGAGACCACAGAAGAACAAGAGTTCCGCAGTGAATTCAAGGTTCTGGTGGCGGCCGTCGTAGAAGGTGTATTGAGGCGCTTTAGATCCATCGTAAGCGACTTGACGCGCTAGAGGAGCCTGAACTGTGGACTCGTGGCGTAATCCGTCGTATATGGCGACACTGAAAGACGTAGGGCTTCAAAAGGCAGATAAGGGTGTCCACCAAACAAAAGGTAGAAGTAGAACAAAATGGCACTCTGATGACGTGAAGAATTGTACGCAAATGTGACGTAAAGTAATTGGTTGTCCGAACCACAATGGTCGAACCAAACAAATATCGAAAACCTTTTTGTAAGAATGCCACGCAGGCGCTCGGTCAGTTCGTTAGATTGTGGGTGACAGGTTCTTGTCACCTTGCGATTGGTAGAGAATTAACGAAGGATCTCTTCGACAACTTGTGAGAGGTAGTAGCGGCCATGATCGGTCAGCAGCTGCCGGAGGGTGCCATAGTGTAGAATCAAGACCGGAGGTTAGAAATCTACGGCAAGTGTAGCCCAGGTTGTTCGAAGGGCAAGTGTGATAACGAGGCGCGTTCCATAGTCTGTAGTTTCAGCTATCCGCTTGTTTCCCGCGAACGCACAAGAAAGGTTCCGCTGCCAGAGGTCACAACCGCGACAGAACATCGCACGTATTTTCTTCTGACCAGGCTAGAAGAAGCAATGTCGCGCTATGTCGGAGGTCAGGTTTGTACAACCATGTCCGGCAGTGGTTGCGTCGTGGGGCTCCGGGTGAACAGCAGAACGAAGATTACGAGAGATAACGAGCAGGAAATTCAGCTTATCTGAGCTGACGTTGCGTAGATAAAAAAATGTCGTCTTGCAGCACTAAATTTGAAGACAAGGAGTCTAGTTGCCAGTAATCAAGCTCCTGATGGTCGACCGCAAAGAGTAGTCCTTTCACTGCACGTTAACTATGTGCGTCGACATCCGGCACATAAAATTTAGTATGGTATTTACTTATGCGTTTATGTATCATTAATTATTTATACCTATTTATTATCGACGGGGTCCCGCGACTGGCAGTCGTGTTCCCGATGTAAGCTGCTGGACTTGTACATCCCAACAAAAGAATACTCCTGGAGTCTTAGTGCCCAGCGATCAAGATGGCCAGTCGCGTCTCTAATTAACGATAGCAGGAAGAGGGTAGTGTATGGTAACGATAAAAAATGGGCGTCCAACAGACTTGTACTTTATAAAATACATGTAATTATTACGGGTAATCAGTAAAAATATTTTAGTTTTTGTTTGATCAAATACGGTTTTTACTCATTAACCCTCACAGAAATTCCGTTATTCTTATCAGCAATCAATTGCCTCTAACCAGTTACTTTACTGCTGAGACGGACTATAGTAGGCGAAGCTGCTCAATGAGAACATATAACTTGAATAAACCGCAGCATAACTACGTCCATGCAGCAGCCTCACGGATGGGCATGCTCAAAAAGAGTGGTCGCTATGCATGTGATTCGTGATCATAACGCTTCACCAGATCTTGGCCGACAAATTGAACCGGCACTGCTACAGCGCAATAGGAATGGCCACATTGGACGCCTTTTCCACGGAAATTACATACGATATATGTTTGCTGCTTTTCATTGGATCTATGGGAGGGCCTTCTCTAGAACAATGGAGGGCTGCGCTTCACAGAGGCCTCATACGGCGGCAGCGCAGCCCTGCAGCACCCAAAATGCGCAGTGAATTTGCGCAAGGTGCTTCTTCATTACAACGCTTCTCTTCAGCGAACACATTGAGCGAGTTTTCATTGTCACTGCCGACGTTCTCATCACTAAACGGGGGAAGGTGAGTGAGGAATGTTTTATAAGCAAATGTAACGGAAGATAAACAACGGCTGCAGAAGGTGCACTCAAAGAGGCGGGATTTTCTGTGTTTGTGGCATATTTAAAAACGTTCTAAGCAAATCAACGTAAAAGTAATCGATTACGGTTCCGTACTTGCTCATTTGTATTTGTGGGGTTGTAATGGTTTATTGTAATCAATTACAACACTTAAGTGAAGTACTTGTAATTGTAATCGGCTATATTATTTTTGTAACGTGTACAAGTCTGGCCGCCAAATACGTAAGGTCAGCCACTGGTCAAGCCAGACCGAGGCGTTCGCATTCGCTGGTCGAAAGGGCGGCGGGCGTGAGCGGTGACACGCTCGTGTTTTGCTTCTGCTGGGCGAGGAAAGTACCAGGACGTGGCCGCTAGCGTCCTCGCGATTGTGTTAGTGGAGATGAATCAAAATGCCCTAATATTAGTAGCGCTGTCAGCAAGCCGGCGAGTGTGTGGAGGACGTCGCCAGTTTCACACCCGTTGAACGCTCCCACCTCCAGTACCCCTGGTTCCGGCCACGTTCTCGCAGCATGGTACAGCGATGGACCCCCGATTACCAGCCATTATGCTTGAATTGTCGCCGCAGTAGTCGCATTTGCAGTTGGTGGTACTCAATACCGTTCAGGGACAATCGTCGTCCAGACCCCGGTCCTCTACTGACTGCCACGATGTCCTTAGGAAGCGTATCCCATAAATGTACCGACACGCTGCTTACATATGTGCTAAAACTAGCTTCTTCCACACAACGTTCCACCCCACCTCTAAATTGCTCCTCACTGACTCGCGCATCGTCGCCTTTTCGAGAGCTCCGTAACAAAATATTAGGTGCGTGCGACGCCCCCCCCCCCCCCGCACTTCCCCCCTCCCTCTTTCTTAAAAAAAATGATTTATTTCATTGTGGAACAATATTTTCTCATAGCCCTTTCAACTTTCCTTGCAACAGGAGTGTGTGTGCATAGCATCCTGTGTCCGTACTGACGCTCCGTTGTATGTATTTTAAGCAGGATGATATCTTGGGCTAGTTGGTTCGGTATTAGGAAGGGTGAAGCTGCAAAAGACGAGTTAAAAGAAGACCCGAGAAATAAACAGCGCCTGCGGGCTGCCTATGCCCCTTTTTTCCGTCTATTTCTTGGCCATTTCTAATGTCTTTGGACATTATAGCAGTACCCGCTCTCTATGTCAATGCACTCAAAGTTTTATTTTCCTACTCGGGATGTTGTGTTCTCGTGTTTATTTACTCATCCCTCAATTGTTCCATCTTCCATTAACATATGTATGTTGAATTCGTTTATTTTTTCTGACTAATTACTAGCTCTTCCATAACTGCGAGTCTGCCTAGTAGGAACAGATTCATTTTAAAACATATTATCTTACATTGGTTAAGCCACTCTTAGTAGAGTAGAACATGTTGCTGGGTGAGTTGGTTGGGATCTAAAGAATACATTGTTGCGCCAAAATAGGGAAATAAAGACTTGGGAAGGAAGAGCACGAAACGCCAGATTGAGCGCTGTTAGTAGCGTACTTGCACTATCCTAACGCATCCTTTTTTGAATGAAAGGTGCGTTCAAATGTGCCTGCGCTTTACAATCATAATAAATTCTACTTCTACTCAAAATAAAAAACCAGACCAATTCTTACTAATAAAAGCTCAATGCAAGGCAGCTAGCCCCACTGTCATCGAACGAATTTTTTTCTGCCTTGGTTTGTGGCATTTCTCATGCATCACTTATGGCATTTATCATGCATTAGATTTTTTTAAAATTTATTTTGACACTGCGATCTATAGATACTGCGATACTGCGAGCCGGGTGGGTATACATACAAATATGTACGGGGGCATGTAAACTCATACAAAATTCATCAGATATGTAGGCATTTTCTGGACATTGGTGAACAATACATAAAAACATACAAGCAAATAACGCACACAAATCCATAACATTTGCAAGCATTTTTGAAATATTGATAAGAAATTCTGGGTAACAATCTCAGAATTAAGTTTATTCCACTCTGTTATTGTCCTAGGAGAAAATAATAATTGAACAAGTTTTTCTTTTTTTGCCTTTTGCAAGCTGAATCGGATCACTGCCACGTGCATTGACTGCCTACGCGGTGCCTGTGGTTGGGCGGCACTATCTACTAGTGCGCCGTACGCACCTGCTGTGAAGTGCATCGCCAGTCTGTGGAGCAGCTGCCGCCCGGAAACCAGTGTATGAAGCCACGTCAACCGAAGAGCGACTGCGTTTGAATTCGGCGTCAACAGCGGCGTGGCGCCAGTCCTGTGGCTACATTCCTCATCGGCAAATTCTTCCTGGTAACGCAGGTCCCTACGTTTGCGCTTCTCTGCCAGGCATACAGTTTTTTTTGGCCTTCTGCAAGCTGAATCGCATCACTGCCACGTGCCTTGATTGCCTACGCGGTGCCTGCGGTTGGGCGGCACTATCTACTGGTGCGCCGTACGTACCTGCTGTGAAGTGCATCGCCTGTCTGCGGAGCAGCTGCCACTCGGGAACCAGTGCATGAAGCCACGTCAACTGAAGACCGACTGCGTTTGCACTCTGTGGCAGCAGTGGCGTGGCGCTAGTCCTGTGGCTACATTCCTAACCGGGCAATTCTTCCTGTAAACGCAGGTCAGTATGCACCACAACTTGAGCTTCCTCTACCGCTACTTGATATCACCTCCTGCTGCTGCTGCTGCTGCTGCCGCGACTGTCCTTGCTGCATATGTAGAACTTTTCTGCAATAGCCGATACTGCTCTGTGTGCTTCATGTAGCCTATCATTTCCCGACGATGCGCCTTGAATTTTATGCGTGAGTTCTGTTTGCAAATATGACTTAGGAAGTTGTTCGGGGGAGGACGAAATAACCATGACTCGAAAAAGGGAAATAAAGGAACTGTAAAGCCTGCAAACCTAAAGCAACGATTGATCCTGACAGCTCAGCAGATGCACGCACTATCACTGATGTATTCAATGAGCTAGCTGCCATAAATCAAAAGCTGCTTGAAGTAAATGCAATAAAGAAAACTCTAGAGTTGTTACTTAATCTGAAGGCCACTGTGGATGGCATCGAGTCCTTGGAGACACTTGTTTCCAAGAAGTATGATACGCTACTGGATAAGATGACAGCTCAGGAAAACAAAATTGGCACGTTAGAGAAAAGAGTAGCCGCCATTGAAGCGTCAGGAGACATTGTAGAAGCAAAAAAAAAAAAAAAACTCAGAAAAGACCTTAATCAACTTGAGCAGTATGAACGACGACACAATATGGAAATACATGGCATAAGATTCACCGAGAATGGGGACTTGCTCAGCAAGGTTAACATCCTTGCTAGTGAACTCGGTCTGCAGCCTGTCACTACAAGGGAACTCGATGCTGATCATAGACTTCCAGCGAAACAAGGAAAGATACAGCCGATACTAGTGAGGTTTCCGTCTCGAATTACTAAGGAAGAATGGCTCAAAAAGGGAGCTGTCTTGAGGGAGAAGAAATCAACTGTGGGTTTGCTTGAGAAGCTTACAGCTACGAACAAGAGACTATTTTGGCTAATGAAAGCAAAGGCCATCGAGAAGTATTACATGTTTACATGGACAAAGGAAGGAAAGCTGTTGGTCAGGAAACGTCATGGGGATCGCGCAATTAGAATTCAATCAGAGGATGACTTGTCCAAGATAGAATAGAAGCTGACAATGTCACTAACGCTGATGTAATATGGCTGAACTACTTCGCCAAAGAGAGAACCAATACTATAGTCAAGCAACGTTACGAGTAGATGTGGGCAGCTATGCTTATAACAAGCAATGCTTCTCAGTTTTTCACATGAATGCTAGAAGCCTCAGGAACAACTTTGTCGAGGATAACATGCTTCTTGACCCTCTACACTATAGTATCTGTCTTGGCCTTTACAGAAACCCGGTTGAGTTCTAATAATTTTATTCCCGAACTTGAAGGTTACAGCTGTGTGTCTATTTTGTGATGTAAATGAAGAGGTGGTGGCGTTGCACTCTATTTTCGCAATGACGTATTGTACGAGTTTAAAGAGTACAGTATGGTTAACGATGATTGCGAATCACTTGTGGTTGGATGTGGCGGCCTGCTTCTTCCTGTCCTGTACCGTCCACCTGCGGGTAGTGTGAATATTTTTTGCAAACTGTTGAAATCATCCTGGAGCACAGCTTGTTGAAAGTGCCAGTGTTACTCATTGGTGACTTTACTATTGACCACCTTCATAAGAACTCTCACAAATATGATCTACTAGATTTTATTCACTCTTATGGGTGTCGGAATTTAATCGAGGCGCCAAGAAGAATTAATGTCGAAACAAGTACACTGTTAGACTAGTGTATAACGAACCACTTAAGTGATGAAATGGTCTCAGGTATATTATCTAGCGGCATCAGTGACCACTTACCAATCTTTTGCATTATACCGCGCTATAACCATCGTAGTGTTTCGCAGAATGGTAAAGAAACTAGAGCAATTAGAAAAATAAGTGACAATAACATCACGATGTTCCAGGAGCTTGTAACTAACACCGATTGGAGTGTAATAGAGAGAGAACAAAATGTTGACCAGGCTTACAGTAAGTTTTTAGTAAGTAGTCTTTAGTATTAGTAAGAAATTTACGACACTTGTTTCCCACTAGAAACGCGCAAAACGCCCCGGAAGATGAGAAAGCCTTGGGTCTCCTACGAACTATATAAAGAAATTGAACGCCGTAAAAAGTCATTTGAAACATTCATTAAATCGAAAGATCCACACGTCCTGCAAGCCTACAAGCAGCTTCGAAATAAAACAAACTCCAAAATGAAGAAGGGTAAACGCGAGTGCTATCAGAATAAGTTTACTGGGGCTGCAAACAATCCTTCACTGCTTGCAGAAGATTTCAAGAATCAATGACGGACAAGAAAGCGAACTGTCCACAGTCAATAGTTATCGACGGGATAACATTATCAGGGGAATACCTAGCCAACAAATTTAAGTCGCATTTCCAGGTTTCTGCTGCGCAGTGTAGCGATGCTCCTGTAGGCAGATGTGAAGCATACAAAATATGTTCTGATATGCCCACTATATTCTTGTACCCAACAAGCCCAGCCGAGATAACAGACGTCATATCTACACTAAAGAATAACTGCGCATGCGGAGCGGACGAAATAAGTACAAAGCCCACAAAAAAAATAAATTATGGGGTTTTACGTGCCAAAACCACTTTCTGATTACGAGGAACGCCGTAGTGGAGGACCCCGGAAATTTCGATCACCTGGGGTTCTTTGATGTGCACCTAAATCTAAGCACACGGGTGTTCTCGCATTTAGCGCCCATCAAAATGCGGCCACCGTGGCCGGAATGCGTCCCGCGACCTTGTGCTCAGCAGCCCAGCACCATAGCCACTGAGCAACCGTGGCGGGTACAAAGCCTATAAAGAATGTAGCGCAAGTAATATGTCACCCGCTTTCGCATATCTGCAACCTCGTCTTATCGACTGGTGAATTTTCCGTGCTCATGAAAATTGCGAGAGCAGTGGCACTGCATAAGGGGTGTGCGTTAGATAACCTCAATAATTTCAGACCCATCTTTGTCCTTTCTATCTTTTCTGAAATCCCTGAACGCATTTTAAACAGAAGAATAGTTGGGCACTTGACAAAAAACAAAGCAATAGTACCAGCACAATTCGGGTTTCAGAAACAAAAATATATTGAGCAAGCGCTTTTGGATCCGAAAGACCGCTTAATTAAGAAATTTGAAAAAGCAAACTTACACTATTGGAGTGTTTTTGGATTTCCATAAGGCTTTTGACTATATTATTCACGATATTTTGCTTCGAACGTTACCCTGGTAGGGCATAACAGGTGTAGCCTATGCTTTAATTAAGAACTATTTCAGCTCCCATAAGCAGTTTGTTTGCCTAAAAGATTGTAAGTCCCTACTTCTTCATTTAAACTGCGGAGTTCCTCAGGGCTCAATCCTAACCCCAACTCTGTTTCTTCTCAATATTAATGATATTGTTAACATCCCAAACACACCGTGCATAGCTTTGTATGCAGATGACACCACCGTTTTATTTTCTGATCATAACATTCAAGAAGCATTTGACGCTGCCAATAGATGGATGAGGGACCGGAACTGCTGGCTAAATTCAAATAAAATTGAACTGAACTGCGAAAAAACAAAGTATGTCATATTTAGACCTAAAGGAAAGCAGCTGATGGGCCACTGCGAGTTAAAGTTTGGGGGGCGCATTATAAAAAATACGAAGTGCGTAAAATATTATGGCGTATGGTTAACGAAAACCTGTATTGGTCCGTTCATGTAGAGACCGTCAGAGCCGACATTCCTACATCGACGGGAATGATTAACATGTTAGAGCATCTTATTCCAATGAATTGAAAGAAACAGCTGTATAACACATTAATACACTCTCGTCTACACTATTCCCTTCTGGTCCGGGGAACTGCTACCAAAACTAACCTTATGTCACTATATAGGCTGCAAAAAAAGAGCCGTAAGGGCAGTTTGTAACCTACCTGTTCTTGTTCATACTAAACCGTTTTTTGATAAGCTTGGCATACTCCATATAGACCACCTGTTCTTGCATAAACTATCGCTCGAGGCGTTCCGTCTCCGTCGAGCTGATCACATACAGTTTAATCAGACCTTCGCCACCAAAGAAACTCCGTATGATCTGAGACATGACCCAATCTCTATACCGCTTACTTGTACGAACTACGGGAAACAGGCATTACATATTCAAATTTTGACGTTACTAAACAATAATCCCACAATCCTGGAACAATTACAAACCTCGAAGTCAAGATTGAAGTTCAAGAAATCTGTTAAAACGTATTTTCTTCGCTGCTTTATTGTATAACTTCCTTATACACCTCAATGTTATTGTTTTGTTTTCCTTTTTTTAACATGTTCTGATTAAGATTCCAATTCTTTATTGTTTTGACATGTTATCATATATTGAAAATTGTAACACTTGTTGTGCTGTTGTTTGCTGCAGAGTGTCAACATGCTTTGGGTGCTGCAGCCTTTGTCAGGCAAAAATACTGCCTTTTGCGGCAGTGCCTGAGACAGCTGTATGTTTCAAACAACAAATAAATGAAATGAAATGAAATTTCGTGTGTTCAAGGGGGCTATTGATAGAGCATGCCTTCGTCTCGTGTTATAACCTGACGAATAAGTGAAGAACTTGGAAGTGTTAACCTTATAATGGCCATTTACAAGTTGAAAGGGGAACTTCAGTCGGCAGATACGATTGCGCACAGTCACGGGGGGTAATGCACTGCGCCTTACGAGCTCGCCAAGAGACGCACGGCCGTATGAATATGAATTGAAAAAAAAAAAACCTAATTACCTTATGCTGTACACGTTCCAGTTTTTTAATATTGATGGAACTTTCTGTGGTTGGTAACTGTTGCCGGACTCCTATAGCGACTAGTCGCTACTATTGAGCTGTGTGCCTGTCTGTGTGCCTTTATATGTTCCACAAAATTGTTTCATCACGGTACGCGTCGACTCAGGTTTCGTTACTTGATGTACGCGGTAGAATAGCCACGAAGGTATTTGCCTGGATATGTTGGGGATAATTTAACTGCGCGTTACAATAAGAGGGGTGGAGGAATCGTGCAAATACCGGTATGTGCGGCTAGGTATAATGAATACATATTGTAACATATAATTACGCGTTCTTTTTTTCTACTGCAAGTTTTTATGTCTTTACGTATTGCGTTGTATAGGTACTTGGCATATACGGGATTCTGGCTTCACGAAAATATTGCCTGCATCTTGTCTGGCCAGTGGAACTGCTTGTTGGCGTAGTTGGTGCTTGCTAAAGGACATGATTTCTGCCGCAAGTTAAAACACACGCAAAAGGAAGAAACATACAAGCGGCACGTGTTGTCTTCTACGTGTCTTCCTTTCTTGTGTGTTTTAACTGGCGGCAGAAAACATATCCGCTTGCCACTTTTCCAGGTGTCATTAGGTGCCATAAAACCGGCCCCCTAACGCTTTAACCGTGCACCTGCGTCAATGCGGCACAATGTGCTGAATATTCGACTCGCCCGAGCCTGAGAACCATTTCGCCCTCGACCCCCATCATTGCTTTTCTTTCACAGAGTGTGAATGTAGTCACCATCCATGTATTGCTCTACTTAACACAACGAAAGCTTGGTGGGTGGCCTGGTACAGTGGCTGGGGTCTTCGTATAATAAAGATAGGTAAAATAAATTTCGCGATTAATGGACAATTGTGAAGAAGGTATGCGCCTTAAGCGATATTCTTTTGCAGTTACGGCTTTACATTTTTCGGAGTTTCTTTTCTTTTCATCATATGTTGAAGCGAAGGAGATGTTGGCCACTGCCGGAAGCGCTTGTCCTTACATATAATTAATGATTCCCAAAAAGTGCATTTTCTGTCATCCCTCGCTCAAGCTTGTGCAACTGTCCTATACATTGAACGCCATAAACGTAGAGGCAATAGCTCCACAGATTTTCGGACAACAATTTTTTTCTTGTTAGACACACCCTTAGGAAAGGTAGGCATCATGTTTGACGGCCACTGCACCTTTCAGTTTAGGCAAACAATACACACCAAACACAGAATGTCTAAAAAGAAGGTAGAGAAAGAAGATATAATTAGCAGCAGACAACTATGAATAGAAGTCAGAACGTGTTTACACATTACCTAAAGAATGGTGATAAAGACATAGTGATCAACCCTTAACTTGAAGAATGGCTCTTTGTCTAACCTACCAGCTCTGTTAGTACGCTGTCATTATTCAGAACTGCGAAGCACCACTTTACAAGTCTGTAGAAGCATGTTTTACTCCACTGCAAACTTAATTTACGGAGAAGGTCATGAGTGCTTTAAAACAATTCACTCAAAAGTGCACTGCTGTCGTGTGCTGTTCCCACCAGGTTCAAGAGACGCTTATTGCGTTTGGAAAGCCTTGAAAAATCTCTGGTGAGTTGTGCAAAAATTTTGCACCAAGCCACTGATCTGAACAAATCTTTTTCTCCCGCCGCACTCCATCAAGAGGACGCATTTCCCTCAGGCACTTGTAACAGTATTCAGCCTCTGCAGAAATTTTTCTTCGTGCGCTCGCGTCGCCTTAGGTGCTGCCATGTGACAGAACTATAAAATTAAGCATACTACACTGCAGGCTCTTGTACTAAGTATCTGCTTCATGATTAGCTTTTCAACATTACTTGATGAATCCGAGTGGTCAAACTGTTTTGTCGCTGACACTATTGTCTGGCGGCTAGAGGTGTTACTTGACGCTACTCAACCTGTCGCCTATACCTGGCCAGTTTCCAAAGTACTCCAGTAACCAAATTTACGCTACTTTTTTATACTATCAGAAAGTAGCGATGATAAGACACAGAGACGGAAGAAAAGATAAAAGCAGGGAAGTATCCCGTACCGAAAATCCGGTTTGCTACAGTGGCTTTGACGTTGCGATGCTATTGATTGCGGTCACGGGTTCATTCCTGGCCACTGCGGCCCCTTTCTACCGGTGCGCGCGGAATGCAAGAACGAACTCTCGTTTACCCTGAGTTAGGGGCACGTTACAGTACCGTAGCCGGTCAAAATTAGTCTGCAGCCCCCCATTACGGCGTGCTTCATGATACGATCGTGGCTATGGCATGAAATACCCCACAGAATAATTAACTTTACAGTTCGCGATGAAAGAGCGGGAAATAGAAATGACAAAGTGAAGAGAGACACAGTACATACAAACGATCAGAGCCGATCGCGAACACTGCACGCTACCCTAGCCCAGCATCGAGTGCAGATCAATGAATTTTCGCTTAATGTTAAAGTCGTCCGCGCAGGCTGGCTTTCTTTTGGAATTGTAGCAGTGACTTCGACGTCCTTTGCTGAAATGGCTCGTGAGGCCTCCATTGCAAAATGGTTTGTTCCAGCAGTGGTATGTGATAAATGTTATGCAGCGCAGCCGCATGCGGTATATGCCCATGTACGCTGTAGCAGGGGCAGTCACACTGAACCTGTTAAAGGATCTCCTCACGATCGCACTCATCGTACGCAGTGTTGTACGATATTCTGGTGCAAAAAGGAAATAACATCATCTCTTACAGTGATTACAGAGAGGGTGTCGGTTCTCACGGGAGTCGATGCTGTTCCAAGATTTCAGATTCACCCCTGTAGTAGATAACACGCCACTCCCGTGCCAGTGGACGCAGCAAAATGTTCTAGAGAAAAGAAGAAGCAATGCCTACACTTGCATCCTTCCAGGAAAACTTATCAATACTAAGCCAACCTTGCAAGTACAAGTGTGCCTAAGATAAAAGAAGAAAGGGGCGCTGTTGATGTCGAAGTATCGGTAAATGAATTCAGTGGTTCGGACACTGATGGAATAGAAGTGCTCACTGCAAGATAGTACGTTCGCAATTCAGCTCAGGATATGCCTAGTCAGGTGTTCCTCGCGCAACGTTGAATACGTTGCTGTTTCAGGGGTTCTAGTATAGAGCTGGTAAAAAAAAAGTTGAAACTGGCCGGATTGTCTGAGCACGTTTCCTTTATAGTCGTTCCGTAATCAAGGTAGGTCTGCTCGTTTTTTTTTTAGCATTCTTGGTTGTCGCTGCCTCCAGACTAGAGACTGGTAATAAATTTAGTTCAACAAATCGAAAGCAACAAATGTGCTCTGAACTCTAAATGTAACGTAAAGCTACTCCTGTACAAAACATTAATACGTCCTAAGCTTGAATATGCCTCTTCTGTCTGACCCCCTGACTTAGATTACTTAACAAATGCAATAAAATCTATACAAAATGGTAGCGCACGTTTCATTCTTGCCTACTATTCTCGGACATGAAGCGTAACTTCTATGAAGGCTACTTTAAACCTCCCTCTCCTCTCATCCCGTAGGAAGCTAGTATGCTTATCACGGATGCACAAAATTTATCACTGCAATCTGGAATAAAAAAGTGAGCTTTTGTCCGAACCTGCATATATATAATCTAATACTGACCATCGCCATAATTTGAGAGTTCCACACTGTCGCACCAAACCTATCTTCTTGTTCATTTATTCCTAAAACTACCACTGAATGGAATCGTCTGCGGGCCTCAATTTTTAACGTAACAGATACATCTGCTTTGAGAACTACTATTGAAGAATACTTTTGTTAATCCGCGCTTTTTAATTTTTTTATTATTATACTCTGTTATCTGCACATGCGCTGCATTCGGTTCCACTCCCTTCTGTAACGCCTTCGGGCCTTGAAGGTAAAATAAATAAATAAATAAAATAAACAGACTGTGCAACGGAGAAGCTCAATGATATGCGTATGCCACCATGACAAACTTATTGCATATGTGTAGTTATGGCTGTCTTTATAAAATCATACGACTGCCAGTGCATGCGGACACTGTCCCCATATCTGCCTCTTGCATTCTTAGGGCGAAACTCTAGACTTGTTTTGTCAAACTACTCTACAAGTCCAACAATAGCTGAGCCACGGTATGCTCTGCTACGGGCTCTGGGTTATTGCAGTTGTTAGTTACCGATCACGCGACCGGTGGCTCACTATCATAACGTTGTTATCTCATTGACGTTGTCTGCGCTTGACTGAAACAAAGGAAACTTCCAGAACCTACCCCAATGTGACTCTATGCACTCGTGACTATTGACGCCGTGCCACGTTCATTTCTCATTCTTCTTGGCTTTATCGGCTCTTCAACGCTCAAGATAGAAGGGGAGCGTTACTGGGCGGCGGAAACGTTACTCACACTCGCACTTACACGCAAACCTAACAGACGAGGTAGGCGTCGCCCTTTATCGGACGGCGAGAAAAAAAAGTACAACCTGAACAAAGTGCAGTTCCTCCTATCGCGAACCAAAGCCAACACGCAAGCAAGAACGAACGTGGTGATAAGGAAGTTACTATATATTGCAGCGGCTCCACGGGCCGCCGGCATTAGAAAGGAAACCGCGGGGAGACTGTACGAGGCAAGCACACAGAGCGCGACAGCGAAGAACCGTAGCGAAGAAAACGATGGCTGTGGAACTGTACAACACCACGGGGAGCCCGCCCTGCACGTTCGTCAGGGTCGTGGCCAAGAAGGTGGGCGTCGAGCTCACGTTGCACGACATTAACCTCATGGCCAAGGAGCAGCTGAACCCTGAATTTGTCAAGGTAAGCCAATTCAAATCGGTATGCTGCAGCCTGTGATATGCAGTCGGCGTGTGGTGTAGCCTTCGAGGAAAAATGAATATGGGGGAGATGCTAGCGAATTTTCGCCATGATAATGCGAAGTGTTCGTCAAATAATCAAACCATTGTTATGGCGCTTGCGTGGCGCTATTTGCCGATTACTGCGAGCGACAAGAGAGACAAATAGTGACAAGATCAAACTATAGCCACTATAATATGGGATACGATGGGCCGATGAAGATTTGTGACCTTCGTGCGGATTGGCCGGTACCATCGATAACAGCAACGTGTGGTATAGCGTGCGACCAAATAACAGAAATGCAAATAACCGCATTTTCTGAACTTTAGTTAGAACAAGTTGTACAATCTGCAAAGACATAGTTCGACTGAAAATATATTGCAATCTTCTCTAGAACCAGTAAACAGTATGTCAGGAAATATATTATTTTCAACAAATAAAAGCCTCGGGCTGTTATTAGACTGCTTCCAACGGGCAGCTATATACGCCACATTATTTACTATCGTTGGTGCTTCGAGAACAAAAGTCGAGTATGTCCGATTCGACCAACGGTTTATTTATTTATTTATTTATTTATTTATTTATTTATTTATTTATTTATTTACTTTCAGGCCCCGGAGGCATTGCAGAAAGAAGTGGGGGAAACACACCAAACAATTTGTGCAAATAATATTGCATTTTAAGCAAGTTCCTCGATGTCTTTATCGCTTTCAGAAAATTTAGCTGTTGCGCACTCTCGACTACACTGAGCTTAAGCAAAGCCGCGAAGGCTCTTCGTCTTTTCGGTGCCAACACAACTGCTCTGTTTTGGGCCCATTTTATGTTGGACATCAATGCTTTGCATATTTTGCAACGATCGATGTTTTGCGCATGTACTCACAAATACAAGTACTGAAAAGAAATCTCTCGAAACATTTCGGGCAGCATTCGTTTGCGTATCAATCATTGCGTAACTTGCATACATCGCTGTTCGCGTTTGGCAGCGATTATATCGGAGTCGATATTGCTGCGTGTTTGCCCCAATAACAATTTGTAGGCGTTGTCTGGCCTCACTTTCTTCAAGCGCGCATCCATTCCTACTAAATAAGATGGTGTATAATCCCCTCGCCGGGAAATTTAGCCTTTGAAACTTGGGGTGCACTTACTGGTTTGTAAAAATTTACATTTGCCACATAAAAAATAGGCATGCTCGCGTTGATTCTTTCTCTTCCTTCTCCGCTTGAACCCGTCGCAAGTGATGCGTACAGTGGGCTTTATTCAGTAATAGAGTTATAGTACCCAAGTCACAACGAAAGCTTAAGAATATTTTTCAAAGCTAGTTTGCTAGGCTTCATTCTTGATAATCTCAATCGTTATGGCTAGCCGACAAATTTTCTCTACACTGCATTTTGAAATCGAAATTAAATTGGCGTTTGCTCTCATTGAAGCCTCATAATATTAGCAGGAGGCTTCGAGCGATTAACATCGGCCACATAGCAAACCTTTATTAACAAAATACTTTCGTTCTGTTTCAGTTGAACCCCCAGCACACCGTCCCCACACTCAACGACAATGGTTTTATTCTGTGGGAAAGGTAAGCTGTGAAGTCGCTACTTTTCGCATTTCGGACGATTGCAAATTTCGCCAACTGTTACGCACAGAAGCTGTGCGTAACACATCCTCTTTGTTACGAAGCAACACATTAATACCATCATTGTTCATCAGACTATATATATATATATATATATATATATATATATATATATATATATATATATATATATATATATATATATATATATGTAGGGTTGAGAGAGAGCGGTAATCTGGGTTGGGGAGGCTGAGCGAGTGTCCTAGAGATTCCATTTTATAGAAAGGGGGGGGGGGTTAGGCCTAGTTGCTTTTCTATAACGTAAAGTGTTGGAGCGCGAAGCCGGGCAGAGCGGACACAGAAGAGACGAGGCCGAGCGCTTAGTGAACGGGGACTCCGTGTAACGTAGATTATGTAGCCGAACATTATTCCTAACATGGAGAAAAGAAACTGGTTCGACCACACAGATGTTTAATGATGGACAACTTTGGCGTTAATACCGCTTTTTCTCGACTCACGGGGCAGTTGGGTCATAACAGTTGTGCGCATTCCCCTTGACCCAGGTGGCCTGCGATGACAATTTAGTCAGCATTTTTACTTTTCCTATCAACTTGCTTGTATAAAAACACAAAACTATTTTTTTAATGACAACATATGAGATATCTTCAACCTATAATATAGTTTCCGATGTTTGACTTTTTCAGCCGTGCCATTGGCATGTATTTGGTGGAGAAGTACGCACCGGAATCCTCGCTGTACCCGAAGGACGTGCAGAAGCGAGCGACCGTCAACAGGATGCTGTTCTTCGAGTCCGGCACAATGTTGCCAGCGCAGATGGCCTATTTCGTGAGTGCTCGGTTGGCTCTTTCGGCTTGATAGAAGGTTTGGCAGAGACACCATTGGGGTCTTAAGAAGCTAACTTTTTGCGGAAAAGAACTGCCTTTCATACGGTGCGAACCTTCAAAAGAAGGGACTGAACACGGCTCCGGAGACAAACACGAATATCTCCAAAAAACTGGCGCTCAGAGATATCGTTGGTCAGTGTGTTGGTGCCTTATTTCGCTGTAGAACATATTATAAGAGTCGGTGCTCCTTATTTCTAGTGACACGTTTTGTGTCCTGTACTTTACCGTTCGAATAGGCGGGAAGCTTGGCCTTCAAAAAGGAGCATATATATTGGAGGATAATTTGTATGAGCAACAGTGCGAAAAACGAAGAACTCTGGTACGGTCTCGTTTCTTTTTTATTTTTTTTTTTGCGTACCCGGACCTGATTAACGCTCAACGTGCTAGCCTTTAAAGACATCCACGATGTTTCATAATCATCAGTCGCAGGAACGCTGTGATACATCCTCCCCAGCACCACGCCCAAATAACTACATTTATTCTTTATCGAACCAGTTCTGTCTTTCTCACTATTTTCCTTTCATCAGTATGCATAACTTATATTCTGGCCCTATAGTTTTAGCCTTCAAGTTCTAGCTCTTTTAAAGAAAGCTCTTGATGAAGTTACGGCCGGGTCATCGGACATACAGGAATTCGCTGCACTGCGGACAGCTGCTTGCAACAGAGCCGCGCGAATTCCAACTCCCGCGTTCGTTCAGCCTCCCACATGCTTTTAGTGACCCGGTTGGCATGTGCTTAAGGAATGGTTATTTAAGTATTCGTGTAACGCAGAAAAGGTCCCCGTTCGAACAGAACTGCAATGGTAATTTCTCATCATTTATTACATGTAACGAAAAAGCGCTAACACTCCTAGATTTTTCTTTATTTGGCGGTGTAGACACTATTTCTGCGAATGCGAAGGTAGACGGGGGCAAAGCGTGGGAATGAACTAACATTAACAAGTTGCTGGTCGTCCTTCCAGAACACATTGCAAAAGTTTAATTTGTTCATAAAGAACCACTTGCCTATCACTTTTGCGTGGAGTTGATGGTGTGTACGCGATTGCCTTCTTTTAAGCCTTGCCTTGAGCTCTGATTGGGGAAGTGTTTTGGGCGAGAAACAGGTAAAGCGTGTCGTCAAAGTTATTTCTTCTGTAGAAAAACCACGTCGACGTCAATAAAATCTTAGCGAGCAGCGGTAGAATTTTGTCCGCCAGCTCCTCAATATCACTGCCTTCCCTTTCTTTCTTTTTATTATGTTCTTGCGGAGACAGGAGAGGGGGGTGCAGAGTGAAGCGTATGAGAAATGGCGCACACAGCTGGATGCAGTCTCCTTTTCCTTGCGACGCGTATAGAAACAAGCGCGCTGAGGTCGACCGACTCGAGCACATTTTCTCAGAACCGTTAAAGGTCAAGAAACTCATTCAGAGTCCCGTTTTTTAATGTTTTTGTTGCTAGAACAGTGCGAGCGTTTTTGAAGAGCCGGAATTACAATGGGCGCGTGAACAGAAGTCATGTTGAGAACATTAAAAAACACGAGCGCGGTTCTTGCACTGTGCTTTTGAGTCGCAATGATTGCCAGCTCATTGACTGTGTAAGTAAAGGGAACTGGCGGTACCGGGCAACTGTAGTGGAAAATGCAAGCGCTTGACTGCTGCATCCTATATGTAAAAGACGCCGGTTTAATCTATTTGTGTGTGCGCTGTGGCCCTTTCCGCGTAGACCGAGAGTCTTTGCGCAACGACTTGGTAGTCAAGCATTGCAACCTGCAACTGTTCTTTGCGAATGATTGTGAATACCAAAAATTCTCCTGAGGGCACAATGGTTGATTGAAGCGGGTACCATTGCATTCCGCGAACAGAAGCGTCACTTCACCTTTGAATATGTTCGAACATCGAATGAATGAAGAACATGCCATGGTTAGACATCCACTTCCTACAGAAGTAGAGTGGCAGAGTGGACCACTTAAATATATATATATATATATATATATATATATATATATATATATAATCATGCTCGTCATATCATACGAAGCCAACAAACACACCAAGCACAACATAGGGGAAATTACTCTTGCTTAATAAATGAAATAAAGAAACGCGATATGAGCGGAAATGAAAGTGGCTGAGAAAACAACTTGGTGCAGGTGGTGAACGATCCAACAACCTTCGCATTTTGCGTGCGATGCTCTACCAATTCGTTTACTGCGGCGCCATTTCCCCATCCACTTTCACATACATTCGCAGTGGCGCGTACGCTGACCCACTGGGCATGCTGGCTCACTGAGCTATAAATCTCTAGTGTACGAGTGGTACAAAGAAATCCCGCGATAGCTTCAATCCAGCAGGTTCAACAAAAGCCTAAAGAAAATATTTGTTCGCTAGCCATAGACGCGTTTTCAACATCTGTGTCGGACGTTGGCTCCGCAGGAGAGGGCCCAGAGATAAGGTAGAAGCGTGCGCCGGTCGTGTCTAAATAAAGCGCGTTTAGTACCTCGACGACGTTCCAAACGGCTACACCAGCAACGAGAACTGCAAGAAGGCCCGTTATCTGATTTCTCTGGTTTTGGTTTTCTTTCACTCACTGTCGGTTTCCTCCTTGTCTGATCGCCGCAGCGGCCAAAGTGGTTCAAGGGTCAGGAACCGACCGCCGACCTGAAGGAGGCGTACGATAAGGCCCTGGCCACCACCGTCACGCTGCTGGGAGACAAAAAGTTCCTCTGCGGCGACCACGTGACCCTGCCGGACATCGGACTTGCCTGCACTCTGGGAGTAGCGATTGAGGTGGGTGGGGCGTTGCGCTTTCTTGCAATTCGTTCAGAAAAGTTTAACAGGTTTGAAAAGTAGACCTGGAGTCATTGTCAACTACAGGTCTTGAATTTCCGTATGTGATGTGATGCATCGCGGCTTCCATTTCTTATTTTTTCCTTCTTTACTTTAATCTCATGGGTGTAATGTACTCTTCAGAATACTATTGCTAGTTGGCTTCCCACTTTCTCTATAGGAGTGCTGCTAATAGTGTTGCATAGAGAATAAGTAGAACAGATGAAACCTCGTGAATAACGTCATCCCAGACCCTTTGGATTACCTTTTTGTTCGCGCTCAGTAGTGCAGCCCAGCTCGCGTTTTAAAGCGGCTTCGTAACAAACGATTTCTAGTGAGGAACACCTGTTCGTAATTTTTGTAGCACGTGCAATATCCTGCTATGCTTACTTTAGCTGGCTTGCGAGTATTGTGAGCATATAATACTACCGCTTAGAGCAATTTATTTTCAATTTTGCATCAAGGCTGCGTTTCTTTTTCCTCTATTTCAATGACACACTTGGTAACAGTCAAATAATCTTTATCAGTACTTCTAGTTGCCGAAAAAGGAGACAAGAGTCGACGTCACCGTAGCAGCTTGCTTCTGTGATAACGAGATATTTTCTTAACTACACATCCTGTAAAAAGTAGAAATCAAATGCTTCAAGCATGACCTTGTGGCGCAAAACAAAAATAAAAACGCATCTTTCCCTCATAATTTGAGGAACCAGAAACCAACGATACGACCAACCCTTCCTCGATTGCGCAACATAGCGGATCAGAGTGCTCTGTAACTCAAGCGCAAGAAAGCCGGATTTTATGTCACGTGATGGGTGCTGCAAGAAAAAAATGACAAAAGGACGCACGTTTTAGTGTCACCTTGTGTGACTCGAAAAAACAATGCTCTGCATGCGCAGTATCCAACGTTCCGGCACTGTAGGAGAGAGACTGTTGCTTGCTGCAGACGACTTCCCTTCGCAGAAGTTGGCTGCAAGTACTCTGCCCTGAGTGCCACTGATCAAGCATGGTATCGTCGCAAGGCGATCACTTCACAACTAAGTAACATAGTAGCACTTGGTAGCACAAATAACTTGCCAGGTAGCGGAACGAATTGCGCGTCATCCGCTCCACGTGAAGCAACGCGTCGCCGCTGACACTCAAGCCCTCTATCTCCAAAGAACATAGAAGCAGTCAAAGCACCTGTCTCTCTTGAATATCCAGTGTCCTTATTACAACAAAATGTGACTTAATTTCGCTTGTATACGGACTCCTCTTGCCCCGCTTCAATCCATCTAACAACATTCTATCATTCTGCGTCAAATTCCGGGCACTCCAGTTTGCACTGGACAATATCACCAAGAGCTTGACAATGCACGCAGCGCCAAGCTGGAGTTCGCGCTTACGCTGTGCGGGTGCCATAAATGAAAGCTACTTCCGATCTCTGAAGTCCCTCCGGCGGAGACGGCCCTAGACAGCAGCAACTTAATTTACCCGCTTCATGACTCTGTTTCCTGAGGAGCCTTTTTCGTTGGCCTGAATTGCAATACTTTCAGCCGGGTAGCTACGTGCTATGCCAACACCTAAAAGCCTCTGGAAAAGAATGGTAAAACCAATGTTTTGCAATTATTTATAGCATGCAACCTACAATGGCTATAGTTGTAAAGGGAAACCCAAGCTGTATTAGTAGCAGCGCAGCCTTGCTCTTTTTAAACAGAACAGCATTCTGTGGCTGGTCGAGCTACAGTTTCCGCAAGGCTCATTGAATGGTGACACTTTCCCATGCTATAGAAGCCGTGACATGATCAAATTTCGCAGCCAGTGTGACATTGAGCACCGGGATCGCGTAACGCACTCCATTAGCTTCATTATCGTTGTCAACACAGCTATCGGTGTATTACTGCAGATGGCGGTCGCACATCTTATCCAGGTATTTGAACACCGGATACCTTGCTTCCCCCCCCCCCCCCAATTGTTAGTCTTGGTCCTAACCTTCATGCGTATTTCAGCCTTAGGTATCGCTTGGCGTAAAATTATTCCGAACTTTCTAAGTCCACAAAAACGCCCGTATTTCAGAAGATGCAACACGAGTTCTCTGTTTTTAAATTTTTAGTCTCAAAATGCGCTTCGCGTTATATTTGGGTTCGTTAAACCTGAAAATATATACATATTTTTGTAATTATTTTTTTGGTGCGACGCAAAGCGTTTTCTCCCGTAATATTTCCGGTCAGGCTATTTGTCTGCAAATAGGTTGTTAAGGACGATCGAAATGTTTGTCTTCAGCTAGGAATAAAAGATAAATAATCACAACTTCCATAAAGGGTCAACTTTGTTAGAATTATCTCGTGTCACTGTATGTTAGACGGCAAGCAGCGAAACTGCACTAAACCAAAACGACCCTTGCATGGCCTAAGCTATATCATTTCTTCAAGCGGAATCCAAGCAAGATCACCCGCGTTTCATAAGCATCGGCTGCCTGATCTGTTATACGGGGGCAATGTTTGCGTCTCTGTTTGGCACAATATTCGTTAATACAGGAATCTGGACGCACTGAAAATATAAACTCAACAGCACAGTTTCTTTTTTTTTCTTGTTCTGTGCCCGGCTCCAGTGGCAGAGAAAAGCCGGCACTAAACTACCAGGCAAAAACACAATGCCGTGGACCCGTCGTCAAGTTATGATCAAGGAGGAAGGCAAAAAAATACAAAAAAAACTGCATGCCGTCCAATCGCGAGCGGAGGCCTTATTTACTTTTGTCATCATCGTTGATTTCTTTGCGTGACAAAGCCGCTGCTACCCGCGGGGCTTCTAGAAAACCGTGTCTGTCCGCCGAATATGGAGAAATCAGCCCAGTACCCTGGAGCGTCGTATGCGGTGGCGCTGAATTATTCGCTGCATTTCCGCGTGTGGACGTTTTGATCAGGAGCAGTGTAATGCTTCTAAACGGAAGTGATTGTACCTTTCCTTTTTCAGGAAAAGAACTTTCTTATGCGAAGCCAGTGCCACTTTCAAATACTGTCGGTGTTCTGTGTGTTTGTCCTAGATTTAAAATATAGATACTTGTGGTGATTTATTCAAGTGTTCGTTCACATTACATTAATTTCATATGCAATATGGATAATATGCATTCAATACGCATGCAATATTTACCCTTGTCGCTACACGTCAAGAAAGGTATAGCTGATATAACAACCACTTGAAATCATTTTGTCGTACCGGAAACACCCTTCTTTTCTATCGGTGATACAATTAAGCGTAGATTTCGTCTACAATGCAAAGGAAGATGCATCATATGTCCGGACTATATAATCACGATCATCTGACTGAACTTTCAATAACAAACCAAAGCTGAGGCCGCAATTTCAATTGGTCAATCAACAGAACGTCTCCACTTGTGCGTGACATCACCTCTAGAGGAGCACCTCATTGGAGACATGGCCATTGTGACCTCATTCAAAGTGCATGGAGACCTAATCCAGGCAATAAGTATTCAGCTTAATGAATGATGGGCATCCGCCACTACCAATTCCACACAAGTGGACCGCATTGAGTTTCCTTACGCAAAAAAACTGAGGACTAAAATTGCGTGCGACTCACTAATTCGCCTCTGTTCGATGGTATACAGCGCTCGTACACACAGGGCTCTTGCTAATGGTGTTGAACGCATACGGTTTCTGTTTTGTTTTTCATGGTCGCTGTGGTAACCAGAGAACTGGCTTATTTTTGCAAAGTGCTGAGAATGGTTATCCCCAAACAGCCGTCGCAGTCTACGTTTAAAACTCACGACAACGATTTGCGTTCCTCCACAGGGCTCAGAGTACGAGGGCCTGGACAAGTTCCCCCAGCTCAAGGAGTACTACCAGCGTTTCAAGAAGGCCTTGCCCGAGTACGAGGAGGTGGCTTCCGAAGCCCTACAACGCATCCGAGACATGGTGGCGCGGGCTAAGAGCGGCAAGAGCCCCCACTGACAGCCCCAAAGCGCCTGGAAGTGAATGGCAGTGTTTCCACAAGATGATTTCGCCTTTATTACCTGTACATGATTGCAAACCGAACGTGCACATATGAAGCATAATAAATAGGTGTGTTTCAAGAATATTTGCGAACAATGACCGTCGGATGTCGGATTGAATAAGAAGCATTTGCTCATTCTTGCAGAAAGAGAAATACGAAGGTTGCAATGAGTGACAATGAGCCAGTGCGGAAATTCCCAATCAGAAAGAGTAGATGAGCGCTGCAGACAGAGTGCTGTTTCCCAACTATTGTTTACTCTCAAATAAACAAATGCGAACACACACACACGCGCACACGCGCGCACACACGCGCACACGCACGCACACACGCGCACACATATATATATTAGGGGCGCGCGAATATATAAATTTTCGAATACGAATCGAATACGAATAAAGCAAAAAACTGTCATCGAATATCGAATCGAATATCGAATATGTATGTAGCATTAAAAAGTTGCAAAATGTGGTAACAATAGCTTTATAACCCTTGTTAAAAATAATATTGCATATTACCAGGCTTAGTTCAACTGCTGGTTAAAAAGACACTCATTACAGTTAATGCGCTCAGGTAATGACAGGTAAAGCTCCCAATTAAGTAACGCACGTTTTAGTGATTATCATGAAGGAAAACTAACTGCTCAACATGTTCATAAAGTAAACGCTCTATATGCACTGTGACAACATTTCAAACGGTAGAAAAGACTTTCACTTGGAATTGAAGTGGCAGCGATAGCGAAGTACTTCTGGGCGAGTGTACTTAAAAGCGGGTACGTGAAGCGACCAATGGACTGCCACCACTCAAAGGATCCTTGCCCCTTTCGAGAAGATGCTTTTCCGCTTAGTCTGTAACTTCTCTTTCAGAGGCAGATACCAAATGTGCGTTGTTCTTGTTCATCATTAGACCGTCGAAAGCTTTCCATACAGCGGATACCACCAGCGGACACGAACTCAACGCTGGCATGGCAGTGTCCTCGCTGGGCTCTACGCCAGCTGCGTGGGGCTCCCTTGTTACGATGTCTTTCAGCCAGATCATCAAGCCAGATGCCTGATAAACTGTGTCCTTAAAGCGTGGATGAAGAAACATGGCCAGATTCGCCACTTCATCAAATTCGCACTCAGCAAAACAAGTCTTGACACATTTTGCGAGATTGTTAGCGAACGCTGAGTTGCCTTTACAATCTTCGAGGCACTGCAGCGTCCCAAAAATCATTGGAATTTGACAGGACAATGAGGGGTACTTACGAGCACCTAAGATCACAGTTGAGTCAAATAAGGTCTTCATTGCCTCCAAAAACTCCACTGCATCTCTTCACTTTGCAGAGTTAAAGTTATCTAAGCTCGTGTCCGAAAGGGTGAGCTCAAGTCTGATGGACTCCTAGAGCTCAAGGAGCCTTGACAGCACAGGGTCTTGACTGTTCCATCTTGTGTGAACATCCTGCACAACATAGAGCACATCTTTGTTAAGCTACCTCTGCAGATCGTTCAGTCTTTTCTGTGCACTGTGGCTATGCTTGTAATGCACTGCGATCGCTTTCGCCTTCTTGCAGAGTCTGTTGAGTGCCGGAGTACACGACATTTCATTGCTGATCACTAGGTGCAGAGTGTGCGCAAAGCAGGCTCGCTGGAGCCAAGGCGGTCTCCTGGCAGACGCTCGGATATATCGGCCGCTGTTCGTCCCGATGTGCTTAACGCAGTCGATTGGTATCTCCCAGTCGGTGAATAGCTGCTCCAATGACACAGCTATGTTCACAGCCGCGCGACTCCGGCATATGTCGCGTGTTCAAAGTGAACTTTTCAAGTCGAACTTAACCGCAGGAAAATGACGCGAGAGGCTTACAAAACCCTCGTTGGCACGCGACGTCCAGATATCACTAAGAATAGCGAGAGTGTTTGTTCCGTGCTTTTCGAGGCTCGTGCCGTACCTTTGCTCTTGTGTCATTGTAATGCGCGTGATGAGCACACGTGACAATTTTGTTTCCGATGGCTGACTGCAGCACGACTGTACAGCTGCTTCGACCAGTGCTTTGAACTGATGTGGCAGAAATGGTGAAGAAATGAATGGCTGCCACGTTCTGGTGAAGTGTGTTTTCTTTCTTCTGAGACAATGAATGCTGTCTCTGCTGAAGTATATCGTCCAGTGTCGGTTGATTCTTCAACGAAGCGTTTGCGACAGCCTCTTTTTTGTACTCTTCCATCAACAAAGGGTGCTGTTTCATGTGATTTTGAACGGTAGTGGTCATTCCCGTTGGCATTTTAAGAGCATGATCACACGACTTGCACCGAGCTGTCGGCGGTGAGAGCTTTCTGTAGTGCCGCCAAAGGAGACTTCTTCCGGCTTTCTTTTCTTGCTTGCTCGGTGGCTCCTCATGTGCAGTTGATGCCATTCTTGGAGAACACACCTGATCGAGGGCTGTATCAGCACTGAGATAGTTGCAAACAGCGCAGTGGCCAAGTTAGCGTGTTTTGCGTTTGTCTCACGGAGACGCAGCATAGCAGGTAGCAAAGAGCCGGCGCTTACGTGAGAAAAGCGGGAACGCTAGACGGGAGTCGTCGATGGCGATGCAACGTTCTCCTCGGTCATATTTTTTCTTTGTAATTTCCAAACATCTAAAGATTGTCCAGGTAAGACTTTTGGGATACATATTTTATTACATATATTTACAGAGCCTTAAAGGACGTCATATATTGTTATGAAAGAGCCATGGAATACAGCTTCGTAAAAAGAAACTGAAGCTGATCGTGTCTCACGTGCGTCATGCAGATAGACTGAAACAGAGCATACAAATAAAGAGACGGTCATGTGAAGTTCTCTGTGAATAAACATGTTCTGAGGAGAATGCGGAGCAAGCATATAATTCGTTACTTGCTCAATTATTCCGTCTGTCAGAATATTCGTCGTTTCTATCGTTATTCGGCCCTCTTCGAATATACGGAAATTTCCGAATATGCATTTCTCGAATCGAATACGCTTCGAATAAGGAAAATATTCAATTCGTATTCGAAATTTCGAATATTCTCACAACCCTAATATATATATATATATATATATATATATATATATATATATATATATATGCGCACGTGCTAGCGCACAGGTAGGTACCGTTCATAATAAATTGCTCACGCCAATTGCGCCCCTAGACAGATGCGGGCGGCCTGGCCGCAAGTTAAGCTAGCGTTGAACGCCAATGGAAGGGCTTGAGGCGGCAAACATGCACGATTGCTGCCCCGTGACAAGGCCGGTCACTCGGTGTATCAACAGGTGTAACGCAGTAGTTCACTGGGGAGGCCTTTGTTTTTGTAGGGGCCAATGTACCGAAGCTGGAGCTTGTCAAATAAACCATGCAAGCATTCGCACAGGGGTCGAAAGCGCTACATTGTCGCTAGAGCGGTAGAAAACGACAGGGTGAGTGGCATTATGCCGACTCTTACGGACTCTTTCGCTCGCATGGTGGCAATGTTGTTAAAGACAGCACACAAACTGGTCCCCTATGAATGGCGAAGTGTTGACAGGACCAGAGAAGAAACATAGCAGGCTGAGGCTGGATGTTGACCGTAGCCCAGAAAAAGTTCCTGAAAAGGGGTTTCGCGGTGATCGCGGCACCGGAAGGAACTGGCACTGGAAAGAACACCATCGAGAGGCGCCGCAATAGTAGTAAATTTCTGGATTAAGTGTCGGAAGTATGAGGCAAGACCGAGGAAGTTACGAAGTTCTTTTGTACGAAGTAGGTGAAAAGTTGAGCAGTGCGGGAGTCTTATCTGGACCAAGTTGAATGCCGCATTTGTTAACAGGATGACAAAGAACTGTAATCGTTATGCTGGCGCAGCGGCATTTTTTGGTGTTTAATCGAACACCAACATTTCCAAGGCACGTGAGCACCTTGTCGAGGCGCTGTAAATGCTCAGGGAAAGTCGACGAAAAGGCGACAATGTCGTCGTGATAGCACATCCAAGTTTCCCACTTTAAGCCGCGAAGGACAGTATCAATCATTGCTTCAATTGTGGCGGGAGCATTGCATAAGTCTAAAGGCATTACGTTCAACTCTAAAGGCCATCAGAAGAAGAAAACGCGGTCTTTTTTTTTTGGCCAGCCTCGTGCAATGGATTGTGCCAATAGCCGGAACGAAGACCTAGGCTGGAGAAACACTGCGCCCCTTGCAAAGAATCCAGCGTGTCATCGATACGCGGCATCGGATAGACATACTTGCGCGTGATCCTATTTAGCGCGTGGTAGTCAACACAAAAGCCTGCCGATCGATCTTTCTTTTTCTACTAAAACGACGGATGATTATCAAGAACTTGGGGAGTAGCGTATGATGTACCTTTAGAGCATGTCGGTGACGTTCTCCTCCACGATTTGGTGCTCGGCTAAGGAGAAGCGGTAGGGACGAGGGTGCACAATAGTGCCGCCATTGGTCGCGATTCGATAGGATGGGACTCTCATCCACAATACATAAAAGGCTTTGCGGGTAAATCAACTACGTTAATGCTGTGCGGAGGCTGAAGTGTTTAACGACTGGAATACTCACGACGTATTTCAGTTTAAGAATATTAAACATACATTTGGAGAAAAAAAGGAAGACGAACCGTGAGAGGAATCTTGGACGTGAACATTTCGCACCTAAAGTGGCAACGACTCCCAAATGATCATGGTCACGTCAGAATTCGCCAATCATCATGCGTTCGATGAAGGGAAACTTAAGTGGGAACATAAATAATGTCCACGCGCCCTTCCTGCATAAAGTAAGATGGACAGCGCTTTGTAGTCGAGTATGCTGTCAAAATAGCAAGAATCTTTCAACAGTAGGAAATTAGAAAAAGAATCAGTTGACAAGAAGTTACCACGAGAAGTTAAATATAGGGGTGGGAGGATTTGCTATAAGTGCTTTAGGAAACCGACTTCCAGTTTCGTGGAAAATGTGGCAGCTGAAGGGAACAGTTTTGCTGCGGAGTAACAGTATTCAAAGCACAATGTAAACTTCAGCTGGAGGTAACTCAACAAACATTCAAAAAAGCGTCTTGCAGCAGGGCAGCCCAGTCCATTCGCGGCTCTATGTGAAGTTATGTAATAACAAATACATTAAGAGAGAGAGAAGGGGGGGGGGGTAGCTCATGAGTTTGATTTGCAACTTCGATGATTCACACAGTACAGGGATCTCTGTCCCTGCATTCGTCGTCGCGGGAATTTCATTCTTTGAATGATGGGAGTGGTAGTGAAGTTTGTGGCCTTGTGGCGGAAGCAGCACAGGTGAAGAAATTTTGGTGTCACATTTCAAGCGCATTACTGCACTGTTTCTCACAGTCTGCGCTTTGTTGATCTACTATCATGGACTAGTGTCTAGAAACAAAGCAGCCAGTTTTTTCTGACCATCGTGGCGAACTTTGAAATTACTTGAACTACTCGTAAATCAAACATGGCGTGGAATTCGCGACAAAGGATTGTGTAGTTAAACGTATGATACGTACCTACACCGCTCTTAACATTTTAATAGCTTTTTACACAAATGTGGCCCATAGTTGCCATTATTATTACTATATGGTATTTAAGAGATTATGCCGCCTTCAATTGGCACCCGCTACTCCTTTTCACATAGGTGTTAAAATCACAGTAAAAAAGATTCAAATCATAATTACACGAATTCCAGTCACATAAGCACGCTAGTACCACACTAAAACTGAAAGTCAACTCCAAATTATAAAAACACAAAGTCCAGCCACATAAGTCCACTACTTCCACGATGAAACTGAAAGTAAACTCAGAAACAGCAACACAAAGTCCATCGACATATGTGCACTAAAGTGAACGTAAAGTCCGCTCACATAACTAGAGACTGAAATCAGGGCACTTACGAAAGCACGGATTAGGTTTATTGGAAGGTACATAAAACCAGGTACTCAATTGGCCAAAATCGGGTCCAGAAAAAAAACCCCATGGAATTCGAATATGACATTCAAACACTCTACTCGATAGTTTCCAAAAATACTGCTCGCTTCCAGAAAGCTTTGAAGGGTCAGTAACGCTCGTCTTTCAAACAAGTATGTTGGCCAAGGACCTTTGAACTTCTTGAGGCTGAAGGGCATGCAGTCAAATGCCACTAAACTACATGCTAAGCGTTGTGTGTGTGCGTTGTGTCGCGGACATTCTACAAGAGGATGCCCGTTGTGTCCTTTTGTAATTGAGGTGGGTGCCTAGTGTGAGCTGACCAGATCTAATCCGACTCCTACTTTCCCCCTCCCCCTTCTCTGCATGCGCGGAAGGGTACAGCGGCCCTTGTCGGCTTGGGTCGCTTCTCCAAAGCGATATTCGCTCACCAAGCTATTCGCAGTCTCTTCTTTAACTTTTGCTTCACCGAAGATTGCGACAGACCAGGTCGCAATGACAGCAGCGGGCCGGCGAAGTAGAAGCTGAATATGAAGCAAATAGACTGCGCACGACACTCCTGCCGGTGACAGGGAAACTAATCTAGTAAGAAGTGACTTTGCTAAGCCGTAGCATACTTCAACGACGCCAAGGAATGTAAAACGTAAACAAGCCCATCGGTATTTCCTTGCGCAAAAGAATGAATACCATCTCAAGCCTAGTCTGCGGCGCTGTGCGCAGGTTATGGACGTAAGAGAGCATTTTCCTCATTCGAATCCTCACGTTGTTGCACTATTTTTCTGATTGTTGACCAAAGATGCCTGATCAAATTAGTTTTCATGCACGGCTTATCCTAAGGCAGGTGAATACTATAAGCAGCCGCACAAATATTACAAAAAATATTTCTTCCTTAGATAAACCTTTTTATTCATAGTAGTCATTCCCCGAGAACAGTATACAATGACACGTTGATGACGAAAAACAAAACTTACAGAGATAAAATATTTTAAGCCGCTGCGGCTTAATTCTTTAATCTTCTTTGCACCCACGATATCTGGTTATCTGTCCTTGGCTTGATAACTTATAACTGATTCATAATTAAAAAAAAAGAATAATAAAATCTATAAAATAATTATGAACATATCGATAAATATAGATCATGGCAACAGAGCGAAGAGAACCTTCAGTCACAACGTTTGCTTAAGTACTTCCAGAAGTTGCCTTCTTAGGTATAACGTGACATGAAACGCAACTTAAGTGACTGACCGGTTGGTTTCACACGAGGCTGTGATTGCGTTTTCTTCACGGGAATCCGTACAATGTGCACCTCTGTTGCGATTTTGGCTTTTCATGCCATGGCTACTGGTTGAGGGTCCTTATCAGCCCAGCCTTGAATAACATCTATGGAGCCTGTGTCTGTACAATAAATCAATAATCGCAGTTACTTATACGGCAAAATAACGCACTCATTTTTTTTAAACACTCTTGTTTTTAGGTTTCAAAGCTGCCCATTAGGAATAATGCCATTAGGTGACTATGAATTTAAATTTTTTGTGCAAGCAATGTCCGCCTCTTCGAGTCGACGAGCCCATGAAGTAGAATTGTGCCATCTGCCACAGGAAATCTTTAATAATTTATGAAAGTGTTCGCTGAAACACACGGTATGACGGCTTTCCTGTTAGAATTTGTACATGCGTGATGGAAAAGTTCCGCGGGCGTGCTCGGCGGAATGTTAAGCATGTGATTTGCGTTTCATACGCGGGCGCGGCTCGTTCACACCCGCAGAAGAGCGAAATATGGCACGCATTCTTGTTGCGCTTACATGAAGGAACGTCACAATTATTTTCGGTCACGTGGTGCTTGAAACGTGATACATGCCTCATTTACTTGCGCATAATGTACAAACTTACAACTTAGCGTGAGGTTCAGCATGGGATGTTTTAGTGTGCATCTTAAGTGTCATCATCGCGATCCTCGTGGGCATCATAGCGGAGCGTTGTCATGCGCTGACCTTGCTCCGGCACATGCAATGCGGGCTCATAAGACAGCATTGTGGAACAACCTATGGGGCCCTACATTTGTATGGAAACCGAAAAAAAACAGACTTAACGGAGTGGGTAATGGTGCACAATATAATGGCATCGCCCAGGAAAAGCCAAAGCCACCATTGTGAAAGCAAGCTCGCTTCACGGGAACCAGAAGTTGCTTTGTCGAAAATACAGTCTTTATCGCCTACAACTATATGCATTGTAAAGGAGATTTATTAGGGTTCGTAGCGACCGCCGGTTCTACGATGCACCGAGCAGTTCCCGTGCTTGAGCACGGGAACTGCTCGGTGCTGCTGCTGACCCAGTGCGCACGTTCGTTATCTTCCTTACAATGGCCCCGCGGAAATAAAGGAGCCATCCTGGCGACTTAGTTTTCTGGAAGCGCGGTAGAATGGTGATACGGCTTGAGACGCTGAATATGAACGACTTCGCGGCTACGACGTCGCATGTCGGACGGCGGCGTTAGCGGCTCAATCAGGTAATTCACGGGTGATATTCTCTCGAGAACGCGGTATGGCCCATCGTACTTCGGAAGAGGTTTGGAAGCTAGCCCAGGCGTGCGGTGTGGTACTAACAACCAGATGAGAGCGCCCGGGAGAAAAGTGGGAGTCGAGTTCTGGGCATCGTGAACGGCTTTTTGACGGTTCTGGTCGTCGGAGGTGAATCGACGGGCCAGCTGGCGACATTCCTCGGCGTGTCTGGCGGCTTCCGAGATCGGCAGGCATTCGGATGGGTCTGGCAGGTAGGGCAGAATGGTGTCGATTGTGTGCGAAGGATGACGGCCGTAAAGCAGGTAAAAGGATGAGAATCCGGTAGTGGCCTGAGTCGCGGTGTTGTATGCATAGGTGACAAACGGAATAGCGAGGTCCCAATTAGAGTGATCAGGTAAAACATACATGGCGAGCATGTCACCAAGAGTTATATAATAATATTTGGGGTTTTACGTGCCAAAACCACTTTCTGATTATGAGGCACGCCGTAGTGGAGGACTCCGGAAATTTTGACCACCTGGGGTTCTTTAACGTGCACCTAAATCTAAGCACACGGGTGTTTTCGCATTTCACCCCCATCGAAATGCGGCCGCCGTGGCCGGGATTCGATCCCGCGACCTCGTGCTCAGCAGCCCAACACCATAGCCACTGAGCAACCACGGCGGGTTCACCAAGAGTTCGATTAAAGCGTTCCGTGATACCGTTTGTCTGTGGGTGATAAGCAGTGGATTTACGATGCACAATAGCGCATTCAGCAAGCAGTTGTTCGATGACTTCAGATAGGAAGGCGCGGCCTCTGTCGATTAAAAGTTGACGTGGACCGCCATGACGAAAGAGAAAACGGTGAAGTATGAAATTGGCGACTTCCTGCGCTGTAGCATTTGGTAGAGCAGCGGTCTCCGCATAACGGGATAAGTGGTCTACCGCCACGATTATCCACCTGTTGCTGGTAAGAGTCAACGGAAGTGGCCCGTAGAGGTCTATGCCCACGCGATCAAAGGATCCGGATGGGCATTGCAAAGGCTGGAGTTCACCGGCGGAGTTGTGCGGTGGCGCTTTACGGCGTTAGCACTCACGACAAGAGCGGACGAATGTTCGAACAAATTGTACATTCCCCGCCAGTAATAGCGGTGTCGAAGTCTTTCGTAGGTTTTGAAGAGTCCCGCGTGGCCACACTGAGGGTTGACGTGGAACGAGGAGCAGAGCTCTGATCGCAAGGTTCTCGGAATGACGAGTAACCAGGTGCGTCCCTCTGGGGCATAGTTGCGTCGATATAGTAGCTGGTCGCGAATCGCAAAATGAGGCACTTGGCGCCGAAGCGTACGTGACGCTGGAACTTTCGACGTATCCGAGAGAAGGTCGAGCAGAGATGCAGTCCAGGGATCATTACGCTGTGCAGCAGCGATAGTGTCAACGTCCAGAGAGGATAATGTGCTCTCGCCGGAAGAGTCGTGACTGGCCATCGGGGGAAGCGGTGATCGGGATAGCGCGTCAGGGTCGGAGTGCTTTCGCCCGGAACGGTAAACCACGCGGATGTCATATTCTCGGATTCGCAATGCCCAGCGGGCAAGGTGGCCGGATGGATTTTTGAGCGTCGACAGCCAACATAGTGCGTGGTGGTCGGTCACTAAGTCAAGCGATCGGCCGTTTAAATATGGGCGAAACTTGCCAAGCACCCACACAATAGCCAAACACTCCTTTTCTGTAAGGCTGTAATTTGTTTCCGCATTGGTTAACGTGCGACTCGCGTATGCGATGAGGTATTCTGTGTGGCCAGGTTGACCCTATGCCAACACAGCACTAAAGTCTACACCCCTTGCATCGGTATGGATTTCGGTTGGCGCTTGAGGGTCAAAATGGCGAAGAATGGGTGGCGTCGTGAGAAGACGGCGCAAGGTTGCGAAGGCGTTGTCACACGCTGGAGACCATGATGAGAGATCTCTAGCGCCACCAAGAATCTGCGTGAGAGGCGATATAATTGACGCAAAGTTTCGAACGAATCGTCGGAAGTAAGAGCAGAGGCGGATAAAACTGTGTAGCTGTTTCATAGTGGTAGGTTTTGGGAACGCAGTAACAGCACTTAGCTTCTCGGGATCGGGGCGAATGCCCTCCTTTGACACGACATGGCCTAAAATTGTGAGCTGACGAAGAGCAAATCTACACTTCTTCAGGTTAAGTTGCAACCCGGCGTTGGTCAAGCAAGTGAGTACGTGCTGGAGGCGGAGCAGGTGCGTTGCGAATTCAGGGGTGAACACCACAATGTCGTCAATATAGCAAAGACAGATTTTCCATTTGAGGCCACGTAGAACATTATCCATCATTCTTTCGAACATAGCAGGGGCGTTGCAAAGTCCGAAAGGCATGACGGTGAATTCATACAAGTCGTCTGGTGTAACAAAGGCAGTTTTCGGGCGATCGGCCTCTGCCATCGGAACCTGCCAGTAGCCTGACCGCAAATCCAGCGAAGAAAAGAACTCGGCTCCCTGTAAACAGTCCAGAGCATCATCGATGCGTGGTAATGAGTAGACGTCCTTCAGCGTGATGTTATTCAATCGTCGAAAATCAACACAGAAGTGGATGGAACCGTCTTTTTTTTTGTGACGAGGACCACGGGAGAGGCCCATGGGTTTTGGGAAGGTCGAATGACACCTCGCCGGAGCATGTCATCGACCTGGTCTGCAATGACGCGACGTTCCGTAGCAGACACGCGATATGGTCTTTGTCGCAGCGGTGAGTGAGAGCCAGTGTCGATGTAATGCTCGACCGTCGATGCACGGCCAAGAGATGGTTGCGCAACGTCGAAAGAACGGCGGAAGTGCTGAAGGAGTGCGAGAAGTTGAGATCGTTGCGAATGAGTCAGGTCTTCGGCGATGAATGGGCTGAACACACCAGTCCATGTTATGTCGGGTACGGAGAGGGCACTCTCAGTTCATGGACGGCAGCAGAAGGCACTTCGTCGAGGACGGAGACAATTCGTGTTGAATCGACCGACTCGACGTAACCAAGGCATTCGCGGCGGAGCAGTGATAGTGGCGATGAAAGATGATTGTAAATGGGCATCGTGCTGACACCGGCGGCAAGGTCAAGAGCTGCAAAGGGCAAAGGAAGCGCTTTTCGCGTAACAAAGTGATGAGAGGGCATAAAGAAGACCGTCCCGTCGGATATGATACTACAGAAGACTGGTACGAAAGCTGAAGAGCACGGAGGAATGCAGGTGTCTTCTTTCACGACAATTTTAGCGGCAAGATGAGCATCGACGGAGGCCAGGTCACCAAGGTGGAACAGTTCAATCTCAGCCCGAGCGCAATTGATGATGGAATTGTGGCGTGAGAGAAAATCCCATCCTAGTATAACGGCGTGGGAGCACGATGAAAGAACTATGAATTCAATCGCGTACAAAACGTCCTGTATGGTCACACGGGCAGTACAAGCAGCGGCAGGGCGAATGGGCTGAGCACTCGCCGTTCGGAGCGACAATCCAGACAGAGACGTCGTCACTTTACGAAGCGAACGGCAAAATCTTGCATCCATAACTGAAATAGCGGCACCGGTATCGATGAGGGCGACTGTAGTGACATCTCCGATAAACACATCAATGACATTTGCAGGTAAAGGAGGAGGACTTCGGCATGTCGACACTTGCGCAGTTCTTGCCTCAGGAACTGCGTCGTCTAGTCTCCCTCTTCGTTAGAGACGGGCCGTCGACGCATGGGGGAAAGCGATCGGCGACGTGGGGAGGGTGACCGGACGCGTTCGAAGCGAGGACGGCGATCAGTCTGGGAGCAAGCTGGTGATGGGTCGAATGGTAAGGCGCATTTGAATCAGGCAGCACATAGGGCGCGCGGCGATTGCCATCGAACGCCTGCGATCGGCGGCGGCAGAACCTGGCGACATGACCTGGATACCTACAGGCGAAGCACATAGGGCGCTTGTCAGGTGTACGCCACGGGTTAGTGACGGCAGTGGTGGTCTAGGGGACGGTAGGGGAAGGGCGGTGAACCGGCTGCTGGAAGCGACGCACGGGCACAGTTCTAGGGGCCATTGCAGCAACCGTAGCGTAAGTGAGTGGCGTAGTCACGACATCTTGCTGGTGAACAGCCGGCAGCGCTTCCGCGACCTCTTCATGGATCACGTTACGGAGGTGAGACGGCAAAGTGCTGGCAGACTCCTGAGTAACGGACACCAGAGATGGCTGTCGTGCTACTTCTTCGCGGACGAAATCCTTGATTTGGGTTATCAGGGAGGCTTGTTCTGGGCCGGTGGTCAGACTGCAGAGTGACGTCGCATTAGGTGTGTGATGTCGCCTTGTCAGAGCTCGCTGCTTACGCAACTCATCATAGCTCTGGCACAAGCTGATGACGTCGCCAACAGTGCGTGGGTCCTTGGCCAGAAACATCTGGAACGCGTCATCATCGATTCCCTTCATGACGTGCTTAATCTTTTCCGCTTCCGTCATGGCACCGTTCGCGCGCCTGCACAAATCTAGAATGTCTTCTATATAGCTGGTGAATGTCTCACCCGTGTCCTGTGCGCGTGTACGCAAACGCTGCTCGGCTCGGAGTTTCCTGACGGCGGGTCGGTCAAATACTTCTGTAATCGAAGTCCTGAACGCCGACCACGTTCGGATATCCCTCTCATGATTTCTGAACCAGAGACTGGCCACGCCCGCGAGATAGAATGACACGTAAGCCAGTTTATCTGAGTCATTCCATTTGTCATGAACGCTCACCCACTCGTAGAATGACAGCCACGCCTCAACGTCGTTGTCGTCGGTTCCGCTGAAGATGGGAGGCTCCCGTTGGCGAACGGTGCCAGGGCAAGGGACGGGTGGCGGTGGAAGAGTCTGCTGATCGGCGTCCGGCATGGCAGAGGGTAGCGTCCGAGAACGGAGTTCCAGGATGGTAGAGTGGAACGTTACCCAGCACGGCTCCACCACTTGTAAGGGAGATTTATTAGGGTTCGTAGCGACCACCGGTTCTACGATGCACCGAGCTGTTCCCGAGCTCGAGCTTCTGCTGCGCGCTTGATGCTGCCGGTGCTGCTGACCCAGTGCGCACGTTCGTTATCTTCCTTACTATATATATATATATATATATATATATATATATATATATATATATATATATATATATATATATAGATATAGATATAGACGCCTCTGAAGAAAAAAAATTACAAATTACTACAGATTATAATGCAAGAATTCTGTCGGTTTACATGCGACAATCACGATTTGGTTATGAGGCACGGCGTAACGGGGGACTGCCGACTAATTGCGACTAACTACGTGGGGATATTTAACCTGCCCCCAATATACGACACACCGACGTTTTGCATTTCGCCCCATCAAAGTACGGCCGCCGTGGCCACGATTCGATACCGCAACCTCTTGCTTAACACTGCAACACTATAGCCGATAAGATACCGCAGCAAGTGCGTCGGAACTAGCTATGTATGAGGCTCTTTGGCGTTTAGCTCTGTGTCATCTAGCACCGGCGCCGCGAGGCATGCGGGTCGCCTCAAAATGCATTGCGAGCGGGTGCGTGCGAACGGTGAGCAATGCGTCATCTGGCGGCCAGACTCCTTTCCAGCGCTTCTTTTTGGACGGAGTGCGCTATGTAGTGGCACTGCCGGGAAGTCCACGTGGGCGTAGCGTCATGGTATCCTGGATTTGCGTGCACCGGCTGGTTTTTCTCTGGCCGTCCCAATCACCGCACCTCGCAGCTGAAAAAAACTGCAATGCAGTGCGGGCGCCCGGCTAAACCGGGAGGGCGCTGTAGCCGAGGGTTAACTAGGGATACTGTGCCAGTGGAAGTGAAGTTTGAAGGCAGACTGATGGAGGTCTCAATGTGCGCATTGCCTCTTTTATTCACTTCTTGCGGAGCATTGTCACAGCCACGGGGAAGGAGCAGCGTCCAGATCTTTCAGATGCAATAAAGGTAAGTTTTTGTTGGTGCATTTATTTTGGTATATACGCATGTACTTATATATGCACTTGTAGTTCTTTCCACCACGACCTTGCAAACGAAAGTGCTAAGGGCTAAGGGTAATTGGGAGCAGGTATGACGCAGGTCGCTAAGAAAACTTATGAGCCGACTCACTCACACTCACTCCGATTGGACCGCGAGTGCGAGCGTCGCTGAGTAAAATTTTGATATGATCCTGCGTTAGACTTAAGCAAAACATCAACTTCGTTAGTGGGTTATAACTGTATTGTGATTATATGGACAATATTAAAAAAATTCCAACGATAATATCGTTGCGCCGTAGCAAAGTGAAAACTTGAGATTTGCATAAGTATCCCTAGGTGATTTGGTTTCTTGCACTTAATCCACTTTAATCCCCTTGAATGCACTTTAGGTTACCTTTATGCACGTTTTTTCACATTAATTCACTTCACATCACTTTATTTCATCTTGCTCTCATTTCACAACTCTACCTTAACTCACTTTGCTCTAATTAGTGCAAATTTATTCCACCATAATAGAACTGAGTCCATTTATTTCCCCCTAATGCACTTTAATTCACCTTCATTCACTCTACCTTAATTCACGTTACTCCTCGTTAGAGGGACATTAAAGGCAAATATTAATATTTATGTAAAACTGAAGTCACAGCTGGCTGCTCCAGAGGCTCTGAGGTTTCCATGTTATCGCGAACAGAGCCTTAGTAATCCTGCTCTTAAAGGAAATGCCGAACACGAATAGACATTCACACGGGACATTCAAGTACATGCCGAATGATGAAGGGACTCTTTTAAAAGTGTCACTAGTGCTGAACCATTCGTTATAAAAACATAATTGCATTACAAGACGAAAGAAACGCTACTTGTCCAGTTCTACTTCATTAAAAGAAAAAAAAAAAGAACCTGACATCTTTGACAACGACGCGGGCAGCCGATAGGTTTCGTGTTCGCCGGAATGTGCGCCCCATGCGCTTTCTCGCTTCTTTAGTTTCGCTATCGCGTAGTGCAGCGCTGGTTTTGCTGGCTTGCGAAACTCGCACAAACTGTAACTAGCAGGGGATTCCACTTCTATGTGATGTCGTGCTGTGCCCGAATGAAGCGCGCCCCCTGACCAAAAGCAGCTGTCGCGGCAAATCCACCGGTCTGTCTTGGCTTGCGTTCTCCATAGCCGCGCGTTTGCACTTTGTGCGAAAAACCTACCGCCATCTGTCGGGCTTCATTTTCCTCACCGACGGCAGCAAAGAGCGGGGTTGGCGTATGCATCGCCACCCCTTTCCGGTTTGGTGGCGGGAGATTTGAATTGCGGTAAAGGCTTTCGGGCCGATCAGATGTAATTTTTACGTAAACTAAGTCTTTTCTCAACACGAAAGAAACGCTTAGATGTTTCTCGAGTATTATTTAAACAGTCAGCATAGACTTATTGTTTGCCTTTAGTGGCCCTTTAAGTAACCTTAATCTAACTTGTGCTAACTTTATTTCACTTTACCTCGCTATAATTCACCTCAATTGACTTTAGTTCACATTACATGTATACTAATTAACGTTGCAATAATATACCATCTTCTGTATTACTACTGAAGTCATACAAGAGGCTGATGACGTCACCTCATCCCAGTTCGCTGCGCTACCACGCGTGTAACGACCGCAGACATTATGCCGACCGCACCATTAGCCGGCTACGCAGGCGGGCCGGACTAAGCACGTGGTGCAGCGTTGGCGTATACTGTGGTTCGTTATTGATCGGCGAATTTCAGCAAGCATGTCATCCGCGAAACTGTAGCCTTCGCCGAGTTTGTTAAGAATATCAGCAGACGATGCCGGCATTCTGCGTACCTGGCTGCATAGGTGGCTATCGGAACGATGTCGACCGTTCGGCGCGCCACTTTTTCTGTGCTCCCAGCAATGCGACGCTTCGCTCGGCGTGGAACAAAGCGATTCCTCGTGCCGAGCGGGAACTCTCTGCGAAATCCACGGCACGCGCTCGTGCCACTGCGCCCGCGTTCATCGTCGTCTTCCACAGCTGGCTGCGTTGCCGTTCATCACCCCAGCGCAGAATTTCACTTCTGTCGTCGTAATGGGGAGGCCATGTTTACGGGGGTATGAGCCATTGCTTGAGGAAGTATGAGCCACTCATTGTCTTACGTAACGGGCAGGTTTAATTTGAAGAACTTCAATTTCGAAGAATCATAAGCGCCAAATAGCGGGCGAAGGTGCGCAACCACGCCGCCAAGCAAACTCGAGACATCGAACGCAAGCGACAACGGCGGACTGCGGGCATACCGTAAGTGACGTCGTTCTCTCCGTCACAGCCGATCGTGTGTGTAACCTTATAATTGAGAAATACCTTAATGAGCCCTCGGGATTAACTCAGTGATAAACACAGGGGCCGCACGTTTCAGCTTCGCTGGTTAACCGCCTTCACGGAGTGGAAGAGCCGACGATTTCTTTATTTTTTTTTGTGGCTTGTGTGTTCAAAGACTGACCTCATCTTTCTTTTTGTATCGCTTCTTTGGCGTGGTGAGAAGCTTTGGCGGGGATGAAGAGCAGCCCACATCACGCACTTTGGTCAGATCTTCAGGCTCCTGAGCCTGGACAGCGCGAAACGTTAAGACGACAGGAAGAAACACACATTAAGAAACGCAGCTCCTGCGCTTCGCTATATGCGTTTCTTCCTTTCGTGCAGTTTACCCTTCTTTCAGTGGGAACCAACTGGCCCGATAAATCTTATTGCTGTAGGTGGATACTGCTTTCTCATGGCATCACTAATTCGCACAAAGGATGACGCCAGCGAGCGTGAAACACGTGCAAACTGCCCGTCCGCACGAGCGCAAGGCTGCGGCGAGGCGTCTGCAGTGGAGCTCGATGGAACGGCGCTCCCATCTGGCGGCTGTCACAGAAGTGGCGATAGCGGGTGTAAGCGCGCGGACGGAGAGTTTTACAACTGAAGCTAGTCTAGTAACGTTGGGCCCAACATATAATAATGAAAACAAGCTTACATAAACGCGGTGCAGAGTGCGGCAAATAAGTGTTTCAGTCAGTCCCCTTTTCCTCAGAATGTGGAGCCAGGAGTTTAAAATCTTTTAAGCTATCATCATCAGGAGCACTGTTCTAGGATTACTTTTCACACGCTGTGGTCATTGCCCGGTCACTCTAGCGTGGTTCAGGGCTTTTTCTTAGGCAGGCTGAAGCACGGGCAGTCAAAAAACAATAGTCTCACGGTCTGCTTATCGCCATATTTGTCACGTGGCGAGCTCTTTGCGATTGCGGCGTTGAAAGCAATCATCGTCAGCCTGCTTTTATGTCCACTTCAGGACGAAGGCTTCTACCTACGCTCTCCAATTACCCCTGTCCTCCGCAAACGTGTTCCAACTGACGCCTGGGAATTTCCCAATTTCGTCAGCTTATGTAGTATTCTGTCGTCCTTGGGCGCACATCCCGACTCTAGAGGCTGACTGGCTTGCCTGAAGTCTTGTTCCCTTGCTAGCCTATTGATCATTATCTTTGTCCCCTGCATATTATTCTTGAACCCCGCTCTTATAATCTCCCTGTTAACGTCCTCAATCATTTGTTGTAACTCATCCCCAGTGTTGCTGAAAAAGACAACGTTATCTGCAAACCTAAAGTTGCCGATATATTCAACGTTGATCCTCACTCCCAAACCTTCTCCAGTTTAATAGCTTGAATACTTTATCCAAGCATGCAGTGAATAGCATTGGAGGGATTTTCTTTTCTGATGGAGAACCAATGTAGGTGAGGAATTTTTGTAGACATTTTGCAAGATATTTACGCAAGCCTCCTGCAGTCCCAGATTACATAGTGCCTCTATGACTGCTCGTATCCTACTAAATAGAATGCCTTTTCATAATCTATGACGGCAATATATAGAGCTTGATTGTGCTCTGCAGATTTATCGATTCCCTGATTGATGACATGGAAGTTATCAATTGTAGAGTATCCCTTCCTGAAGCCAGCCTGCTATCTTCATTGGCTGAAGTGCTAACGTTATTCTAATGTAAAATATGTCGAAGAATATATCGCACAATATAGCAAGTAAGGTAATGGGCCTAATAGTTGTCAATTCTTAACCTATCTTTTTTTATTGATAAGTATAATGTTGGAATTCTTCCAGGTCTCTGAAATCCTTGAAGACGTGAATTTTTTGTATAAAGGGCCGAAAGCTTTTCAACCATATTGTCTGTTCGAACTTCGATTAAATCATCTGTTATTTCATCTTCTGCTGCCGCTTTTCCCCATTTCATGGCAAGCAAGGCCCTTTATAAGTTCATGTTATAGAAGGAGCCTCTGCAACCTGTTCATTACTACTTCGAGTGGAAGCACCATGGCTGGTCTGCTGGGTACTACACTGGTCAGTGTATAATTGTTCCGCTTGTTTTGCTATGTGTTGAAAAAAGCTTATGATATTACCCTGCGTGCATTTTTCATTGCTTCCTCGGTCTTTCCCACGTAATAATTTCCAATATCCCTTACTTTGCCCTTGCTGATAATATTTAACCATTCCACAAAATGTATGCGACCTCTTGAGCTACTTTCATGCTTTCTCGTATCTGTATTAGGTCCTTTGTTACTTGGGTGAGCTTACGTACTGGTTGCCTTGGCGCCTTACCTCCTACTTCAATTGACGCTTATGAAGCAAGCCTAGTTGCGGTATCATTGGTTACCCCTATGCCATCTTCATCTCTATGTCCTAAGGAACAATATGTGTTCGTGAAGACCATGTTGATCAACAGACAGCCAAGAAGTTGCTTCTATGTCTGTGTAAGGTGTTTTATGTGTACAGAATGCAGTTGAAGTTCAGCGTCTGTCATGTATGGTTCCTTGTTTGTTATCGTCGTTCACGCTGCCCGTTAATACGAGCCCGGAAGCGTTACTTAAGCTTGTCGTTTCGAAGGTAAAAGTCGCACTTGCATAAGCGGACTCGAACGGTACGTACCGACGAGTGGTTGAAATTTGGATGAGCTCCACGACGCCACAGTGAACCCACGTGGAGGCGAGCAAAGTTGCTTAATCAAACGTTCCTTTCATTGATTTCGTATCTAAATTATATTTCAATAATTTCACAAATAAAGGTATTGAGGGGACCTACCTGAGTTAGTGGGCACTAGCCTTCCACACACCTTTGATACGCCTGCCTTTGAATAGGTCTAGCGCAAGTTTTAGAGAATGTCTGTGATTGTGAACGACCACAATACGCATCGTGCGGACGATATTTAAGACCCTAATGCACCAGCCTTCATCATCGGAGTCATGACCGCGTCGCATGTTTCCAGATTCAGAAAAAAAAACTGGGTATTGCGCTACAAAGCTTGATGACGGAAGACGGTAGAGAACCGTCGGTGGTGTTTTGGCCCGAGTTGGCCAGATTGAAAACCATTCCTGGTAATCAAGTGGCACAGCCTGTTGCGCGCCTTCCTGCCTTCGTAGAAGGAACGAAGGAAGGATTGTAGAGGACGAGTGTGAACCGCGACTTTCGCGAACGTGGACAAAGCGTCGCGCGTCTCATGCTTTATACCAAACCTCTCTATAACTCTTCGAGAAAGAATCTGTTGGAGGTTCTCGCACCATGCGAATCACTGCTTGGTGCTACAAATCAGCAGCGCTCCTCCTAAATGCGTGGTACTCCTTACCACTTCTTACAGAGCGGACTACTCCGATAGGCCTGAACATTGAACTAAGTGCAACTTCTTGAGCTGGTCAGGGCACGCACCTTTCCAATGCCCCGAACTGGTCCCGGGTCATGGGAGGGTCGACACAATTCCACTTATTTCTCTTTATTTATGTTCATTTTTGCGTAATAAACACTTTTTTCTTGCTTTCTGGCTAAGCTGGCATTGCAATCTCACAGTTCTCACATTTACTTTTGCTTCTTCGAACCTACTGTGAACATACAGACGAAGCCAGTAAATAGAAATATAGCCGGCGCCACCGATGAACAAACCAGGCATTTGTTTTGAAACCACTAGTGTTGAGGACTAGGAGAGTTGGTATTGTGTTATAGAATTGGTACAGTGCCACAAGGAAAGAAAGAAACAAGCCGAGATGGCTAGAAGGAGGAAAAAAGCGCTGATTTCCAACTGTCTTTATTAGCAGATTGCACGACATATATAGCCCCAAAAAAGCATCAAGCAATGTGGTCACCATACGTCAGAAAACGGTACAACTAAAACATCACTAAAGCATCATAAGTCATCGAGCATGCACACTTCGGTCAAGCACGGCTAAACTGATGAAGACTTGTTACTTTTTTTTTCCCTAAATGTATTTAAGGGGAGCTTGGTGCCTAGGTGTGGCGCCGGCCACTCCTATTTTTTTACATGATAGTTATCGTCGGAAAGGCGTGAACAATCACAAAATAGGACTAACAAGCATGTCAACGAACTTTTACCTACTAAGGGTTAGCCCTGCGATATAAATAAATGCTCGCTCCAGCAGAAGAGTTCACATGGCATAAGTACTAAGGAAACCGAAGCGCTCACACGCAACACATGAGTTCAAACAGCGTAAGTGTTCGCAAAAGCAAAATGTTCACCCAGAAAATGTTCGGAATTTGCGAATTAGGTCCCTCTTAAATGCTGCACTCTAAATACAACAAATACAAATGCTACATAAACACGAAGACAAAATATACATGTATCTAAAGGTTCCTGTTACTAATAACAATGCGAGCAATAACTATTACGATTTCGTACTTTTGTGATAATGTTCATTCATTCAAAAAGTGTACTAAGGCACGCGCATCAGTGAATTGATGTTTTTCTGTTGGGCATGTACCTAAATTTTTTCCTAAGGATAGTGGCCATCTATCCAAGCTATTTCGTTTTTCTAAAACATTCTCAGGGGGAACTATAATATTTTTAAAATGTAGAAGAAGGTGGTATATGTCCCCTTCAGCCTCTTCAGATCAGCTTGTTGCACTGTTAGTTTTCTTACCCTAAATAGGAAACTTTTAGCATAAGCAATGCCCAGCCGAAGCCTATGAACTGTTGTTTCAACATATCGGCTAATTTTAAATGGTATATTGAATATTATTTCAGGGTCAACAACATATAATTGAGAGTTCTGCGCATCATTTATGAACCAAGTTAATATGGACGATGTACTACATAGCTTGTCCAATAGGCATCCGCATCACTAGCAGCTAGAGGAAGTAGAGATAATTGATTCTCCTGATGTGCGGAACGTGCCATGTGATCAGTTATTAAATTTGTTATCAATTCACCGTGACTTGAAATCCATTGGAAACTTATGTCGTGCTCTAGGTATTTCGCTATGACTTATGTCTTCTGTACTTCGCACAGGCACGTACCCAGGGGGCGGCCCGGGGGGGCCCGGGCCCACCCCGAAATCAAGTGGCATACCCCCCCCCCCCCCCCCCACCCATGCCACCACTCCTCACACATTCCTAAAGCGCCGCCAGATCAATGTTGAGGCTTCGCAGCTGTTCATCGGTCAGCTGCCTTTTTCACTCCTTTTAGATGATGGTAGTTATCGGCATCTCTTGTAATGTGAAGGACAGTTTTCTCGTAGATTCCGCACCCGCGCGATTAACTCGAGATGCGTTCAGTTGTCACCATCTATTCAACTATCACGCGCATAGCTGTTGTTTTTGTTAGTTCAACCTTCTTTGTTTAGGCTGATCCTGGGACCATGAGAAGGATGCGGCTGTTACTCAGCTGGTCTGTACTCTCATGGAACGACTTGCGGCCGGAGAAAACGTCAATTGCATTTAACTTATCCCTTTGCTTCATTGTTTTCTTGAGTTACGGCTCACCCCGACGCTGGCAGATGCCCGGAACCATATACACGTGATATGGGTTAGATAAGGTGGGAAATAAAATATAGTGAAAGAGCGTGCATCATCAAACCCTGCAATAACCCTTAAACCCATAAGCAAGATGACTGTCGCCCGTTACCTCGTCTGTTTTTCCCTAACTGTATAGCACTTTTCGTGCAAAATTGGCAACTGGAAACAAATATCGCAAGGAGTTGAGAAATTAAGCGATCTACTAAGGGAGAGCCAAGGCAACAACCAAACTGCAAGCAAAAGCGAATAATAAAAAAGTTAACCGTTGTTTATGAGAATATTTATGGGTCAACATCTTTTTATTTAAAAAGGAAGTAGAGAAAAGGCCGCCGGAAGTGGAGAACGATTACTTGTTTTGAATACGCTTCTACAGTTATCGGTCGAACCACCTCACGTAGCCACTTCTCTGCTGTGCTTATGTGGGTGTTTTTCTAACCTTTCGCAGTGAGCGCAGTACGTCTAGAATAGCAGAGTCCTGCGCTCTACGCGGTAGTATGGGACTGGCGGCCGCACAGCGTTACGCAATTCGCGGAACTGTCAAAACTGATCAACAAGGCGAAAATAACTGATATTCGAAACTATAACATGAGAAAGACTGAAGAAGCCGTAAAAAATGACCGCAGCCTGAAATCAGTAAAAAAGAAACCTGGAATAGGGCAAACCATGATGTTTGCACTAAAAGATAAGAAGGATAATGTCATCAGCTATCTCGAAGATATAGTAAAAGCGGCGGAAAAATTCTAAGCTGACATGTATACAGTAGCCAGAGGAGTCACGATAGTTCACTTAGAAACAGTAATGAATAGGATACAGAAACTCTCCTATAACTAGCGATGAGGTCAGAAGGGCCCTGCAAGACATGAAACGATGAAGAGCGGCAGGATAAGGTGGAAGGAAGGAAGGAAGGAAAACTTTATTTGGTCCTGCAAGTAGTGATAATTAATCACTAAGCGGGCCGCTCCCACGTCGGGACCGGAAGGCCAAGCCTCACGGCCACATCGTGAGCCTGCTGGACCACCCAGAATTGTCCATCCATGTCCGGGCTGCGAAGTGCAGCCTCAATAACAGTCGATTTAATCAAAGATGGAGGAGACATAATGCTTGGAAAACTGGCGGCTCTTTATACGAAGTGTCTATCGACTGCAAGGGTCCCAGAAAACTGGAAGAATGCAGACATTATGCTAATCCACAAAAAAAGGAGATGTTAAAGAATTGAACAATTATGGGACCATTCCCTTGCTCCCAGTATTATATAAAATATTTACCAAAATAATCTCCAATAGAATAAGGTTAACACTGGATTTTGTCAACCAAGGGAACAGGCTGGCTTCAGGAAGAGATACGTTACAATGGATCACATCCGTGTCATCAACCAGGTTATAGGATCACAGCCATGAAAACTAACCTTTCTCTCCCATCTTTAAAATCCCGTCGGAAAATCAGTCGCCTCACTCTATTTCACAAGGTATATCATCACGTCACGCTACATGACGATCTTATTACACCACCGGAATACATCTCCAATCGCACTGATCATCGGCACAAGGTTGGCATCCAAAAATGCAAAACTAAAGCTTGTTTTCAATCATACCTTCCCCAGACATCTGTCGAATGGAACCGCCTCCCTCCCGATATTGCAGCCATTGAGGATAATCAACGATTTCGTGATGCACTAACAACCTTTGTTTGTTTTGGAGAATGTTGAAATTATGTCCTAACAAAATTCACTGTATTGTATTTATTGTCTTTGTAACCTGTATTACCAACTCCCCTCTGTAATGCCTTTGGCCCTGAGGGTATAATAAATAAATAAATAAATAAATAAATAAATAAATAAATAAATAAATAAATAAATAAATATCGCGAAATCTGCAGAGTACAATAAGCCTCTCTATGTGGCTTATATAGATTACGAAAAGGCATTTGATTTAGTAGAGATACCAGCAATCGTAGAGGCACTACGTAATCAATTAGTACAGAACGCTTAAGTAAAAAGCTAGGAAAATATTGCTACATGCGTGAGGCAGGCACGTACCCAGGGGGGAGTGCCGGGGGGGCCCGGGCCCCTCCCCCCCCCCCGAAATCAAGTGGCATACCCCCCCCCCTCCCCACCCACGCCACCACTCCTCACACATTCCTAAAGCGCCGCCAGATTAATGTTGAGACTTGGCAGCTGTTCATCGGTCAGCCTTATGCTGCCTTTTTCACTCCTTTTAGATGGCGGTAGTTATCGGCATTTCTTGTAATGTGAAGGACAGTTTTCTCATAGATCCCGCACCCGCGCGATTAACTCGAGATGCGCTCAGTTGTCACCATCTATTCAACCGTCACGCGCATAGCTGTTGCTTTTGTTAGTTCAACCTTCTTTGTTTAGGCTGATCCTGGGACCAGGAGAGGGATGCGGCTGTTACTCAGCTGGTATGTACTCTCATGGAACGAGATGCGGCCGGAGAAAACACCAATTGCGTTTAACTTTTCCCTTTGCTTCATTATTTCCTTGAGTTACGGCTCGCCGCGACTGGCCGATGCCCGGAACCATATACACGTGATATGGGTTAAATAAGGTGGGAAATAAAACGATGTGAAAGAGCGTCCATCATGAAACCCTGCAATAACCCTTAAACCCATAAGCAAGATGACTGTCGCCAGTTACCTCGTCTGTTTTTCCTTAATTGTATCGCACTTTTCGTGCAACATTGGAAACCGGAAACAAAAATCGCAAGGAGTTGAGAAATCAAGCGAACTACTAAGGCAGAGAGCCAACGCGCAACAACCAAACTGCAAGCAAAAGCGAATAATAAAAATGTTAACCGTTGCTTATGAGAATATTTATGGATCAACATCTTTTTGTTTAAAAAGGAAGTAGAGAAAACGCCACCGGAAGTGGAGAATAATTACTTGCTTTGAATGACGCTTCTACAGTTATCGGTCGAACCGCCTCACGTAGCCACTTCTCTGCTGTGCTTATGTGGGTGTTTTTCTAACCTTTCTCGGTGAGCGCAGTACGTCTAGAATCGCAGAGTCCTGCGCTCTACGCGTTTTTATGGGACTGGCGGCCGCAGAGCGTTACGCAATTCGCGGAACTGTCAAACTGATCCACAAGGCGAAAATAACTGATATTCGAAACTATAACATGTGAAAGACTGAAGACGCCGTAAAAAAATGAACGTGGCCTGACATCAGTAAAAAAGAAACCTGGCATAGGACAAACCATGATGTATGCACTAAAAGATAAGACGGATAATATCATATCGGATAAGACGGATAATATCGAAGATACAGTAAAAGCAGCGGAAAAATTCTAAGCTGACCTGTATACAGTACCCAGAGGAGTCCCGATACCTCACTTAGAAACAGTAATGAACAGGATACGGAAACTCTCCTATAACTAGCGGTGAAGTCAGAAGGGCCCTGCAAGACATGGAACGATGAAGAGCGGGAGGAGAAGGTGGAATAACAGTCCGTTTAATCAAACCTGGAGGAGACATATTGCTTAGAAAACTGGCGGCTCTTTATACGAAGTGTATATCGACTGCAAGGGTCCCAGAAAACTGGAAGAATGCAGACATTATACTAATCCACAAAAAAGGAGACGTTAAAGAATTCAAAAATTATAACACCATTAGCTTGCTCCCAGTGTTATATAAGATATTTACCAAAATAATGTCCAATGGAATAAGGGCAACACTGGATTTTGTCAACCGAGGGAACAGGCTGGCTTCAGGAAGAGATGCCTTACAATGGATCACATCCATGTCATCGATTAGGTTATCGCGAAATCTGCAGAGTACAATAAGCCTCTCTATGTGGCTTATATAGATTACGAAAATGCATATGATTCAGTAGAGATACCAGCAGTCTAGAGGCACTATGTAATCAAGGACTACAGAACGCTTACGTAAAAAGCTTGAAAAATATTGCTACATGCGTTTGGTATTTGTTTGTTTGAACGAGGTGCTAGGGCGCCATCACTCCAGAAAAGAGGAGGAAGAACGAACTGGGCTCGCGCTGTGAATCTAACCGGTCAGCGCTGCAACCATTGTTGTAAATATAATCTGTAAATAGTTTCTCGTCTTACTGGCTCGTCCTTCGCGTAAAAATATATACAGAGGTTCTACAGCTACCTTAATTCTACACAAGAAAAGCAGGGAGATACCTGCAGGGAAATGGGTCAGACAGGGAGACACAATTTCTCCAAAGCTATTCACTGCGTGCTTAGAAGAAGTCAAGCTATAAACAGGGAAGGCTTAGGAGTAAAGATCGACGGCAAATATCTCAGCAACCTTCGGTTTGCTGATGACATTGTTCTATTCAACAACAATGCAGACGAGTTACAACAAATGATTGGAAACCTTAACAGAGAGAGTGTAAGAGTGGGGTTGAATATTATTATGCAGAAGATGACGATAATGATAAATAGCCGGGCAAAGGAACAAGAGATCAGGATCGCCAGTCAGCCACTAGAGACTGTGAAGGAGTACGTTTACCTAGGTCAATTAATCACAGGGAAGCCTGATCATGAGAACGAAATCCACAAAAGAATAAAAATAGGTTGGATCGCATACGTCCGACATTGCCAGCTCCTGACTGGAAGCTTACCATTATTATTGAAAAGTAAGGTGTGCAATCAGTGCATTTTGCCAGTGCTGACATATGGGGCAGAGACTTGAGAATGAGTTAAGGACCGCGCAAAGAGCGATCGAACGAAGATTGCTAGGCATAACGTTAAGAGAGAGAAAGAGAGCGGTTTGGATCAGAGAGCGAACGGGTATACACGATATTCTAATTGACATCAAGAGGACAAAATGTAGCTGGGCAGGTCATGAAGTGCGCCGGTTAGATAATGGTTGGACCATTAGGGTTACAGAATGGGTACCAAGAGAAGGAAAACGCAATCGAGGACGACAAAACACTAAGTGGAGCGATGAAATTAGGAAATTCGCGGGCGCTAGTTGGAATCGGTTGGCGCAGAACAGGGGTAAATGGAGATCGCAGGGAGAGGCCTTCGTACTGCAGTGGACATAAAACAGGATGATGATGATGATGATGATGATGATGATGATGATGATGATGATGATGATGATGATGATGATGATGGAGGTGGTGGGCCCCCCCGAAAAAAAATCCTGGGTACGTGCCTGACTTCGCAGGTCAATGTGCTGTTTGCTTTTCTTAAGCTGAGTTCATTTAGGCACAGCAATGAGGCTTGTAAGTCATTCAGCAAAGAAATTCACCCAGCAAAAAATAGCTACCTACTCCCTCATGTTCAGTGACCAACAGTTTCTATGAACATCGGTACTGACCCAGGACCGTCTCTACCATCAGAACCACCTACCATGCAGGACCACCCGGACCTCCATAGTCCCGGATGGTCGATCCGTTGACCGCGGTGGGAAGAGGCAAGTGGGGAGAGTGGCGGCGCTCAGCCAACGCAGTAGTAATGACGCCAGTCTGGGCTCCAGCTTCGACGAGATAGCGGACTTTGGTGACGCCGTTGTGGATGTAAAAAAGGTTAGTGTATCTAGGGCCTGGAACAGTCATCCCCGCCAGTGTTCGGCCCATCCCTTTCCCGCCGAGAAGCAGGACTGGCGGCACTGCTTTGCGCAAGAGCCATAGTGACGGTGGTACCAGAAAAGCGTAACGCGAGGAGCAGAACGGCTTCCAGAGTGACCGTGGCTGAGGCGGCCAGGTCGTGACGTGAACGCGATCGGCGTGTTTGGATGGCAGCGATCTCAGCTGTCAATCGGGCTACTTGCCCTGTAAGCTCCTCATTAGCTTCTAGGAGACGTGCATAGCTGTCGCCAGCGGCTTCACAGTGGGGAGCAGGGTCAGGAAGGCGATGAACTGTGGCCACGGAGGGGAAACCGATATCCATAATCTTGTGGGGCAACTGAGTCAGATATTCAAGCGTCGAGGTTGAAGACGTGGTTAGGATCATACGCACCTGCGGTGGAAGGTGCTGCAGGAAAAGTTCCCAGAGAAGGGTGCTGTCGTTTGAAAGAGCCACGTCTACAGTCAAGACTCGCATGCGACGCAATACGTCGTTAGTTTTGCGGTCACCGAGATCCCACAAGACACCCCCATCTCCCCTTCCTGCCCCTACAAATCTTTCCCCTAAACCCCATGCCGAGTGGCCCACAGAAGCAGCCAGCGCGGACGAACGACGGTACCTTGCGGCGTTTATCAGTGCTGCACTGAAGAATGCCGCAAGCGAGGCTCTGGGTTGAACCCAACATGAAAATAAAGTTTTTTTTTCTCCCTCTCTCCAATATAAGAAGTTGCTGAAATCATTGCCACTCCGTTTTAGTGATACGCTGGATGAGCATCACCTTAACGATGTCACAGGGGTGGTCGATGGGCAGGGAGCGCAGAACATCGCGAACAATCGCAGCAGTACAAGCCGGAAGCGCTCTAACAACATGGTCGAAGATAGTCAACTGCGAACTAGGTGGTGTCGACGGAACAAAGATTCGGTCCTGAGGAACCAAACTTCCGAGTCCGGCGACCAGAATTGTGCAAGCTTGAGAGCGGAGACCTTGGGATCGCACGACAGTAACGTTGACGGCAGTACTTGATCTGCCGAATCTGAGGCCATGAAAGACTGGAGAGGAGGCTGACTGCAAAGACAGCGGAGCTCCAGCTTCTTGCTGCGGTAGGCCCAGTGAAGCAGCTGAGGCCCCTGGAGCTGAGAGCGATGACGCGACGTCAGGGTTACGTATTTGTGGCTGAAGAAAAGCCAGACAGACGCTAGTGCCTGGTGTCCACCATTTATACACCGAGTGCGCTTTCGCCGATTCCACTGCTCGCGCACCGTCAGCTTGCTTGGCGTGTCCTCGAAGTCTTTTGTGGCCGGGCTATTGTGGCTCGTAGTAGTATGCTACAAGGTTCTGACTCCTGAGATATATAACGTAAAGCAGAAATTACTGCTTCAGGTTCTGCTGGTGTGGACATCGTAATTTGGCAAAACTTATAAGCTCTTTTCTCTTGCTTCGTAGATATATAAAACCTAGATGTAGAGCTTGGTTTCCAGCATGATCTACTGGTATACACGTGAATGCGACCTACGTACTTAATGTGAAGATGTGGTAAATTTAATTGCTTTATCGCAACTACTGGCATATCGCATATCACTACCTACTCTAGGAATTGAAGTTACTGTTTCTTGTATTGCAAATCGTCATTCGGGATGAGTTGCGCAAGAAGGCCAGTATTCGTAAGGAGGCCGTAAGCTTTGCACCGCAGTATATCTTCATGCACGCGTGCAGCGGTTATATCCTAAAGGTTTTTGGCGTAGTGGAATATTAGCGTGTTGTGTTCCGAAATGAAAAAAGTGGCACGTTTCCGCAAATGTTAGTCCAGGAGAAGTTGGTTTGCGAGGGCTCTGCAATTACCAAAGTACTGGCATATGGAGTCAGAACACCCAGACATATGCGAAAACCTCTGGCCGGTGATCTGTATTGTTTCCTCTAGATTGCAGGATATTCCACATAGCACAGCAACAGATGAGCTATTCTTTACCTAATGATCACCGAGTGAATGCTTAATTATAAAGAGGCTGAACTACCGAACCTCACTCCAGCAAATCAACGAATAATGTTGATTAGGGGTTGGCTTACTCCTCTAATGCTTCTATTTGGGGATGCCATAAAAGCCACCTGTCTGTGATATTACAGAAGAACTTGTGTTGTCGCACAAGTTGCAGACGCCGAGAGTCTAGCATAAGCTGGAATATTTCGCGGCATTTCCTTGTAAATGAAAGTACAGCATCACCCTAGCTCTTGCGCCATTAAACATCAAATATTCATTCATTCAAAGTAAAGCAGTTTTCTCATGTGAAATGATCAGACCTCTGCTTTAAAAAAAATCATTATTGTTAGGCCAGCTTGTAGTTCTTGCTGCATGGTTAGATTACTCGATTCAGATGCCCATATGCAGAAGCAGTCTACATCTGGTGAATAATTCAAGATATCAGGCAGGTTATCGGATAATTAAGCCATAACAAAGGCAAGTAGAAATGGGTTAAACACACTACCTTACCGAACGCCTTGATTCACTTTTTGCTCTGTGATTTTGCCATCAGCAGTTTCAATAAAGATTTTTCTGTCTCTTAAGAAATGTGCTATCCATCTCAGTCTTCGGTCAACTATGCCCTACTGAATTAACCCTTGTAGTAGGTGAGTGTGTTTGACTGTGTCGAATGCCCTGTTGATGTCTGAAGCCCTGCGATGTTGAATTTTCCACCGCTTCTCTGATCATCTACGTATCTGGTACGATCTAAAATAGCAGCCATCGTACTCGGTGCTTTCGGAAGACCACCATATTTTAGGGTAGTACGATGAATCCTAGTGTTTATTATCTTTTCCACAAGTTTACATGGGCCACTTGTCCGAATGACAGCGTGGAAACAATCTAGCGATAAAGGTGTTTACCCGGCTTTATTATCGGAACCACTCGTGCAATTTTCCAGAAAGGAGGAAGACATTTCGGTATCCCCGCATTACTCAGTTATTTTGCCAAAGTTTGTGAGGCCACAGAACCCAGGTTTTTGAGGGCAGCATATGTGACCTCGCCAGGTCCAGCTGCTGTCCTCTGGAGGCACAATACAAGTGCGTTCTTTAATTCTTCTAATGAAAACGCCTCATCTAGGTTACGATGACGGCAATTTAGACAAAATTTTATCTATGCTTTCACTTCTTCGACAGAGTTATTGTGTTCAGGTGTGTTTACTGCTGCACTTGGGCGTTTAATAATCTGACAGAAGCCCTTTGCAACAGTCGTTTCCGGTACTTTGCAGCCAAAAGCTTCAGCTCCAGATGGTTGTTGGTGCGTCACTGGCACATTGAAAAAGCGAAGAACATTCCACAATATTGATTCATTTGTAAAAGGAGTCAGTGAAGTACGAAATTCCTGCCAGCGATTTGTATCTAGGCGCTCCAACTGCCGTCCCATACGATCATACATCTTTCGACATTCTCGGTAATGTTCAGTAAGGCCTGTGCGTCAGTACTTTCTTTCACCTCTGAGGCGTATAGCTATGAGCCTTTCGTATTCATTCTATACCAGCGTAATCTTCAGGAACCTTAAAAATCTTCGAACAAAGGCTTAATTTGCTTTTTCTAAGCGATAAGAGACTCTGTATCACTGACCACATCAGCTGGAATTGTAATGTGATATCGAAATGCTTGCCCATTTGCTAGCTTTGCAGAGCACCAATAAGTACAAGATAATACTCCAGGATGTTTATTACAACTGGGAAATGATCACTACACTTTCTTTCAATACCTATTCTCCATGTTGCTCCACATACAACATTTTTGATGCAAAGCGTCAGGTCCAGGGAGGTGGAGTGATTAAAACCTCGTAGGAACGTCACTGAGCCGTGATTCAACAAACACAGACCACTCTTCTGAATCGCATTTTGTAGTTCATTTCCACGGCGGTCCTAGCACAGGCGCTTCCCCACATGACATGCTGTGCATTCAAATCTCTGCATAGCTTACATTTTTTATGTATGTCTGAAAGAGTACCGCCAATGCGGAAAGTGGAATATTTCTAGAAGGTTGTAGATAAACACTGACTAAAAGGATATTTGCTCGCCCAAACCAAACTTCACATGCTGCGTGTTCTGGGATGTCTGACACCGCGGCACTTAATAATGCTGACGGCTGGTATCTCTGAACACACATCATCGCTCTGCTGAGTCCTGAAGATCGAGATGACGTATAAACAACGTAGTTAGCTAGTCTAACAGCGTTGCCTACGCCGGCCTCTGCAATACATTGCACTGGAAAGGAGAACCTAGCCACCAGTTTTCTAAAATAGGCTCACTAATATATGGCAACATTTTCATAACAATTATTCATGTCCCGCCTGCTCAGTGTCTGAAGTAGCGTTTTGCATTATCGCTTGTTCCATAGGCAATACGGCCTTGACCTGCGAGAGGTTACTAGCCTGTACAATCGCGGCTAGTAGGACTTTTAAAGCACATAAGACCATTGTTATGGCTAGTTCAGCAATAGACGCAGCGAAGTTCTTCTGTTTCGTCACACCTACTGGTTTCGATGGGCTTGTATTCTGTGGTATGTTCGTCATCTGGTTGCTCTTCTAACGAGATCACTCCTGCGCTTCTTGTCGAGCATGATGCTGGCTTGGCGATATCCCAAAACATTGCTTTCGGTGTTGTGGTCCCCTTGCGACCTTTACATATAGCACAGGAATGTCATGATCCTTAGGCACTTGTGACCGAGGTGGTTGCGCTGGGTTCATCACATTCATGTTTGGTTCCGGTGCAACGCGCTGTTGTGTGCGACCATTGATAATGTCTTGCTGATATTGAAGAGTGTCCGCTTTGTTCCGGGGCATCCAGAAAATGATGCAGTGTGGGGCCCATTGTAATTAGCGTACTTAGGTTGTCCTATAAACTTGCAGTATTTGTGAGGGTCGTCTTGTGCACGTATTTTGCAGCGCCTTCTTCCTCGGCAGTTTTTCCCTAATTGACCAAATATCTGGCGGTTGTAGCAGCGTGTGGCTGGCCCCAGATATTCCTCGACTGGATGAGTAGCGAAGCTAAGAAGCACTCGGCTCTGGAATTGGTCGGTCATAGCGGAATTGCAAAATTAGACTTCTCACGGGGCGCCATGCCACGGTGCCATCTTCTTGGCGTATGTAACGGGTATATAACATCACCTTTTTCTGACGTCACTCCTGCCTCTCCTAAATATTCTGTTAATTGTTCTGCTGTGTATTCTAGAGGTGAATTTCTGACTTTGCCAAAATTTCGTATGTATGACACTGCAATAAATGGCTTCACTAGTAAGCCAGCCACCTGCACACATAACAAATCCTTGGCTAAGGCGAGTGAATTCATAGCAACTGGGTTCTTTTTCAATTCTAATGTCATATGGGATGAAATAAAAAGCCCAAACTGGTCCCTGCGTTAATGAAAGTCTAAAAAAACATGACTGCACTGTGCAGCTAGCCATATTGTGACATTGAAGTACTGTTTGTGAAAATACAAAACGGTTATACTGTAGGCGTATTCTATCGACCTCCCAACGCGAGCCTTGACAGTTTTCTCGATAAAATGGGATCAATTTTATTTTGCATACGAAACTGCCAAGCTACGCAGGTTGTATCCGTTGGTGACGTGAACATTGATGCACTTAATCCAATACACAAGGATTATTCTTACCTCTTTAAATCATTCAATTTCCGAAATTTAATATGTCAACCGACGCGTGTAACAAGCACTACGGCTACTTTAATAGATCATGCATTGACAAACATCGAGTCTGGAATTGATAACGGTGTGTACAGTCTACCTCTTTCAGACCATTTGCCTATCTTCACGGAATTTAACAGCCAAAGTCTAAATAACAAGGATGACGGGATGCTCATAACTGTATTAGATTATAGGAAGTTTAGGGATAAAATCCTTGAGGCCGACCTTGAACCAGTGTGCAATGACAATGTACACATACAGTTTTCCAACCTAATTAGCCATTTGATAAATGAGTGTAGCATTACATATACTCGAAGTTCTTATAATCAGCCTATCTGTCCACGGATGACTACACAAATTTTGGAACTACTTAAAACAAACTACTTAACAAATGCCTAAAAAAGCTGTACATGAAACAATCGGTGTGTATAACAGAGGGACGAATAAACATTGAATGACGATGTCTAGTGGTTTCACCAGATAGAATTTCAAAAAAGTTTGTATGCCTTATATGAACATGATGATGAATGATTAGGTAAATATATTTAAGTCTTTCATATTTAGATCTAGCCTGCAATGTCGGTAGGTCTGCCTGTACACAAAGTTGAGAAGGGGAGTCCGTCCGCCGATATTTATTGAATATAAATCTGACTGCCAGACGCTGTATTCGTTCAATTTTTGATATATTTATAGCAGTGTAAGGGTCCCAGACCACCTTAGCATATTCAATTATAGGTCTAATTAATGTTTTATAGGCAAGAAGTTTTGTTTCTTGAGTTACGAATGGCAAATTGCGCCTCAGACACCCTAGTGACTTGTTGGCCTTGGCACACACATAATCTATACGGTGGTTCCAGCGAAGATCACTTGTGAAAATCATGCTAAGATTCTTATGCTGATCAACTCTTATCAGTTCATGATTATTAATAAAATAAGAGTAGTTTAAGAAATTTAACTTTCTAGAGACTGTCATAACTACAGTTTTTAACGGATTTAGCACCCTTAGCCATTCATCACGCCATTTCATTATTTTCTGTAAATTTGCTTGTAATTTAGCCTGTTCTCCTACCGCATCAATTTTATTGTATATAATGCAGTCATCTGCAAAGAGCCTGATGGAAACGTCTATTTCATTCGGGAGGTCATATACAAATAAGAGGAATAAAAGGGGGCCCAAAACACTGCCTTGGGGAACTCCCGACTTAACGCATGAAATCTGAGACCTTGTATTACTAATTTCGACATATTGCTCACGAGAAAGAAAATAGGATGAAAACCATTGAGTAATAGCAGCATTTTTGAACATAACATCAATTTTCCTTAGTAGTTTATGGTGAGACACTTCATCAAATGCCTTCGCAAATTCCATGAAGATCATATCCGTCTGTCCCCGAGAGTTAATAGTTTCTGAAAGATCATGAGCTAATTCTATGAGCTGAGATGTTGTGGATAGGCCTTGACGAAAGCCATGTTGGTGGATAGATAACAAATTATATTCATTAATATAAGTTAACAGATGTTTCGAGGCGATATGTTCAAGCATCTTACCCGCCGTGGTTGCTCAGTGGCTATGGTGTTGGGCTGCTGAGCACGAGGTCGCGGGATCGAATCCCGGCCACGGCGGCCGCATTTCGATGGGGGCGAAATGCGAAAACACCCGTGTGCTTATATTTAGGTGCACGTTAAAGAACCCCAGGTGGTCAAAATTTCCGGAGTCCTCCACTACGGCGTGCCTCATAATCAGAAAGTGGTTTTGGCACGTAAAACCCCAAATATTATTATTATTATCAAGCATCTTTGAACAAGTACTAGTGATTGATATAGGGCGATAATTTGCTAAATTATCAGCGCCGCTGCTTTTGAGGACAGGAATCACATTAGCTTGCTTCCATACCTTTGGTAAAAAACCACTGTGAAGTGAAGATCGAAAAATTAATGCAAGATATTTAGAATTCCATTCGGCATAGCGATAAAGAAACTCGTTAGGTATGCCATCGGGTCCCGGGTTTTTCTTTATGTTCAAATGAAACAAAAGGTTGAGCACACCTTGTTCAGAAATTTCAACGTCAGCAATAGGCGGCCTGTCAGATGGAGTTTCAATACTCGGCATAATCCCGTTGTCTTCAGTGAACACAGATGCAAAATAATCATTGAAACTCTCGGAAGAAGGATGCTCATTAGATTGTGTCGTTGAGCGAACATTCGATGGCGGATTCATATATCTCCAAAATTTACCCGGTGCTTCTTTTAGAAATTTTGGGATTGGGATGCCAATGAACCTTTGTTTGGATTCTTTCACAAGTATATTAAGATTCCTTCCAAGACATTGAATTGTGGAACGAGTCTGAGAGCTAGGATTCTTTTTACAATTCTTACGTTTTCGTTTTATTAGCCTCTTTAAGTGTATTATTTCTCTAGTTATCCAAGGGCTTCTATTGATAGTTTTCTTTAAACGCTTAAGTATATACAGTTTTATAGGAGACATGACCAAATTAGCAAAGTACTCCGACAGACAATCAGGACCCTGATTACGCATATACAGTTCAGACAATCTCTCATAAGAGTCCTCTAGTAATTCTAGAACCCCAACATCATCAGCTCTAGCAAAGTTTAACACGACATTTTTGCGGGGATGTTTTACAGTATTGGCGGAAAGGCTCAAAGGCAGTACTACAAGTTTATGGTCAGAGATGCCATCACTGGTCTCAGAGTCTATTAGTAAAGACAACAGGTGATTAGACACGAAAACAAGATCAAGGATAGACGAAGAACGAGCACTGATTCTAGCATAGTCGGCCAAACTTGGTTTAAACCAAAACAAAAAACAAGACCAAGAAGCTCATTGTAATTCAAAATTTCTGTAGCTCCAGGAGAGTAAGCATTCCAGTTTATTGCAGGTAGGTGGAAATCACCCAAAAGTATAATATTGTCTCCTTGTTGCATATTGCACTCCATAAAGTGCCGGAGAGAAGAAAGAACCTGGACTGGTGAATTTGGTGGCCTATATATACCGCCTATGTGGACTGAACGATTCTTACAAATTATCTTAATCCAAACTGCCTCAATATCAGCAGGGATAGGAAGTATAATAAAGTCAATGTTATCGCGAATCATTAACGCAACTCCACCACCTCTACCATCCCGGTCCTTCCTTACCATTACATAAGACTTCGGAGTTACCTCGCCATCTAATATACCTTTATGATGCCATGTCTCAGTAATCATTGTAATATCCGGATCATGCACTAAAATCATAGCTTCGATATCCTTGTCCTTATTTAGTATGCTTCTTGCATTCACATTCAGTATCCTGAAAGAATCGCTTTCCAAAATTCAAGCAGGGTCATCCTGAGGGCGTGCTTGACACTCATAGCGCTCTTTAGTGATTTCATTCCACGCATAAAGGACATTATTGACTTTTATTTTGTCATATAGTAGAACTTTTGCTCCCTTTGACCTTTCCTCCTGTGTAGAAACCCATAGACATTTCCGTACTTCAACAATCCTTTTCAAATAATCCTCACTGATGCTTATATTCGTACCCTTAAGCATAGAGAAATGACGCAAAATTTTAGATTTGTCTCTGAAATCAGCCACCCTCATGATTATGGGACGGTCTCTACCTCCAATCTTTTTACCTAGGCGATGGATTCTTTCAACTGAATTGATGTTCAGCTTCAAAATGCCGCTAAACACATCACCGTTCACTTTTTTCAACAAAATATCAGTTTCCCGTGCGCCCTCACTAATTCCTCTTATTATCAAGTTATTTCGCCTGGACCTGTTTTCAAGTTGATCAACCTTTCGGTTGAGAGCATCTAAATTCCGGTCATGTACATGCAGATAATCCTCAACTTTAGATAGTCTCTTATTAACAACGTCGAATTCCTTCAAACTTTCTTCTATGGAAGAAAGCCTGGTATTCATTTGAAGCAACTTTGCTTCAGAAGAGGCCTGTTTTTCCTGGATTTCAGAAAGTTGACCCAAAATCCCTTTCTGCGTATGAAGAAGTTCCTTGATCATTTCAGTGTTAGTAGGCTCACGATTTTTTTCAACATCCCCTGATAACGACAACAACATCCCTGCCAAAGAGAAACATTCGCCGATACAACTGACAATAGTATGTGGACACGGCAGCACGACCAGACAAAGGTAATCGCTACGAAATACATATTTCTTATCACTAACCTGCATGTACAAAGGTACGTGAGCCAACATTGTCACGGCCGTGCCACCGAGTCGCCGAGTCCACTGAAGGCCGTCACTGATGCAGCTTCTTTTATACCCAAGAATCCGTCATGCCGATATCTTAGTGACGTCAGGGTGCTCCAGGTGGGTGCGCGGTAGACAGTGTCCACGTGTAGATGGAACGATGGCTTGCCAAAAACGGCACTTGCATTGCGGAGAAGGCCTTGATCGACGATAGACGTAGGCGAGATCAGCGGCGCTTTCGCAGAAAGGTGCATTCCATCCGCCCGTCTCGCACCGTGTAGCAATATATACGGAGAGCGTATGCTACAGTTCACAGGCATTGAAACCTGGAACGGACTCCCAGCGGGAGTCATTAATTCCTCGAACTTCCCGAATGCACTGAACCAATATTTTCTTTCTTTGTTAAAGACAGAGTAAATCACAAATTTCTTTATAGATCTGTACAAAGCAAGAAAAATTATATTTTTTAGACTATTTTCTGCCTATTCTATGTGATTAGTATGACGCGACTGTGTTGTCTTGTTATGCACTGAAATGTCATATTGATCTCGTTTTACTCATTATGTACGCATCAAATTTCAAAAATTGTATACTTTATCAACCAGTTCTATACTAATCCATATTGCTTGCAACTTTTTGTGGGATGCGTAAAAGAAATGGACATCATAGTACACGGCCTTACATTGAGATATGTATTCTCCTGTATTTGGACTGTGCCCGTTACACTGTTCTTTGTTACTCTGATGTATTCACTTAGTTTTAGTTGACTTGTGAATTGACAATCAACAACTTTGTGTATACAATTACTCTTGCTCTATTTTTATTCCTGCTGTGCCAGGATTTCCTTTCCCATCTTTTGTCGAACCTTCAATGAACCTTCGGATACAAGTCCCACAAGTGGTTGTTACTTGTGTATAATAATCTGAAAAAAAAATAAACATCTCTCTTTCTTTCTTTCTTTCTTTCTTTCTTTCTTTCTTTCTTTCTTTCTTTCTTTCTTTCTTTCTATCTATTCAGGGACATAAAGGAATTCACTGTCACGATTGTGCATATAAGCCGAATTTTTATCGGTGTGAAGCTCTCAAAGATTAGCGATTTCAACTTACGAGGGAGATTTTTGAAGCCGTGTTCATAGCAAGGGATAGCTGCACCTGTGTTGGCGCACCACATTTGTGCCTGTCTTCACAGGAAGTAAGAATTATTGATCAGTTTAACTGTGCATGAGAGAAATGCGTATGTTCTGTGACTTGGGATGGTGCAGCCTTCTTTCGCCTTTACGTTTCGTGACGTATTGTAACGACATTGCTTGATGGTTTCTTGTGGCCATATATTTCGTGCACTTTGACAATAAAGACAGTTGCAAGTCAGCCCTCTGTTTCTTCTTCTAGCCAGCTGGGCTTGTTTCTTCTTTTCCTTGTTGCGCTGTAACAGTTTTATAATGATTTTCAAAAGCATAAAGATAAGCTCTCCTAATGAGACCACGCACTCAACACTATGCGAGTCCCGTCAACTTACGTCACCCGCTTTCCTCGCGAACTCCTCGCTACCACTCGCACTCGCATTCCCACAAAATTGGTCTTCCGGTGTAGTCGGTATGGGTGCTGTCGCTTCTTTGTGGACCAAGTGGAAGCCGCCACCGGCGATTGACCTAAAACGAGAGAGTAGAGGGATAGAACTAAAAATTGGGCAGACACCGTTAAACTTTCTCTACCGCGTCTTGCCTGGCCTAATTCATCTTTTTATGTCGATTTCAGTGAGATAAGCATGCAAAATCAAGCACATTAGTTTATTATGAAAGCACTTGAAAGGTATACGATGATAACGTCATGTGCATAGCGAATAAGACACGTCCCTATTATTCCTTCCACGAAAGAAAGGAATGAGACGCACAACAAAATTTTTCAGCGATTTCACTGCTGTGAAGTTTTTCAATATTCGATCGTATCTCCGCATCCCCTTCTACGAACTAAGCACAAGTCTAAGGGCTCAACTCGTCCCTTTTGTGTTTAAACATTTACCTACCGACTGACTACTTCGCGCTTAGCGTAAGGGCTCACCCCGCACGCATTCCAACCACGTCACATCATAAAACAAACGCTAATTGGTACAGATGCAGTGTTATAGAATTGCGTGTTCTCTATTCTATGTCTTTCTCGCATCATCCGCCACTCCCGACCGGCCAGTCGTGGTGATAACGTATAGGCAGAGCGGAGCACAGACAACTGATGAACACGAAATAGAAAAGCAAAAAAAAAATCAAATTACTCTATGTTTACATAATCCCGACCCAAAAACATAGTTTCAGTATTCTTCGCTCGGCCTGCAACAAATTGTAGTGGCGACATAGCTTTGAACTTGACGGCGCCGCGCCACTCTAACCAGCAAGTGGTAGAGATTGGTCACTCAGTCGCGAGCCGGATCATTTGAGTCGCTCTTATTACAGAACAAGACAGTCATGGTTCCGCCAACGCTAACGGCGGTTTGTTTAGGCAGGAAGCCATGCTTCGCTCACGTTGGGTGAGAATACTTCAGTGAGATATTATTTTTTTCAAAGCCAGATAACCAGGCTAAGCATCACACAGTTTACAGATTTAAGTGACATGGTAAGCCATTCAAATGAACCGGTTCATTTCAGTGAGCTGAGCCGGTTCACAGCAGCTGAGTGCGCAATTTTGCCCGCCTCTAGCCAGCGACACGCTCGCCACACATCGACGTCTCACTGAATTTCAGCCGTCGTAGTTTTACTGGGTAACAGCAGGTGGCGCGAGCTAGCCGCTCTTGCTAGGATGCCTGCATATATGCGTGAATGCCTATGTAGGCTCGCTATCTCTTGATAGTTTCCATGTATAAGCTCCCTGCGGGGCACTCTCTTTTCATAAGAGAAGTGTGCGACGGCTCGTTATCGGTGCCTAAAGTCAGAGGCCCGGTTGGGGCCTGGCCCCCCCTCGATTTTTTAACGAGGGACTCGTGGCTCGGCAAGTAAACTGTAGCACTGCGGCACCCATGTGACATGCGGTGGAGGTGACATGATTGACTTGATTAGCAGTAGTGCCTTGTGCGGGGCCATTCTTTCTCTTCAATTGCTGAATTAATGATTTAATTGTGCTTAATCGATTGATGTGGTCTGAATGAAAGCCGGTTCCCGGCCGCTATGTCAGTAAAATCGTGGTATATTTCTTCTACGTAACTTCTATTCTTTGACATGTTTCACTGCCGGGTCCGGATATTCAACGCGTCACCGAAATATATATATATATATCTATATATATATATATATGTAGGACAAAATAAAGACGAGTTCCATCAATTAGCAATGACCTTCTAAATGAATATAAGTGTCCGTATAGCCATCCACTACAGCTTCGCTGGTTATCCGTCTTCACAGAGTGGACGGGCACTAATTTTTCTCCAGACAGATTTTCCGGGCATCTTATCCGACTACGCAAGTACTTGAGGCAATCGAATCAGCTATCCTTACATTATATATATATATATATATATATATATATATATATATATATATATATATATATATATATATATATACAGTGCCTATTAAGAGCTGATGTACAAATACACATGACGCGTGAACGAACAGATCATTTTTTAGCCAATAAAGACATATATTCCAAGAACGACGCCGGGCAATAATTGCAGAAACATCGTGGGGAAGGGCTTATCGTTCTGATTCTGTGCGAGAAAAAGACCAAGAAAGAGTAGTTCTATAGGAGCGTGGCCATAAGTCTTGTAGTGGGTGCCCAGTTCGTAGCGATGTGCGTGCTGGTGGTGTGATATATGACTCCACATTTAAGGAACTGTACAAAAGCTCTTGAAAGAGGCAAATACTGGCTGTAGCGCGGCTGCGTACAAGGGAGTGTAGAGCAGACTGCGCTCTTTAAGGTGTTACGCTTGCGTCATATGACTAGCATGAATGGATGTATGCAACCCCACGGTTTTGAAATGACTCGAGTTGCGTTAACCAGACAGATTTGATCTGGGATTCAGATGGGTGATGCGTATTCAACTTTCGGTGTGATTAGGAATTTGAAAGGTAGACGGTACCTTCTGTGGGCCGTCACGCGAGTGTCGTATTATGAAGCGAAAGTTTTGTTAGCTGATGAAAGTATGTTGGGAATATGCGTGCCACTAGAGAGATCCTGAGAAAGTGTGACGCCTAAGTACTTCTATTATTCTACAGATTCTATGGGAAGGTTTGCTTCTGTACTGCGGTGGGTAAAAGATATAAGTTTACATTTGTTCTTATTAAGAGTCATCCGCCAATGTTAACACCACGACTGCGCTTGTTAAGATTGTGTTTTAAGGTGCTTTCGTCTTTAGCATCAGTAAGTTCACGGTAAATCACGGATTGATCGGCGAATATCCGGATCATGCAATATACGTTTAGGGGTAAATCGTTAATATAAATTGAAAAGAAGCGGACGGACAGCGACACCAGAAGTTACAGGTAGACGAGTGGATCATTTGTCATTTGTATAAGCCAACTCGGAGCAGTTAGCCGAAATTTTTTTCTGGAAATGACAGATAATGCACTATTCTTGTAACTTTGATATTGGAATTATTTAACAATAATTAACGATGTAATTAGACTAAATACAAAAAATGTCCGATTTGCACCAAGTGGCGGCAAACAACATTACCATTGTTCCATCCAGCTACGCGGCACCTTTAAAATGTTCGTACAATTCCTTGGGACACCCTGCAAACGGCGATCGATATATCCGACTGTAGATTGAAAATTTCAATTTATTAAATTACTGCCCTTGCTAGTTTTGTTGAATAGGTTGCCTGAATAAACAACCGCGTTGAAGAAAAAGGCCATGCTCAAAACTTATTTCGCACATTTTTCTTTTTTGCGAACTTAACTATGTAGACAGGAAGCGCGTGTAATGTCATCGCTACACATTGTCGCGAGAGGAAAAGGCAAGCAGTCAGTTCCAAGCGAACGGCCATTTACTGTTCGTTTTCTGCAGCAGCTACCGCGCACACTTCTTCATCCTCGGCTCCTAGGGTAACCAGTGCGTGCCATTACACTTCCGTCCAAAAAAAAAGAAAAAAAGAGGAGGTACTACTCCATGCGACTAGATGAAAGTTAGCACCCCCCCCCCCCAAAAAAAAAAAATAAGAAGAAAATAGTCGGGGAGATGTTAAATGCCACAAGGAGAAAATAAAAGAAATGAGAAAGACAACCGATATGACGACAGGTGCCGCACCACAAAGTTTGTGGATGAGAGATGAGATTCAGCGCGAGTGGGTGGACTTCATCCGGATAACGTGAACAATGTCAGAGGAACATGGTCTACGGGAGTGGAGCGAAGATTCGGCTGGCATAACTTCGTAGTTGACAGGACTTGGACGATGCGAAACTATGTAGAGGCCAAAGATCGGCGCAATAATATTTTTTTTTTAGCGGCCTCGTTGACGTATAGGGGTCCAAACCCATACGAGATCTCCCGGGTTGTATGTGACGTCTCGATAGCGTATGTTGTATTGACGAGCATCTTGACTTTGTCGCGATAGAATTCGTTGCCGTGCAAGGTGCCGCGCTGCTTCGGCACGCTGAACAAAGGCGTCTGTATCTGGTGTGGTAGGTTGAGATGAATTTGGTGGGAGTATCACGTCGAGCATAGTGGTGACATCGCATCCGTAGACTAGACGAAAAAGAGAAAACTCGGTGGTTTCTCGAAGCGCAGTGTTATACGCGAATGTCACATACGGCAGTAGTTCGTCCCAATTTTTATGATCCGTTTCGACATACATAGAAAGCATATCCGCAGTTGTTTTGTTAAGACACTCAGTTAACACGTTAGTCTGCGAGTGATACATAGTTGCCTTACGGTGCATTGTTCTACTCAGCTGCAGAATATCTCTGACCAACTGGGCGGTGAAGGCCGTACCACGGTATGTGATCAAGACAGCGGGAGCACCACATCGAAGGACGCTATTTTTGGCAAAGAAGTTGGCTACATCTGAAGCAGTAGCTCGCTGAACTGCTTGTGTTTCGCAGTATCGAGTGGGGTAATCGGTGGCGACGACGATCCAGTGGTTATAACCCGACGACTTGGGAAACGGGCCAAGTAAATCCATCCCGACCTGTTCAAAGGGCGAGCAAGGTGGTCATACAGGCTGAAGCAGACCAGCTGGTTTCAGTTGTGGAACTTTGCGACGCTGGCAATCTCGACAAGTTCTGACGTACTGCTTCACGGTTCTTGTGAGTGTTCGCCAGTAGTACTTCCGCTTGATCCTTGCCAGAGTACGCGTGAAACCAAGATGCCCGGACGTTGGTTCGTCGTGGCATGCACGTAGGACGTCATCGCGGAGAGAAGCGGGAACAACGAGCAGGAAAACGGTTACCGTAGGGTGAAAGTTCCGCTTGCATAGGATGTCGCCGCGTAGGCAGCAAGAGGACAAGAGACGCGCGAACTGCCACGGGGGTTGTGGGCGGCTGCCTTCAAGGTATTCAATCAAGGGCTGGAGCTCGGAATCTTGGCGTTGCTGTTGAGCTAGGTTTAAAAACGGAAGATTACAAAGAAAACCATAGTCGTTGTCAGTATCTAGTGGTGCGGGTTTGACGGGGGCGCGGGAGAGACAGTCGGCGTCCGTGTGTTTCTGGCCATACTTATAGATGATTGTCACATCGAACTCCTGCAGCTGAAGGCTCCATCTTGTGAGACGGCCTGAAGAATCATTGATTCCCCAGCCAGCAGAGAGTGGTGGTCACTGACGACTCAGAAGGGGCGTCCGTACAAGTATGGCCGGAACTTCTGGATTGACCATACGACTGCGAGACATTACCATTGCTAAGCAGTTTTTTCAGCAATGGACAACGTTCGGCTGGCATACGCAATAACGCGTTTAGCACCGCCTTGAAGCTGTGCGAGTGTCGCTCCGAGACCAACGTTACTAACATCAGTATGCACTTCTGTGTCGGCCTCGGCGTGAAAGTGACCAAGGATCGGTGGTGTCTGTAGACGTCGCTGCAGGTCGTGGAAGGCGTCGGATTGTGCCGGGCCGCAGACAAACGTGACGTCGTTCTTGATGAATATTTGCAGAGGTGCGGCAATCTCACACAAATTAGGCACAAAACAGCGGTAATACGCACATAGCCCTAAAAATCGGGGACATCGTGCTTTGTCTTCGGTATCCGAAACAAAGCAACTGCCATGACGCTGTCAGGGTCAGGGCGCAGACCGGTGCTGGTGATAAGATGACCTAGAAATTTAAGCTCCTCGTAGCCAAAGTCACATTTTGGGGCTTTAGAGACAAACAGGTGGTGCGGATGGCTTGAAGAACCGCCTCAAGCCGCTGGATGTTTAGTTTAAACGTGATGGAAAATTAACTACAAGACAAGAGTGCTACTTGAGGTCAGATAAAACTGTGCACGTCATACGTTGAAACATGGCCTGAGCGGAACACAATCCAAAAGGGAGGCTCTTAAATTGATAGAGTTCGTTGGGTGTTACAAACGCCGTTCTTTCCTGATCCCGTTCGTCAACTTCAATCTGCCAGTACCCACTAAGCAAATCCATTGAAGAAAAGTAACGGGCATCTCGCAGGCGATCCAAAGAGTCGTCAATCCAAGAAAGTGGGTAAACATCTTTCTTTCGTGATCTTGTTCAGTTTGGGATAATCGACACAAAATCGTAGTGAACCGTCTTTCTCTCTTAACTAATACAACAGGTGAAGCCCAAAAATTTGTCGATGGTAGAATGACATCATCGGCTAGCATTTGTTTAACTTGATGACGAATAGCATCCTGTTCTCTCTGCGACACGCGATAAGCGTGTTATTGAACAGGTTGGACGGTCCGTTTAGTGATGCATCTGTGTTTTGTTAAAGGAGTCTGTTTGACTGTTTGACCTTCGATGTGATGGCGAGACAGTCGCTAAATGGCGATAGCAGGGTGAGGCGCCCCGACTTTTCGGGTTGGTCTAGCTGTGGGTTGATGTTGATGTTAGCGGTCAAGTCCACATCGCTGGGTTCTGGCATAGAGATTGTCGTTACCGAAGCACAGGCGCTGGACTCGGCCACCCTTTCAAAGTAGGACATTGTGGTATGCCTCGCAGAGTGCTTGTACTAGCCACTGAAGCTGGTAACTAGGATCGTGGTTTGCCTATTTTTTAGGTCTTTGAGACCTCGTGCGACGCCGACTTCTCGATACAACAAAATGGTGAGGTTACCTTCGGCGATGCCCATTCCTAGTTGGTCATGGGGGCATTCAAAGAGGACGAAAATGCTATTTCCAGGAGGTAACGTCACGCAGTCATCGACCACGCGTAAAACCACGCGGTGATGTTCATCCTCCACATTCCCATTCGAAGAAACAGTTAGAAAACGTTACGAACAAGTCACGCAGGTTAATGATCGCCCCATATTCCTGGAGCATTCCATGCCCAGTATAACCAGCCGAGAACACTTGGCCAGCAAAAGGAAACACACTACGAAATTCGAAGTAGAAAGTGAAAGTCGGAGGGTGCGTCGTCCAATAGGTTACACGAGGTGTCCTCCAGCCGTAATCAGATGTATGCCGTCCCGCGCTGTCAGCACCTTGCGTAGCAGACTGGCCATTGAGGCATTCATAACCAAGTAATCAGCTGCTGTATCGACAAGTGCAGTTACCGGATAACCGTCGATAGAAGCAGTAATACCAGCAGAAGTTCTTTCGGCAGTTTCGAATGAAGGCGTCAGCGGCACGTCGCGAGGGGGTGGCGTCGGCGGAGGATATTTGATGGTTCGCATGACAGCGGCCGTTTTCCGTTTCCCCGGCGCCGGCTTCCACTGTCGACTCCAGCGGAACCAAAGGCGGGTTGAGCACGGTTTGGTGACGAGTACCGACGAGGCGATAGTGACCGTGACTGTGTTCGCTGCGGGACAGGAGGGAGCCGGTTACTTTCGAAGTACTCATAAATTTCGTGCGGGCGTTCGCCATAGCGCGGGCAACGGGCGTCGGATGGTATTCCCGCAGGCCAATCCGACGGTACTGGCAGTCGCGATATATATTACCAGCCTCCTCACAGTGGACTGTTTTGGGAGTGCGTCCTTCTGTAGACTTGCGCGGACCAGGATGAAAGGCTGCTTGTAGATTCGTGCGGTGGATTGGACTTGGGAAGCGTCGAGGAATCCCAGCAGGCGGCATGCGAGAAACGACCCGTCCACGGCACCCAAGCCCGACGAGCATCCGCGTAGGAGAACGTGGGGGGTTCGGTGCGTGTTGGTGGCGAGGGATGAACAACTTTGGTGATTTCCTCCCGAATGCCGTCCTTTAAAGCCACGGCACTCAGAGGTGCCGGAGCCGATACATAAGACTTCTGCAGTTCTTCTCGAACAATTTGCCATAATAGTTTGGTAAGCAATTCCCTGTCATCAATTGCAGATACGAGAGAGCATGCAGCCGTCATGGTGGTCTGGCGTTCATACTGCCAGAGCCGCTGCCGAAGCATACGTTTCATGACTGTTGCCTGACGAAGGAACTGAGACAATGTTGTAGGAGGATTGCCCACGAGGCTCGGGAAAAGCTGTTCTTTTACGCCTCGCATTACAGACGCACCTTCTTGTCTTCTGGCATCAGTGGGTCGGCCCGACAGAGCAATCGCGTCATGCCTTCGACGAAAATGGCGTCGCTTTCGTTCGGCATTTGGAACCTCGAAGATAGTGCCTGTTCAGCTCTTTTTTTCCGTTCGGGGGTGCTGAAGGTGTCGCGAAGCAGTCGGTAAAACTTCTGCCAGCTGGTAAATGAGGCTTCATGGCTCTCGTACCATACTCTTTCCGCGTCTAAAAGGGAAAAGTAGGCGTTCTTCAAATTACGGCGATCGTCCCAGTCGTTAAAGGCGGCGACCCGTTCGATATGGTCCAACCAGTCTTCAACGTCCTCAAAGGTGTCGCAACGGAACCGGTTCAGGCGTGCGAGGCGCGCTGACGATGCAGGGCAGAGCCGCATTTGTGCCACCTCGGTTTGGCTTGTGGTTGTTGTTGACATATTCCTCACGGAGTTTGCCAGGAGACTATTGCGGTGGTAGACCTTGGAGGGGACGGCTGCTTCGATAGATTTCTGCCGTCCCCGAGGTACTGGAGTCGGTAGCTTCTGGTTGAGGATCAGTAGGCATACGGTGGATGCGTACCCGGCGCGCTAGTTACACTGGAAGCCAAGGATGAATAAGTGTACGTGGTAGCTGCTGCAGAAACGAACGGTAAACGGCCGTTCGCTTGGAACTGACTGCTTGCTTTTTCCTCTCGCGACAATATTAGCGTCGGAAAAAATTACTACAGAAGCGTCGGTAGCAGCTCCTGTAGCCTACTTTAGCGTACATTGTTTCTGCTCAGTTTTTTACATCGCTAATTGTCCCTATACGTCTGTTAAATCGTGGATAAACATTCGCACGTTTTGTGATCGCATACCCTAAGTGTACAAATTATTTTTTTTATTCATTTCGTCCCAGACAAAGTTATGGGAAAGGTCGTGCCTGGGAACGGCTTGTATTCAGGAATGAAAAATAAAGTTTATATTTCGCGATTGGGCGTAACGTTTTGAAGCAATACAGGAAGTCCCAGAGGTGCCATGGCAGACGTGGTTGTTGAATGTGCGCCCTAATCTCGCTAAACGGGCACCTTTGCATTCGGCTCTCATTGTATTGCAGCCGCCGCGACCCGCAGTCGAACCGTAGAAGTGTCACTTGAACTTAATGGAAAGGCTGCAGATATTTAAAAAGAAGAAGGTGCTATAAATGGACTGTGAAAGGATTTGTCGGAGAAGTTCGGCATCGTGATAAGCTTGGCTTGCTGCCACGGGCGTGCCACACATTTTGATAACTACCGTCGTATATGCTCTATGCGTTACCCTTGACTTAAAAGCGCCGTGGCAGTTTAGGGACCTGGAGGCTTCGTGCGGCGGTGAGATTACGAGTTTTGTGCGCGGCTACCATTCATAGAGGCTTGTGGACGTTTTCCACTGTATCTGTGGAGAACAAATTTTTCTTTTGAAGTTATGATTGGCTTTTGTGAATATGCTGTTCCTTCTACTGTGTGAGTCAAAGTGCATTTTGTAATATCATTATTGCGTTTAACACGGTTTTGGTCCATTCTACGCCTTGGTTTCGAAAATCTGGCTTTCTATAGCATGCTTCAAGAATGTTCCAATGACCTAGGATTCTTTTCTCATTCCGGATATTTCTCATCTGGATTCCACAAAAAGATGAAAACCACCAGAAACGAAGCAGCATTGTGTATTTATCTACATATGTACGTAGACGCATGCTGGAAACTAAGAAATCAAAACCGAAATTTGCACAACTAAACTGCACTTTTAGCGTAAAAATACTCGGAGAACCGATGCAATTGATGATGCAGTCTCGTCTGTCAATAAATCTTTGCATCGCTGCGCACAGGAATTGTGTACCTGTGAGCGTGCTGTACAAATTCATAAGTCGTTTATTGTACTAGCTAGACAAGATTGAACCACCACTGTGGCAGAGGAGTCCACCTTTATTGTCGCGAGAGATGTAAGGGAACCATATTTACTACATTACTACAATACAATACTACAATACAATACTACAATACAATACAATACAATACAATCCCTCCCCTTTTTTTCCATTTCCTTTTCTATTTCTTCTTCTTTTTTTTGCATCCGGCGTGTCAGACGCCCTAGACACGCGGGATAACACGCGTGCGTTGACAGACCGGTGGGGTGCGGGGTGGCCCTGGCCTTGTGCACAGCATTCCTTTACTCTCAATTCGACAGGCTAACACCCCTTTCCTCGTTGCCACACCCTCCCGCCTTACAACCTCTCCCCTTTAGAAGAACCCAACCTATATATACTGTGACGAGGAAAGCATACGTCGCCTTGAAGAAGACAAGTCCACTTATCTAAACGTTGGCTCCTGCTTTCACCTTGTTCACGTTTTGATCATCGTCTTGAAATTCCATCTCCCGCATTTCCCGTGTTTTCCCTGGATACCTTATGTATGTATCATGCTGGTTCACCAACCACAGTGATCGCTATGTTGAGCAGTGCCATCGGCCTCCTGCAGAAGGCTAGCGCAGACATGTGGTGATTTCAAGCCTACTAGACTTGAAATTCGTAAGAAGGATGCCGGTGTATTACAAATATTTGATAGCGTCTGCTGCTTAGATGTTTCGTGGTTGCCTTAGGTTGGCCATACACGAACATGTGCTCTTATGTTTTACTTCCTGCGCCAAGCGATCAGATAGTGAGCAGATTTACGATTTCATGCCGGTAATATAGAGACGCCGATTCTTTTCGTTGAATTAACCCTTTCAGACACCACTTTATCCCGGTGATTGAAACGTTCCTTTCACCCTATCTCATGCATCTTCAGAATCGTAGAAAGTGTACAGCTGCAGAAATTATGAAAAATTTTTAATTGCTTACCAAGTTTTGTCAAGTTCACAAAATTTTGACTCCCTGCGAAAACTCACTACAGGAACACAAAATATGAGAACACGTACTATTTCGTGTTTTGAACACTTTGAAGAGAACTTATCCAGCCACTTGAATATTATGCCTGGTGTACGACATCGTAAAAAACAATGAAAGAGGTGAACCCGCTACATACAACATTCTGACACAGAGTAAAAACACCCAGCCATCTACCTTCCCGCTCATTTTACTAAAACATTCTGCACGTTATTCAATATTGCAGCACAGCTCAAATAAGAAGTGTTTCAAGATGTATGAAACACATTTTCAATATCATTACTTTCATCAGTGCTTTTGTTACTGATGCACTCTCCTGCTGTGCACAATTGTGTAGACAGTGTCAAAGGGTTAAAACAGATTTACGCAAAATAGTTGACAACGCCTACACACACCGCGGCTGATAATGCGCGTCGCGTGTTTGCGCCCCTGAGAGCGTACTGTATTTGAGCGTACTGTAGTTACCGATGCACAGAAAGGCTTCCCTGACGACCTTATATGAACAGACACTGCGTAAATTTCACAAAGTAGGATCTAAAACATCTCGAAATCGTTCCGCAGCACGCGACAACAATACTTACAAGCCAAAGAGGAGGAATGCCAGAAAGGAGGAAAGGCTCGCCGACCACCCTTTCCTCCTCGCCTGGATAAAAGGTCCATAAAGCCTGGAGGGTTACTCCAACCCATGGCCCCACCTAGCAGGCCATTTGAACAAATATGCATGGATCTGCTGGGACGCTTTTCCTTGGTAACCAATGGAAACAAATGGATTATAATCACCACAGACTACCTAACATGGTGCGCCGAGACGAAAGCTTTACAACGTGCCACGGCCTACGAAGTTGTCCTGTTTTTATAGATCGTATGGTCCTCAGACATGGCGCCTCATCATACGTCTTCACCGACAGAGGAACTGCCTTCACAACCCAACACATAGAGGACATCTTCAAGCTGAGCTCTGCACAGCATCGGAAGCTAGGCGTCTGCCTATCATCCCCAGACCAATTGGACTGACGCAACTGTTGAACAAAAGTTAGCTGTGGCTTAGCTCAGCTAACGCTAGATATTCAAAAAGGAAGCTTCGTTTAGCCATGTTAAATCTTGGAGTTACTTGGTTAACGTTTGAGTTAGCTTTAGATAGTATGCTTATGTATACAATCATCGTTAAGCCAGGTGTGATGGCTGTGCTTTGGTCGGTGGCTAGACATGACAGTCATTAGGCATGCGTAGGCAAGCATCATTGGATGGTGCGACGTTTATTGCCCCACAGGCAAAGCGCAAGTACTAGATATGCAAAGGGACGCCGCGAGCATGCGCAGCGTTGAAGCAGAAACAGAGAGGGTGCGAACGCGGTCGCTACATTGATCTCGATGGTGAGATGCCTGCTGCATTACCGATGCCACAGCATCCTCGGGGTGGTAAGGCGCCGCTTGGCGACGACGGCCCAAATACCCGCTCCCGCGCAACGCTAAGAGAAGACGGTCCGGCCTTGCTCTCATACTCTCATCCATGGCCAAGCTCGCACTGACTAGGCGAGTGCGGCGCTCATCTTAGCCAGGTGCGTGGCAGGTCACGTGCTGAGGCGGCGACCCAGCTGCGTAGAGCGCATGCGCCAAGCCGGCGGCGATGGCGGAGCTCGGCGCGACGCGGTTTGTAAAACTTTCGATTTAAAACCAGTGCTGACATGCTGTCTATGTATTATACGTTCAGCATAAAACATATGATCAGATCTTGTTGTGCGTTACATTGACGTATTAGTACTAGTATTAACGTATTAGTCGGCTCGCAATGCGGCGTCGCAGTCCGCCACCGCGCGGTATCGGTTATCGCAGAGCACAAGCAGGGACGGTTGTTCGATGTAACGCTTGTGGCCCGCGATAATGCTGAAGGTACCTGCGGTGGCCGAGAACCATTGACATCACCGGTGTCCGGTGGGGGTGTTTTTTGGGAGAGCCCTTGAGCGAGAGTCACGACATTCTTCTAAATGCTCGACTTGCACCTGCAGGAACTTTACCACCTTTTGTACTTTCTCTTGTCGCGACGCCGGAGTAGCACTACCGTCAGCTTCATTTTCTTCATGCGCTGATAGTATACAATGTTGATACCTTCTGGGAGCGAGCGCATTAGGACACGACAAAGTATGACGTCGTATTTTGACGTTGGTACTCCCAGACTGTCGAGGCAGCTTGTAGGGCAGTGCACCTCTTTGTAAGGTTCCCGCAGCTGCGATACCTGAGACGAGCGGACGACGGGCGCGATGACAGGCAAACAGTCGATGCAGGCATCACTGAGTGTGGTACGACGGCCGAAACTCCCTATGAGCTTTGGTGCCGCCACTGATTAGTTCGCTTCCAGCAGACGCAGACTTGCAATTGCTCGCTTCGCTATTCCGATTAAGTATGACCCTAAATAGAAAAGCTCCTCAATATCCGACAGGTTGCGGTTGTTGTAGATCGTGACCTCGAAATGTAGCCAGAAGCCCTGCCACTCGCGAAGTGCACCGGAGCAAACAGCTACCTGTAGTGTAGGTAGTGCAACTCGTAACGGTGTTCGGGAACTTGTTTGTGTGCAGCCGTCTTGGGTGGCGTTGTCTCCGGATGTTGAAGGAGGATTCAGCAGGAAGCGCAGTCTGCTCGTAGTTTGCAGGTTCTTTGGTATTGCAGAGCATCCGTGGTTCACGCCTTGTATTCGTCTCCATAGTACATGAGATCGGCAGTCCTATCGCTGAGTGTCGCAAGCACGGAGTCCTTGTCCTATAGGTCTTCCGAAATAACCTGCAGGCACGGTGACGAAGGATGCTCGGCTTGCAGTGCTGTGGTGGCGGACGTGATGAGCTTCGTAGCAGCAGGTCGAAGTACGCCTCTGCCGCTTTGCAGTCAATCCACCGTCGCTGCAGGCCGTTAGTCCGCTCGCGGGTTTCACGACACCAAAAACCATGTTGAAAACAGAGACTGACGTCCGTCAGTTGCGGTAAATTGATCCAAGAAGTACGACAAAGACGGCGCTGGCACGTGTCCTCTCCAGGACGTATTCTCAACTTCTTTCTCTAAAGTTTTCTGCACTAGCCTAGTAAGTAATGTCTGGATGGCTTCGCGCGGGAACTAGTTTTCCATGTGTTGGGCGATGAGCAGTCAGCGAATATAAAATTCAGGTGTGCACTGATCACATCTTTTTATAATGTATCGACAAAAGAGACCATTGCCACCTTAACCGACACGACTAATTGCAGTTACATTTTAGAAAAAAACGGAATTGGTATTGCTACCGGTTATATGAATGGTCTTCTAGCTAAGTTGTGCCGAGCGAACTCTCCCCTCACCTCCTCCACTAAAAAGAAAATAAATAAAATACAGACATGCAATACGATATATCGACTTGCTCACTGTTGTTAGCTGTCCGTCTGAACAACTCAAAATATGAATGCGAAGCTTTCTTTGCCGACTTCAAACAGTTTTGAGAGCCATGTCAGTGTCCGCGGACAGCTTGCGAGACAATATTGTGGCAGCGAGCACATCTGTTTTCCACGTAATAAACACAAAAAACACGAATTACAATTTGTAAATATTATCCCGGCTCACCAGACGTGAACTAGATGACATGCAATACAAGGTTTATTTACAGACTACGCGTATATTAGGGTAACTAAGACGACCGAAGAGCAATCACACGCAACGTCCGAGCGACGGCCATTTTCTGAATTTTCTTCAGTGTAGCGGCTCGTATTAATATATTGTCGGCTCGTAGGTACCTCTAAAGCACACACACAACTGTTAATAGAATATCCCACGATATTCAATGAATGCTGTGATTTTCGTAAACCTCTAAGTGTGTACCTGCAGGATATGCGCACATTCTTAACCAATTCTGTAGAATGGGTATGGGCCGATATGACACAAAGTGTATAGAATGTGTAATTTTATTTAAATATGAGTCGCAATGTTGTGTGCACACGTCTGGGACCACTATCCTCATTTGGAAAAACATTTCACATCGCATTCATCCTGGCGACATCCCCATGTCGGTGTCTCACGCAGTGCATCCGCCTGATTTGGTGCGCGCACAATAGCAAATGTTGTGAAGGCTGTAGTGCGCAAACAGCGAATAAGATTAGAGTTGTGAACTGTGTGGTGCGTAAACATAAACACTGCATGACATAAACATTGAACGATATTAAAAGCACCACTTCAAGCGTTGCATTAGTTGTAGAGCCTGTAATTACCCTCCGTACAAAACCTTAGCTTCAAATAAATTCCTACATGCGTGTTGGATCTGCAGAATGTTCATTACTACGACCTAGGTCATCAATTAACGGAAGTCGTTCGTAAACGTTCGGAGTACTGATTTTAATGCGAAACCGTCAACAGGCATTGAAAATTACTGCCTTCGTTTCAGTATCTCGGGGCTCCAAGGAAAGCGCAAGAAATATCTGTGCCCGCCTTGGCGTCGCTCTGGCTATGGCTTTGCGCTTGATAATACCGACCGCGGCGAACCACTTCGATCCCGTGTACCATGCAATGCTACACGGGATCCCGAAACATGTGTACTATGCAATGGGCGCACGTTTACAGCAGTCCAGGTGTCCTCACAGCAGTCCCTCACTATGGAATTCTTGTTAATATCGTGGTATTGGCACAAAAAAACACCTGCATTTTCGTCATCTGTATATGCACCACACGACTAGTCGATTACCCGCTGCGCCATATTTCCAAACTGGCGTATGTCTAAAGAATAGCCTTTGTTGCTCACACACGAAAGCACGAATAGTCTGCAAGCGAAAATTGTAATTATTAGATAAACTCCGTGACTGTATCCCGGATACGTTTGCAACTGCTGCCAAAACAACCTCGTTTCCTACATATACTGACAAAAAAAAGGAGAAAAACTGTCACGGAACTTCGTTTTACCGAGCATTAATATTGATATATCAAATGACTCAGTTTGCTGCATCCTTTCAAGAGCCACTTTATTTTTACAAAAGTGGAAGCCAAGATCTTTGATCCACCTCCGGTTATGAGGGCATGTCGATTGTGGTCACGTACGGTCGATCATTTGTTTCAAGCACATTTGTGCGAACATAAGGGCAAGCGCTAGTCACGTGGTACATTTTGTACATCTCGCGTCTAGCTCACCTTCTTCCGAGGCGCACAACTATTTCAATCACCGCAGCTCTCTTCATGAGAAGATATCGTTTGTATACATTGCAATGCAATCTAGAACTTATCCGTAGAAGCTTTGCGTTTAAAGCGATAGCGCAAATGTGGGGTATCTAAGTCATGGTAATAATTTATTTAAGCGCATAAAAACCATACTTTGATTGTCTTCAGGGGAGAGTGAATACTACGGAGTCGGCTGCATTTTATTACCCCACACAGGCGTCTTTTTTTTTACGCGTTGGCATAAGCAAGCTGTAACAGCATGTCTATACAGAAACGTTATTATTCGAAAATGATCCGGCTGTGCATAACCACAAATACGGTTACGCGGGCACAATCGTGTTCGCTGCCGAAACGCTATCTTAGGCATGAGTCAGAGGCGTCGTATCTTTTTCGCAAAAGCCGTTTATTTTTGCGAACGTTCGTCTGAGTGACCAGACGCGAACCGTTGCTGATAACCGCAGGCAAAAATAGCCGCACACGAGAACCAAACGGCCACCGTCCCCGAGCCCTTGTTCCAAGGTTCGCGACCTTGAAGCAGCGAACGGTCTCCTCATCACTCTGCACACCGTAGACGCCCCCACATGTGCCGCGCAAGCGCGTAATCTCTGGTTAAAAAAAGCTGCTCGTGACAACGTCAGGCGACAAACAATGGAACGAAACCCTCCGATAGGGAGGAGTTGCACCGCTGCTTGTGACTTCGCGGTGCCGGCTCGGCAATATTTAGTCACGCGAAGGGATGAAACTTTGCTGCCCGGTCAACGGCCACGGTGGCCACAGTTCCAAACAGTGCAGCATGGTCAAGCGAGCGAAGGGCGTGAACGTGACATAGCGCACAAATGTACGCACATAGTTTTCAGCTAAATTTACTGAAAGGAACGCTGGCCCTGCAGTCATTCAGCCATAGGAATGATGGCTAGTGCATGTATTTGTGTCATATTCGTGCCTGTGGCTTCAATTTTCTTGCTTTATTTAAGGTGTTTTATCTTTGTAAGTTTTAAGCAGTCATAGTTTTCTAAAATAAGAAAAATTAGACTCTTCACATGTTTGTAATCATTGTGAATCTTTGTATTTACGGCGCAATATTTCGTTGCAGCGATCAATATTTTAACGTAGTAAATTGGTTTGAAGTTGGAAAGGCGAAGTTTAGGAAAATCCATCCACCAGGATTAGTTCATCTAGCATTCAGATGATCCATGCACAGCCATACCTGTCGATGCCTCTAGTATTTCCTGAGAGCGTGAATCAAATTACACCCTAAAGGACCTCAGAGTGTGCAAATTTATCTATATCTGACACCCTTTCATTCTTAAGGTTGTTGAGATGTAGATCAAATTGTCTTTAGCTCACAGCCTTACACCCGTAAGCGTGTAAGGATTTGGGTGCGTTAGAGACAGAAAGTGTAGGACTCTATGAATATTTATACTTTACGCAGCACCAACTTTTCTATCAGGTTTTTATCACGCTGACATTGAAATGAACTAGCAGAAAAAATGTATAGTAACGTTTTATTAACGCCTACGCAATAAAAATGATGGCGCTTTAGGCTTTGCCGTTACTTGCACGAAATTGCTGAGCTTATATTTTAGTAGTTTTGAGAGCTTTTTCAAGCTTTCTTGTGCAAAACATTACAGTCGCTCGGAAAGACAGCTTATTGCTATTCGAGCACGCTGTTGCGTTATTAACCAATTTCGCAAGCAGAAGCGGCAGCAAGCGCAAAAACGTCAGGAAGATTAGCACCGCATCGTTCATACGTGTAAAGTGTGTTGTGCCTTGCATCATCGCTTGCTTTGGTGCGTGCAGCTTCCTCCATGGCACTTTAGTTTGCGTGAGAATAGGACGGCGGGGCAACGGTGAGACAATGGTTAAATTTAGCAAAATTGTTGTTCAACTGTAATTTTGCTAATATAAATGTTTTCATCTCACATTCTAAATACAGCAAAGACTATTCAAACAACTTCTGTCAAAATAAGGACAGTGAATGTCGAGAAAGCTTCTGGTAGTGTTCGTAGTGCTCGGTATAGCAGACGCTAGCAATGGAAACCTTCCCTCAATAGACGTTCTTAGTTTAGCATCTGCGACAGGCTTATGAACACAAGCCAGTACCCTATCAGCGGTCCACATACGCGAAACGTAAACGCAGCAATTCTCACTTGTGAGTCGTAGCGTATGTAACGCTGTAACGAGATTTGCAGCGGCGTCGGCGACACAAAACTTGCCAACTTTGAAGTTTTCTTCGAATATATAAATCAGTCAAGCTGCGATATCGGTGACATTGTCAAACCGTTTGCATATTGGTGAGCGGTGAAATATAAGCTGCACTGGCCATCACCCGGCATCGCAATTTCAAAGTTTCGTAAACCTTTGACATCATACACAAGAGGATGCTAAGGAACGCCCTAAATCAAAATTAGATGAAGTGGTCTAGTAAGGAGCTTACTTTACCTCACAGCACCCTTGCATGATGTGTACGCAGCCTATGCCAAAGCTCAAGCAAAACTGTTTTATAGCGCAACACACATCGTTTCTGTACCTCTACATTGTCCTTGAGCTTTATCGCTCTCTTCGTTCCATTATTCAGAGGAAGCATTAGCTGTGGAGCTCCTAGGCTAAATACATGGGAACGGAGAAACCATTTTTCTCGGCAACCACTGCATCGTACATAATGAGGTTTGTTGTATTTAAAAGAAAATGCTAATGACTAGTAACCATGTACAGTAAAGTTTCTGTTTCTGCTGAAAGTATATTAGGACATAACGTGAAATTCCCAAAACCTGAAAAAGCTCAATCATTATGTGTAGAATTATAACTCAACAATAAAACCACGCCGAAACGTTGTAAACTGCGCGCAATAAGACATTCACAGCGGCCAAAAATTATGTATTATACGTGGGCCTGAACTATACCCGATTTCTTGAGTTGTACTTTTGTGAAAGCCTCGTGAACATTTACCAATTTCCCGTAAGTTGTAGATTCGTATGTCAAATTTCTGCACTTCAGATGCTTTAACAGAAGCACTTTACTAACCTGATATATTTATTTCTGGTGCAAAGCTGCGGGTGTTTAATATTCCTGCTTCAATAGTTATTGAAACACCGCATTTGTCAATTTCTGTAAAATATTGCAGCCAGAAAATCAAGACTTTGCCCAATTATCTCACGATAACGTAGTTTGCTCTCTGAAATGCAACAAAATGTCCTTCCTATAGGTTCCGCAGTAGTCTCAGACCACATTTGCGCCTTTTAGAAGTATTTGAACAGAGAAATTGGAGTTATGCCTGAGCATAGGCTACCTCTTCAGCCACCTGGTGCTTGCATTCTATTTATAACGAAGGACCGACCAGAGCATAACACACTATAGCTAAGCTCGTTGCCACTTTGCACAAACGATGACACTGAGATAACCGATAGCTTTTCGTGAAATCATGCACTAAGGCCGACCTTTCCACTATTCACTTCGCTGCCAGCTCTACCACAAAATGAAGTTTGCTCTGCGATTGGCAGAACAAAGCTGTTTGCGAGTTTTTCGTGGTTTGAAAAAAACGCTCATCGCTGTAACTAAGGGGCAAAAAGTATCAAATTGCGTTTTCGGACGAAACCTGCAGGCATCCTCATCCAATGCAACTAACGTTGTCACTCGGAGACTGCGGTGGCAAAACGTGTGAATTCCTTCAGAGTCTATTGTTCGCAACGCATTGTCTTTGTTTCAAAGCTAACGTCTCTGAATTGTTCTTTTCAGAGAGCAGAGCATTGTATGTGGCGATATGGCTTAGATTGGCCTTTTCGTCTTAAGCGTGAAGCACTTCCCCTATCAAACTACCCAAATGCCCGCCCACTCCATTAGCCGCGCACGTGTGTTATCTGTCACGTCTTTATAAAATGCGTTCTACTGATTAATGCCTACTTAGTAAACTAACTTTACTGCACTTGCCATGTAAATATATTGTTCTCATGCCACTCTAGGATAGAATAAACAGGAAAATACGAGATAGAATGCAGACGTTTGCCAGTGTACTGTGCTTAGTTTCTCTTTGCGAAACTATATATAACAGGAAGAAAGCTCCATCCAAGCGTATTCTCATGCAGCACTTCTCGCTTAGTTATTTTCCGGATAGCGATTTTCGCTAACGTAAATTATTGAGGCCGATTGTCTTGTCGCGATGAGGTCTTCAATGCACTGTCTAGCAGCCTTCTCGTTCTTCAATATTCGTAAGTACAATGACGCACAACTAGCTCTCTAAGCATACAACACGATTCATTGCTCCGGACATTGTGATGTGAAATACGCCCCGAGGTCCGTCTTAAGCGCTAAAGGAACAATTCATTCGTGCAGTGAAAAATGCCTATAATAGGGGAAGATCAAATTTAGTATGAACTACGCCATATGTGTTCACATTGAGAAATGCTACATTTAAACAAAAGCACAATATTCGCAAACCAGGTGCGCCTTTCTACGCCTAAAAACAGGATACTATTTGTTTATTTATTTACATGCGTATTTATTTATATGTTTTTTTGTTTATTTATATCTCTATTCATTCATTTGTTTGTTTGTTTGTGTGCGGGTGTGTGCGTGTGTGTGCACGCGCGCGCGCGTGTGTATGTGTGTGTGTGTCTGTGTGTGTGTGTGTGTGTGTGTGTGTGTGTGTGTGTGTGTGTGTGTGTGTGTGTATGTTTTAAGGAACCCATATGTGCCTTGGTATTACAAACAACCTAAGCGGGGATAGTAAATGAAGTAGACTTGTAACCACAGACAGAGAAAACAACACAGTCACAGCACGGATAGTCATATAAAGTCAGTACAAGAAGTATAAATTACAATGTAACTTTATTGTACACAATCAGTAGTTTCCTAAATGTCAATAAAGCAAATCACGCATGAAAAAATTTATTTCAACGCAAGGAATACTACAGTCTAAATAAAGGCGACGCAGCAACGAAGCATAGTACAGATGACTACAATCCCGCAGGTAACAATGTTGATAAAGAAAACGATTGCAAAAAAAAACTAAAGCGACAATGTATCATAGTAGACAGTACAAGTTCTGAGAACAAATTTCAGTTACTATAATATGACAGCAGACTATTCCAGTGTGACGTTGTTCGTGGTATGAAGGGCCCTGAAACTAAAGCCACACCGATGTGTGGTTTTAGTTAGCACGTTTGATCGCAGTAAAAAAAAAATGACTGGTCAGTTACAGAAATGTGAAATGAAACAAGTCCCAACAAGAGAAGGTACAGAGACGGGGTTTCTTACCGAGACTTTTTGAGGAAACGTAGTCTTCTCACACTTTGTTACCCCAGCTCTAATCTAACAAGAAGAACCAGTCACCAATACAGCTGCAAGCTTACCACCGCAGTTTGTCAGGACTAACGTTTATAACTTCTCCTACTTTCTGGAAACGATTTATGAACGGAATGACTTGCCAGAACCTGGTAATTGTTACTTGCGAAAATAAAAAAAAAGCACTAGCTACTTTCTTAGGTGTATCTCGACGACACTTTGAAGATTTTTTACGTGCTTTGTTACCGGTGGTTGCCTTACTTTATATAGAATACGCCTTCGATATACTCATATATTATGAGTGTCTTGCTGGCTTTCTTGTGTGCTTGTTAACCTTACGTGTTATCTTGTTGACTATCTGCATAACCATTGATATATCATTTTTGTTTCTTTGATGCCAAAGAAGAAGCGGTTTTCTTCTTAGATCTATGAGAAATGTCTGTAGGAATTTGTAAATTAAAAAAGGAAATAAATGAAGAGCGTAGTTCTGATACCTCTATGCTGGGCGTTCAAATATGTCATGAAGACAGCAAGACACGACCCATGCCATTTGCACTCACTGCGCTTTTCCACATCGTCGTTTTTCTCTAATATTCAACAGAATTCATCACAAAGTGAATAGTTCTGATACATTTTCTGAGATCAATGCGAATAAGACAGCACCCGTCCCCAATGGAGCTCAAATAAGCGCCAGAAAACAAGCATCGCCTAAACGAGGCTTTAGCGAGTGCCTCGTTCTTTGTAATCAACGCAGACGATTTAGAGCTTTCTCTGACACACGCCGCGTGACAGCTGCCGCTGACGCACGCACGAGATACGCCGGAAACTAGACCCCGGGTGATGCACAGCGTGAGGTCCGCGTTTCGCGCGAAGAGCGGCATGTTTTGATTTTAACCAAACATGATTATCTGATAGTTCGAACAAAACTGTGAAGTCAGCCGCAATGAAGTCATCCACGATAGCTGACCGAACGTGGCGCGCTATGGTGCGTTCCATTTTTACAAAAATGTCCATTTGTGTAAAGCTTTCGGGCGTACGCCCTTCATTATGCTGCTTGTTACTGAAGGCTTTGGAGATGGACGGCCGCTGTAAAACTTGACTTGCACGATGGAAGCACACCCATATAGAGGCATAACTTTAACGAACGCTGACTGTAACGAACAAACATCGAATGCTTTGTTGGGAAGACGTATTACTCTAGAAATTTCGCGACATCAAAACAGGGAGCACTCAATGCCTTCCGCAGAAATAGCAAAGGGCTGATTATTGCGTTTGCGCGTTCTGTGTGACGAGGACACTATACAGAGAACTTTCAACGAATGGTTTTCACGAATATAGAGCCTAGTGTTTTCTTTTGCGTTTAAACTGTCGCTTTAGAGTTCTCTTTGCGACACCACCAAAATTCTGTATACGTGCCTGTTTAAATGAGAAAATTCCGAAAACAGGTAAATGTTTTTGTGACGTTGCAGGCCATTGACAACTCGCTGTTTGCCTTCTCGCATGAGGCAAATATGCAAATTATGTCACCTTTTTCTACCCCTTCTGTATGTGCTGCTTATAAAAGTATGAATTGGGAAAATACTAGCGGTGACAAAAATATATAGGAAAAGCTATTATATTGTTATATATGAAGCATGCAGATCATTTTTAATGTTAATGATAATTCTGAGAAGTGTCCTCAGTTAGTAACGCCTCCACAAGATCAAATCTCATTAGGCTCGCACTGTAGCTTTTTTTCCGGATTATCTCGTACACCATATTTATAATCAGGCGATTGGGTTGGCATTGGTGTAATCACACCCAAATAAATGCTTTGCGTTTTTACATACGCACATAAGGACTAAGGCAATTGAAGTTACAGTAGAGCGACGTCATGAAGAAAATTACGCAGGAGCTCCAGCGACGGCCACGTGGAATTATGCCACAAATGCCGTTGTAAAGTAACCTGTCACCTCAAAAACCTACGATATGCGATTCCTTGATAAAATAGACATTGGCGGTTGCAAAAGGTATCGATGTATAAAAATCGGTGGTAACTCAGTCGCTATGGTCTTTGGCTGCTGAGCAGGCGGTGTCAGGAGGTTCGATTTCGGCGGTGGCGGCCACTTTCCGTTGGCAGTGGAATGCAAAGAAGTGCTGCGAAACCTCCCTAGTGGGACCTGTCAGATAGTGCATAAGCATTCTTTTCATTCTTTCCTGCCTATATAGTCATAATCATACATATCAGTAGTTATACGTTGTCATACGGCATTGCCACGTGCACCCTCATAGGACCCCATGTATACATATGGAGCGCATCGTGTCACGTTTTACAGAAAGATGGACGGACGGACAGACTTCCAAGGGTAATAGCCCTAGAATGCTTACGCAATAAAATGTTTGTGGGCGGTGCCTTGAGTTCACGGTAAAAAATTCCAGGTAGTAATCCGACTTTCCAGCTACGGCCTGCCTCCTAATCAGATCGCGGTTTCCTTGCGTCAAACCTCGGAAAAAATAATAAAAAAGTGTCGTGTAACTTGGCGCAGCTAAACTGAGTTCGTTGCGTTTTTTAAACGTCCTTGTGAGAGCTAGCTAGCATTTGTCTTACCAATAATGTGACACTACATCCCTGTAAATGTTTTGCGCTCGCATAATAACAATTTAAGAAGTGATAATGCATTCCAGATATCGTCTAGATAGCCAGTTTAAGCCTATTTCTCTTACCCAAAGAAGATTTCTTGACATGTCTGTGTTTTTTTTTCGTGTACAAAAAAGACTTGGGAGAGTGCGTATTGAGAGACGTCTGAGTGCCAAGAAAAGGTTCATAGTAGAGGGTCAAGTCTAAGATGTTAAAATGCTTGAGCCGTCAGATACTATCATTTGTTTTGTGCTTTTTGATAACATTCTGTAATATCTTTTCTTGGCGAGGTCAGGTGACATTCTCAGCAATGGGTACTCATTCCACTGCGTCCCTATGCATGTGCGATTCCGAAACAAAAACGCCGCTATTTCGAATCGAGAGAGAGCGAGAGATAGAGACGGATATACTTTGAGGTCAGACTATGCAAGCGAGCACTACGGAAAGCACCATGCAGTAAATTTTACTTTGCGGGTCGCAAATCAGCTCCGCGAACGCGAAATGCATCCTCCGGATACGTGACCTGTCCGTGCTTGCGACCCGTGTGTCCGCAAACCTGGAATAGGATAACGTAACGATCCCGTCCCACTTCATTCCAGGGCTTATATAGTCAGTGGTCCAAGGGGCGCTGCGGTTACGTTATCGCGAGGGCGAGCTAGTCGTGATTGATGGATGAATAGAAAAAAGGAAATAAAATTAATAAGAGAAAGCCAGGGAGGTCAGCCTGTCGCGGCTTGACACTATTTTGTTACTGATATTTTGATTTACTTACCCTCCACGTTCTTTCGGTACTTCTTTTATAATTGTTGTATAACTTGTGTAATTCGTCAGTTCATACGATCAAAATGTCTGTATGAACCGCCGAACGTAATGCCCTTCTGGGCCTGTTAAATTGTGATTTTTTAATGAATAAATGAAAAACTAACTAACTGACTAAATAAATATATAAATAAACAAATAGAACGCCGAGCCGGTTTGGCTACCCGGTATTACGAAAAATGGATTAAACGACATATTTATTTCCTTTCTTCCACTAATTTACTTACGTTTATCTCTAAAAAAGATAGAGGGAGATAGAAGTGCAAGGCAAATACAGGGATCTTAGCCACGATATGCCCCGTTTGGCACCCTAAACGGGGGAATGTGGATTAAAATATGCATTTCTTTCCTTCGCTTATTTACTCATGTTAATCGGAGCATAAAATGGAAAGAATAAAATTCAGCCAAAAGAGTCCTAGCTTGATACCGGACCGTATCGTGCTTCTGTGCCATATAAATACAAACGTACAGCAACAGAAGATGAAGACGAAGTTACTCAGTGCTAGAACGCATCTGTCCCAGCTAGCCAGTTTTCGTCGAATTTTCATGAGTCTCTGGGGCATTTTCCGCGTCCTGGCTTGAGGCGATGGACGCGAAACGTTCCGCAGGCCCGTGCTGCCAGAAGTATGCAACGGCAATCTCTTCTATGAGTCAAGGCACCTCGTCAACCACCAGTGACCGCTCAAGAAAGACTCCTACTCCTGTGGCCATGGATGCAGAGCCTATTGCCGGCCCGTCTGGCAAGATCACTACATTAACAAGTTCCTCAAGGAAACGGGGCACCTGGTCCAGCACCAGCGAAGACACAGAGATCTACTCAATCACAGGTGACGACTCGTCTGATGACAGCTTCGTGTCGGTGAGGAGCCGAAGGGCTAAAAGGAGGCTTATCAAGGCGTCGTCACCAGCGAGTACGTCAACCCTGCAGGCAGGTAGTGAACGCTGGCCGCACACCATCCTCTTCATGCCAGTGGATTCTTCTGTCAACCTTCGAGTATTGAACAGGCAAGCTCTCTCTGTTTTTCTTGAGGGAAAGGCGCCAAACGCAATCAAGTAAGTCCGGCTGAACACACGAAAGAATGTTGTAGCTGTCGACACAACCCGTGGAACTACGCTGGAGACGCTACGACAGATAACAGATTTGGGCAACATCAAAGTACGATCGGTCATACCTATGGATGGGGCCTGCACTGCAGGTGTGATCTACGATGTTGACTTGGCTATTTCGAACTCGGACCTGCCAATTCTGATCAAACCGGCATACGAAAGAATGGTCATCACGCACGCATGCCGACTTGGCAACAGCCGTTGTGTGAAGATTGTGTTCAAGGGGGATTCCATCCCTTCGCACGTAAAGGTCGGTCACTTCCGACATGTCGTACGACGGTTTATCCCAAAGCCGCTTCAATGTCACAAGTGCTTTAAGATCGGGCATGTTAAGGGCGCCTGCGCAAACTCCCCAATATGCCCCCGGTGCGCGGAGTCACACACGGTAGATGTCTGCCGTGCCACAAACTTTAGGTGTGGCAACTGTGAAGGCACCCATGAAGCGACGTCTAAAGAATGCCCAAGAATCAAAAAAGAGTTCCAAGTTCTGAAACAAATGGTGAGGGATAACTCAACCCATAGAGAAGCCTCAGAAAAGATCCGGCGTCGACGTCGTCATCGACGGAAACGCTCAAGACAGGGTGGAGCTCGTGCGCCGCTTGCGCCAACGCCATCATCTTCATATAGAACGCCCGAGAGCACAAGGAGGCCTCAGACGGGAAATGCTGCCCCCGTGGAAGAGTGGCCGGCGCTTGCAAGCTCTCAGTCTTCTAAGGAGCCTCCACGCTTGATGCTCCCATCGAAGCCTGCTTCTGTCGGTGAGGCTTCAACAGTCGACTGCCAAATGATCCCGGTGCTGCGATCCATTGTGAATGTCATCAGGACCATGCTGACAAGCATTGACACTCCATCTGCTCGTAGTGGACTACAAGTGCTCGACGCGCTGAGCCCCGTCCTAGCAAGCCTTGAGTGAAGCCATGACTGACAATCACAAGTCATTTCGTAAGGAGGTCAGAGAAGCGTCGATCCTTCAGTGGAACGCGAGAGGTCTAAGATCTCGCATCGCCGATTTTCGTCAATTTGTTCTCACTAACAGCTTTCCAATCATTGTCATCTGTGAACCAAGATTATCCCATCCAATGAGACTATCCGGCTACGAGACAATATTCTCATCAAGCGACATCAAAAGTAGCAAGGTGGTCGTGTTTATTCGCCGTGAACTCACTTACGTCGTCCAACCGATGCAACATCATGACGACAATCAGTATGTGTGCATGACTGTTAAAAATAGGAAAGTCACCTTTGCACTCTTTGGGGTGTATCTGTCTCCATCAAGTCGATTTGACACCAAAAGACTAGAAGACATCTTGAAAACACAACCTGGTCCATGGATTATCACCGGAGATTTCAACGCTCACCATACCATTTGGGGAAGCTCAAAGGTTAACGCGACGGGAAGACGACTAGCATCATTAGCTTCCAACAATGGTCTCTACCTGCTGAATGACGTGAGTCCAACATTTCTGCGGGGAATAACGTACAGCAGCTGCCTCGATTTGACTTTCGTCTCCCACCGCCTCGCCACACATGTTAAGTGGTTTTTGGACATTGAAACGCACGGAAGTGACCACATCCCCACTTACCTCAAGATCAAGGGAATGTCCAACACGTATACGTTCACCACGATACGAAGAATAGATTGGTCTGTCTTTAAATCCCAGATTGAGGACGCTTGTCACAAAGGCCTCCCTTGTGGACTTCAACAAGCTATTAAAAAAACGGCACAGGCGGCCACGCGCACACTTACGTCTTCTCCAAGGTATTCTGAATTCGACCTGGAATTGGAGCGCCTTCGTGCGATTCGCCGTCGTGCCGAAAGGAGATATCGACGCACTAAGTCAATTCAGGATCTCAGAACAGCCAGGCGAATGCAATAGAAGATACAACGCCGCATGGTGTTAGATATGGAGCTGGTTCCTGCGATTACTTCGAGTTCCCCAGACCACATCGGATTGCAGCACAGCTAATTGAGGAATGCAGAAGCAGGAAAGCGCATTCCAGAGAAGCGGCCGAGCAGACAAGTTTAAGGCAACGAGTTTACATGCCAACAAGTTCGTGCGCCGCCGGGATTAGCAGGTGGGCATCCGACAATGAAGCAGGTGCAGCCCTCCCCTTCTCTTTGTTCGAAGTGCATTGCCAGTCTGCGATGCAAGACCGCAGCAAGCCGCCAGGTGTGACACCACGACACGGGCGCCTACCATTGGCTGAAAGTGGCGTCATCGGAGTGGACTCTCCCATTGGTCAAACATGACGTGACTTGCAGTGCTCGAAGGCTTTATAAGAAGCCTTCCAGAGAGACCCGAGCATTCTGGGACATGCCCTGATTCCCTGATTCACCTCTCTCGAACTTCTTGCCGCGGGCAGCAGCGTCCGAGTTGCTGCTGGCCCGTAATGTCTGTACTAATGTTACTTGTCGCTCACCTTCCTGTACATAATGTAGAATAAATCCCTCCCAAGTTTGGGTTTTCATCCGCGAAGTCCCGTCCTTCAACCCCTACATCTGGTGGCAGCGGTGGGATCGCCTCCGAATGCATCAGCTGGTGGCAGCGCTACGAATCAACCTTCGTCGAGAGAGATCGTAAGGAACCGGGAAGAGCGAAGAAGAGAGAGCCTTCGTCGAAAGAGGTCCGAAGAGACTGGGAGTATCGAAGAAGGAGCGAGCCTTCGACCCAGGGAGTCCGGAAGGAACCGGGAACAGCGGACAAATGAACCGGATGGCAAGGTGCTGCAACCGTAAGTGAGCGCGTGGTTTTTTTCCTTATGATTCGCCAGACTCAAAGGTTGTGTGTTCAATTTTGATAGTTCTGCGAATCGGGAGTTTGATGCACTGTGTATTTGCACAAATTAATTAAGGAAAACAGTTTTAACCACCTGTCGGGGCAGCTGCCATGGATCTTAGAAGGTTGACGAGGTTAGACTTGTTGTTGGTGTGCGACGATTTGGGAGTTGAGGCGGACGAACGGATGAAAACGCCAGCTATCATAAAGGCGATTAACGATAGTGGCAATGATGATAAAAGCATTGAGCTTGCTTGGGAAGTGATACAGGAGCCACGGGAGCGTGTGCGTCGTGTACGTTTGCGAGTGCGTCGTGAACTTAAGAGTGAGAGTAGGCGTGAAAAACGTGAGAATGAACGCGAACGTGAGCGAGAGGAAAAGTATGAGAGAGAGAAGGCAGCACTGATCAAAGAGATACAGCATTGTGATCAGTTATTGGCACAGAGACAACGGCTGTCTGAGAATTCTGTAAGAAGTACAGAGCGAAAGAACGAGAAAGCATCTAGCAGATTTTCGCCAGAAGCCGACGAAAAGAGTAGTGCCTGTGAGATTAGCTGCAGATTCATAAGTGAAGGGAAAAGGCTAGCTGCTAACGATGCCTTAGTGGCAACAGAGGCCGTTAAAGGCCGTAGTGAGAGCGACGAGGTGCTGTGCCAACAGATGACTGTGGAGACAGCTAGGCCAGCTGCGAACAAATTGGCACAGTTACCGCGTGTGTGCGTCGCAGGTAATGTTAGCGAGGTTGCTAGCGAAGAAAAGGGTACTTCTGACCCGACAGAAGCGAGCACCCATGTAGAGCCAGATGTGCGTGCAGAAGTGAAGTGCGAGCTGAGCGGTGCAGTTGAGGGTAATTCTCAGGATTGTGAGCTGCGTAGCTCACGAGAGAACAACTGCATTGTTCAGGGATCGGTGCGACTCTCCGCCAGTCTAGATGGCCTAGATAGGAATGGTTCAGTTATTAATCATTCGGACTGTGCGCGTGAGACAGCGATCGATACCGACGGGCTGTGTGCCGATGCACAGCGTGAGCTGGGCAATGTAGTAGAGGGCAGTTCGCAAGAGTGCGAGTTGTCTTACTCGAGTAAAGCCTGCTGCATTGTTCCAGAGTCGGTTGAGCTGTCCGCCAGTCGAGGCAAAGAGAGTGTAGTTTTAAATGTAAATCACTCAGACTGTGCGGGTAAGAGACCGATCCGGGCCGACGAAATGTGTTCCGGCCAGCACGAGGCACGAGAAGGCGACATGAAAGCGAGTGCAAAGAGAAAGCGCCGTAAAAAGAAGCGCGGTAAAAGCCGAAAGACGGTAATTAATGTAGCGCCGCCAAAGATGGCGAGAAACCCAAATGGGCAGGGCGCGAGGAAGAAGGTGCGGTCGTCTAGGACGATGTTGACGCATCCAAAATGGTCGAGCCACCGGTCAAAGGGGGACCGCGAAGAATGTTCTGCGCGGACGCGGACAAAGGGCACGGGGCAGTTAATCTCCTCGTCGTTCCGTAGTTCTTTTCACAGCTCAGCGTGCAGTTCGAAGAAACGCCGGGTGGCAGGACGAGACCAGGTGGGGAGTAGCGACGCGGTCAAGCGAGTTCGTGTTGAAAGCGGGGCGCGAGGACGCAAATTGGCAGGAGACCGTAACGTCTTGGGGAAGCTGATAGTGAATCAGCCCGTTTGTTGTCTCTCGGCAGCCAGAGTAGCTTTCAGACCACGTCCACCCCGAGGACGGCTCAGAGTATGAGTCAGACGTAAGCGTTTGGAAGGGAGGCCAAGAGAGCTTCCGTAGAAACGAAGTGTGTTCGTTTTTTATTTCTGAGCATCGGAAAATTTCGCGATTTGAGACTAGAGTTTCTTTCAATGTGTAAGGTATGAGCTCTGTTTGTGTTTTGTTTGAGAAGCTCGAGATTTGAAAGATGCGTTTTAAGTAAACATGTAGTCTCGCGAGATGCTCATTAATAAGTAGATAGGCTTTTTTTGTGTGTGTGTGAGTAACCTGAGGGTCAAGGTTATTGTTGAGAGGCCTATCGTAAAGCGCGTGTGTTATTTAACCTTCTTTCTTTTTAAGTGTTTTTGAATTTTGCAAGGTTAAGCGCGTAGGTTTTCAGTGAGTGCATGATTTGCACGGAGAAGCGTTCTTAGTTCCATTAGCGCGTGTCCTGTGTGGACGGAAGGAAGCAGACTTTATGACTGGGTTGCTAGTGTGTGTGTGAGGGCAGCCGTGTATTCTGACTTCTTTAGTGAACGTGCGTGGAAAGAGTTAGTAGAAGACGCATCATTTTAAGGGTTCTGCGGAGTGTGTAAGTCCCGCAAGTTTAATTGTTCGTTTATGTCACGTGTCCTGTAGGACTTTCAGGAAAGAAACGTGAGTAAGCGTGAATGAAAAGTTTGCCTACAACGCAAGTACGCGTTTTGTTTAGTGACCACAAGGCTAGTGCGCTTGTGATTACGTACTTGTGAGGTTGACCAGATTGTTCAGTGGCACCAATACGTGTGATAAGTACGCCACTGCGATAGATTGGAAACATGCTGTTCGTGTGGTTAGGCCACTTAAGTTATGTTCGGCTGTTTTCATTTGTTGTTTGCATCGTCAACGACCCTTTTGTTTTGCAACAACAATAGTGCTCTGGTCTTGTCGGCATTCGGGGAGAAATGGATAGCGGTTTGGAAGGGTGGTTGGAACTGTTTTGTCGAAATTGTGGAAATAAAAGATCAGGGTTGATTTTGACTCAGTAATAGTCTGGCGAGTCAGGGGTGAAGAGCCTGCGCTTACGCGTGGTGCAGCGCTGTGCTGTTTTGTTTGTTTGACGTTTGTTCTCCAGGGCCCAGGATCCCGAGGGTTGTCAAACGAGGCTCGACCCCAGTACCCTGCAGCTTCTATCAGCGTTCCTCATGGCCAGCGAATTGATTTCACCGGCCATTCAGAACAACCGGGGCGAGGACGAGCTGTTAGATATGGAGCTGGTTCCTGCGATTACTTCGAGTTCCCCAGACCACATCGGATTGCAGCACAGCTAATTGAGGAATGCAGAAGCAGGAAAGCGCATTCCAGAGAAGCGGCCGAGCAGACAAGTTTAAGGCAACGAGTTTACATGCCAACAAGTTCGTGCGCCGCCGGGATTAGCAGGTGGGCATCCGACAATGAAGCAGGTGCAGCCCTCCCCTTCTCTTTGTTCGAAGTGCATTGCCAGTCTGCGATGCAAGACCGCAGCAAGCCGCCAGGTGTGACACCACGACACGGGCGCCTACCATTGGCTGAAAGTGGCGTCATCGGAGTGGACTCTCCCATTGGTCAAACATGACGTGACTTGCAGTGCTCGAAGGCTTTATAAGAAGCCTTCCAGAGAGACCCGAGCATTCTGGGACATGCCCTGATTCCCTGATTCACCTCTCTCGAACTTCTTGCCGCGGGCAGCAGCGTCCGAGTTGCTGCTGGCCCGTAATGTCTGTACTAATGTTACTTGTCGCTCACCTTCCTGTACATAATGTAGAATAAATCCCTCCCAAGTTTGGGTTTTCATCCGCGAAGTCCCGTCCTTCAACCCCTACAATGGATAAACTTGAGGCTCAGCGTTGGTCGAAATTTTGTGCGTCGCTTGATCCCCGCAAACCGCTATCTCAAATATGGAGAACTGTGCGAGGTCTACGTTCTGTTCCGGAACAGCATTTCCCGTTTAAGGCCCTAGCACTATTCCAGCGCCGACAAGAGATTGATGTGGCGGAAGACTTCTGTGCTATGATTGCGGGCCAGCCAACTCGCACAGGTTCGCTTACATTGAACCGTATTCCAGATTCACGCGATTCACGCATGGATCTGCCTTTCACGACGCAAGAGCTTGACGCGGCGCTCGCCCTATGTAATCGGTCGTCGTCGCCTGGTCCGGATGACATTTCTTACCGCATGCTATGTCACCTTGGTGAACGGGCATGAGGTGCTCTCCTTCATATCTATAACGAGTCCTGGCAAGAGGGCAAAGTTCCTCAAGATTGGAAGCTCAGCCGCCTGGTACCGCTTCTTAAGCCTGGCAAGTCTCCTTTAGAGATTACTTCATACCGACCAATTGCGCTGGCAAGTTGCGTTGGGAAGGTAATAGAGCGAATGATCCTCGCCAGACTTGAGTGGTATCTAGAACATTACGAAATCTACCCGGACGCCATGGCTGGTTTTCGACGTCACCGATGTTCTATCGACAACGTTATCGATCTGGTAACCTATGTTCAACACCAAAAGACGTGTAAGAGGTTATCTGTCGCAATGTTCTTAGATATAAAGGGAGCCTACGGCGACGTTCTTCATCACGCCATACTTGAAGCATTGGTATCGGTGGGCCTAGGCGCTCCATTATATTGTTGGACTCGCAGTTATTTACATAGACTGTCTCTATTTCTTAACGCTGAAGCTGGCCCAACCTCGCAATATTATACGCACCATGGAGTTCCACAAGTTGGTGTCTTGAGTCCCACGCTTTTCAACCTTGTACTCATTGGTCTCGTGGAACGACTTCCGAACACAGTTAAAATTTCAATGTATGCCGATGACATCTGCGTGTGGGCATCTGGTGTGACACGGCCGCAAGTACGCGCCAGGCTTCAAAAAGCTGCCACGTCTACATCGGCCTACTTAAATGAACAAGGGCTCAAGATCTCGCCAGAAAAATGCGCATTGGTCGCGTTTAGCAGGAAACCAATGAGATCGTACGATGTCTCTATCGACGGTCAAAACATTCCTTATGTCAGGACGCACCGATTCTTAAGAGTAATCATTGATCGCGACCTCTGCTAGAGTCCCCATGTGGCCTACCTAAAGAAGCGCCTGACGAATATCTCTAATGTGTTTAAGTTTCTTGGAGGAAATGTCTGGGGTACTTCAGTACATGCAATGCTGCAACTGTACAGGACGCTCTTTCTTGGGTATTTGCGATACAGCTTGCCTGTGCTGACCAACACCTGCAGAAGTAATATCCGTACACTCGAAAGCGTCCAGGCCCAGGCGCTTAGAGTGTGTCTTGAATTGCCGCGGTGTTCGTCCACGGCTGAAACCATTGCGATTGCACACGATTTCCCAGCCAAGACCCATATAGTCATGGAAGCACTCAGAGAACACGTAAGACACCTTGCTCGAGCCCCTGCCCATCATCTAGCCACACTGCCAGAGGATCGACCACGTGCTTGCTTTTGTGAAACTGTCCTGCCCTATCGTGCATACCTTCCATCAGGTTATACAGCTCCAGCGAAAGTTCCGTTTCCACCATGGTGCTTGGCTCAAGCAAAGGTTGGACTTATCGTACCAGGCATACGAACAAAAGCCCAACTCTCGTCTCCAGCACTCAAGCAGCTTTCACTGCTTTTGCTGTACGAGACGTACAACGCTCATCATCATCTGTATACTGACGCTTCAACCACGGTGAATGGGTCTGCAGGATCGGTGATCTTTCCTGCAAAACCTTCCACCATAAAGATTCGACTCTCTCACCAGACTACATCGACTGCCGCGGAGCTTGCTGCTATTCGTTGTGCACTTCGTGTAATTTCTGAAGAAATACCCAAGAAATGGAGCGTGTTCACTGACTCCAAGGCTGCACTTCATTGTTTGGTTTCTGCCTTACGCCGAGGACCCCACGAACAACTAGCTCTAGAAGTCAGACTGCTGCTTCACCACCTCGTCGAGCAAGGACACGACATCACGTTGCAGTGGATTCCAAGCCACTGTGGCATAATGGGCAATGAACTTGCCGACGCAGCAGCACGATCTGCACATGAGGAGGGCTTGCAAGACTCCATTCCATTCTCAAGAAGAGACGCTGCAACGGAAATTCGTGTGCTTGCAAATGAAGCCATCAAAACTATATGGAACACACCAAGCTTAAAGCATACACCTCTACACCGACTGGACCCATCCCTTCAACTTCGACCCCCATCTGGACTCTCTCGACTAGAAACAGCAGTGCTTTGCCGACTGTGGCTTGGTGTCGCCTACACAAGATCCTTCGCCTTCCGAGTTGGTATGGACGACAGCGCGGCTTGCAGACACTGCGGCGGCGAGGAGACCATCGAACACGTGCTCTGCCACTGTCCTCAATATAGCGCGCACCGGCTGTCACTAGGGACCACGTTGGCACGCCTTGACGACAGGCCACTTTCAGAACAGTCAGTTTTGGAATGCCGACGTGAACTGTCGTCGCAGCAAAAGTCGGTCAAGGGTTTGTTGACTTTTCTACGTGACAGTGGCCTATTAGAAAGACCATAATGACCCCATTTCATCTCTTTTCATATTTTTTTTCTCACGCTTTTATTTTTGTCACGCTCTTCTTTCCGTCTTTACTTCCCTTTCCCTTCCCCTAGTGCAGGGTAGCAAACCGGAGGTTTTAAGTCTGGTTAACCTCCCTGCCTTTCTCTCATTTGCATCTCTCTCTCTCTCTCTCTCTACGGCATAGCCACGGTCCATGTAGATTCGGCTTTAAACGTCTTGCGTCCCCACTTGCATAGAGGTTATTTCTTTCTTGTTTAATGGTCCTACAAGTGCGGCAAAATCGATTAACGCTAAGGCGGTGCGAAAGTAACAGTGCAGCGGCGACACAACAGGACGACGCAGCGACTATACTTCTGCGAACGAGAAACTATTCGCAGCATCTGTAACCTAGATAATTGCGGGCAATTGGCTGCATGCCATATAGAGATACCTCACAGGAACGGGATCGATTGACCCTCGCGAGGTAATGCTGTTGTCATTGCTGTGTTTACGTAGTGTTTAAGTTGACGAATTCTTTGTAGAAGCAGATTGATTTTCATTTTTTCGATTGTGTAAACCCTGACCTGTCCGGGTGAATTCATCGTTAGACTAAACTGCATTTTGGACTACAGCCACACAAACAAAATAAACAGAAAGCCAGGAAACTCACATGGAAAAGAGAGCGAAAGCGAAAGCAAGGAGCAGAAATACATGGAGGTCAATCAAGGCGAGCACCTGGTTTGCTGCCCTAGGTAGTGGGTAAGGGATATGGGGACACGGTATAGGAAAGAGGCAGAGTCTGTATATTGTGCGCGCGCGGGATTATTTTTGTACAGGACCAAAAAAAGTTTACTAAGGAGTTATTAGCTGTCATGCTAAATACAGTTGGGGAAATATCCATTATCGTATAATAATACCATAATAGTATTTTCCAATTCACCAATAAGCTTTCCATGATTTGATTGCCTGTCGAATTATACTGCTGTAATTAATAATAAATTCCCTTTTGTTGTATTGCAAACTACAAATGAGAAATTGCATGGTTCTACCACCACTACGGCATTGAACACACCTGTTCATGTTTAAGTATTCTAAGCGTCCAAAGTAATGCATGAGGTAACTGAGACCTCTACGTGATGCCATGTATGTGGAATGCGTGGAAGTGTGCGGTACGATTGCGAAAAAGCGGAACTCGCATTTTTGTTCACTTTGAAGGAGTGAAATCTGGAATCAGGATTTCGTGCGTGGGCGAAATGCTTTGAACATCTTTTAGAGGAACCTTTCACCATGCAATGGCCAGATTTTCTGCGTATCAATGCATATGAAATTCTTGAATATGAAAGTAAGGCTAACGCCTACGCCTATTACGCGGAATATCAGAGTTCACTTTGACGACGTTGTCTCCAGCTGCACATTACAGAGCTGTAAAAAATAACGAATTTCTTACGCCATGACCCGCTTGTATTTGCCAGCTTTGTAGGCCCTGGCAGAACAAATGCGACCCCAGCGCCACTCTACGTCTTTCTTGGCGTTTCCGCGGTCAATGCCCTCGCTCGGTTTGCAGCGCTCTTAATTGCATGATATACGAAAGCAAGAGGTGGGGGCTGTGTAAGATTTATGATACCTCGGCTCGCCGAAGCGTTAATCCAATTAGGCCCAATCACTCGCGCTGGAGCCATAAACACCGGTGTTGTTGCGTGGCGTCTCCTGCGCAGACGCTATATGCACTATTTCGGCGAACTAGCGGATGGTCCTATAGCTTCTCCAATGAAATGTTCACTTCTTATATGCAGCGAGAAATGTTATTTTCTTTTGTTCTTCTTGCACTATATATGACGTGATATTTCCTGTCAGATTCCGCCGCAAGTTTTAGTAACTGCTTACCCCTTGAATTCATTAAAATAACGATAACATGCGTACACTTCGCTCCTATTATTTTCGCATGACACTCAATACGTGCTATGCTATATTACGCGACCTATTCCGGCCTTGTTTTGATATAAAGCCGCGTACTATTCCATACAATTTCTCGTAATCTTTAAGCGCTTTTAATTTTTGCGTCATTTGCCTACTACTTCTTTAGGTTTCATTGTTCATGGGGAGGAGGAAGACGAAGTGATTCCTGTTCCTTCGCGCTGCAGTACTTTCGGCTTTTTCCCGTGTTTTACTGGGTGACGCCGTTCCCATTGCCACGGCAATGGAAGTGGAGTCGGCAGAATGCCGCCGCGACGTGACTGCTTCGGCAGGTACCGGCCCGAGGAAGAGAAATTGCCCACCGAGTCAAGCTGACAGCGAGGACACTGCGCTGTACTCCTGCTCAAGTGATGACGTCTCAGATGACGAAGGCTTCGAAAGAGTGGTACATCGCAAGGCCAAGAGAAGAAACATCAGCGGACGGTCTTCGTCAAGTAAGTCTACCGTAATGCCACAGCGAAGGCCGTCTGCGCACACTATTCTTTTTGTGCCGGACACACCCGCCCACAACCTCAACCGCCTTAATAGACAAGCGATTTCCGTTTCTCTGGAGGCTCTTGTCCCAGGAGAAATCAAGGATATCAGAATTAATACTCGAAAGAGCGTCCTGGCTATTGATGTCCATAACCAAAGCGCAATCAATGCTTTGATGGCAGTAAAGCTCCTGGGCAACATCAACGTCCACTACCTCATTCCACAGGACAACGAAACCACGGCTGGTGTCGTTTATGATATTGATACATCGATTAGCGACAGCGACCTGCCAATTTTAATCAAACCTGCCACTGATGGTGTTGCCTTACTACAAGCTCGGCGCCTCGGCAAGTCGACCTGTGTAAGGCTCGTGTTTAAAGGTGACTGTCTACCGTCACATGTAAAGGTCGGACACTTTCGGCATGTGGTATGACCTTTCGTACCCAAACCACTTATGTGCAGAAGGTGTCAAAGAATTGGACATGTGAGCGCTGTCTGCCGAAATACAGCGACATGCCCACGATGTTCCAAACAACACGACACGGACACCTGCCGTGCAACAGAGCTCAAGTGCCCTAATTGTCAAGGCCCACACGTCGCATCCTCAAAAGACTGTCCACGCCTAAAGAAAGAGCAGAAAATCTTGCGGAAAATGGCCAGAGACGGATCATCACACAGAGATGCTTCTGCAGCTATAAGGCGACACCACTCTCGGAAACGAAAGTATACGACATCCTCTTTCGGTTCAAGGGAAAAGTCTCGTCCGGCAACGCCACCTCCTGTTCCATCTGTCTCCAGTAACAGCACGAATGTCAACGATAAAAGCGGCCCTGCTATTCCTGCTTCATCAAGTGAGGTGTGGCCAGCACTGCCGAAGACATGCCACGCGCCAGAGCCACAGCACATGACTCGCCACTTAACGTCAAATGTCACTTCAGTTGACCAAGTGCGAGACAAGGATTCACAAGTGATTGCTATGCTCAAATCCCTCACGAATGTCATGCGTCTACTACTGACAAACATGGACACTCCGGCTGCTCGTAGCGCACTGCAAGTGCTGGATGCGCTGACTCCAGTACTTGAAAGCATCGCATAGCACCATGGCCCGCCCCTCGCTGCCCTTCCACAAGGAAGTCAAGAAAGCATCTTTACTGCAGTGGAATGCCCGTGGTCTCAAATCGAGAATTTCAGATTTCAGACACTACGTTTTCGAAAACCGATTTCCCATACTTGTGATTTGCGAACCGAACGTGCAGAATGTTATACGCATTTCTGGCTATGAGGCATTCATGTCCTCTACCTGTGGTGATGTAAGCAAGGTAATTGTATATATTAGATGTGATCTGACATACGTGTTGCACCCAGTCCCGCCGCACCACGACAACCAGTACGTTTGTTTAATTGTGAAAACGAACAAGTTTACGTTCACACTCGTTGCTGTTTACCTTGCTCCTTCACGCGGATTCGACTCTAAACGACTGCACGACGTGCTATCAGCGACACCCCACCCTACGATTCTCACCGGAGATTTTAATGCTCACCATCCGCTTTGGGGGAGCTTGAAGATGGACTCCAGGGGAAGGAGACTAGCATCCTTTGCCACACAGCACGACCTTCACTGCCTCAATGATGGTAGCCCAACATATTTACGCGGGCTTACATACAGCAGCTGCCTAGACTTGACCCTGCTTTCTCGGCGTCTTGAAAGAAACGTGCAATGGTTTCCAGACATCGAATCCCGTGGAAGCGACCACATTCCGACGTACCTGAAGATCAAGGGACTATTTAAATGCCCCTCCACGACACTCCGGAGAATTGACTGGTTGGTGTTTCGGTCGCACATTGGAGGAAGTATGTCAGCTAGGGAACCATTCAAGTCTGGAAAATGAAATTCAAAAAGCCATGCAAGATACTACGCGTGCTTTTCAGCCTTTCCCGAAATACGCAGAATTTGAAGCCGAACTGCAGCGACTACGAGCAGTTCGCCGGCGGGCTGAAAGAAGATACAGGAGAACCAAATCCATCCATGATCTCAGAGAGGCAAGGCGGATGCAAAACAAGATTCAACGCCCCATTGATGCACTTCAATCTCAAAGATGGAAACGTTTCTGCGAGTCGTTGGATCCACGTCAGCGATTATCTCAGATATGGAGAACTGTGCGTGGACTTCGTGTATCACCGCAACAGCGTGTTCCTTTTAAGGGCCTCGCTTTGCAACAAGGTCGCAGCGAAATAGACGTTGCCGAAGAATTTTGCTCAAGACTTGCCAGCTCGCAGCCTCAACGCGCCCTTAGACCATGTGCCACTCCTGTGCCACGGGACTCCCGCATGGATGTAATGTTTTCGGTGGAGGAGCTTGAAGCGGCACTAGCGACTTGCAGGCGCTCTTCGTCACCTGGGCCGGACGGCGTTACCTATGCGGCGCTCGCCAATCTTGGGCAGAATGCACGCTTCATGCTGCTAAACCTTTACAACGAGTCTTGGCGCAACGGTTTGGTTCCACGTGAATGGAAATGCAGCCGCTTGGTTCCACTTCTCAAACCTGGTAAATCACCGTTAAACTTGTCATCGTACCGCCCCATCGCTCTGGCCAGCTGCATAGGGAAAGTAATGGAACGAATGATTTTGACGCGCCTGGAATGGTACCTGGAAAGTTACAACGTGTACCCAGATGCTATGGCTGGCTTCCGGCATGGGCGCTCATCCATAGGTAATGTCATCGATTTAGTCGCGTATGTTCAACATCAAAAACGGATGAAACGACTCACTGCGGCATTATTCCTTGACATAAAAGGCGCCTATGACAATGTAGCACATTATGCCATTATAGACGCTCTGATTAAAGCAGGAATCGGTTGCCGCACTTTTCAGTGGCTGTGCAGTTATTTGACCGACAGGCATTTGTTCGTGATGACCGAGGAAGGCGCCACGACTCAACACCAAACGTTCTGTGGAGTACCGCAAGGCGGAGTGTTGAGCCCGACGCTATTCAACCTAGTGCTCGTTGGCCTAGGCCAATGCTTGCCCAACACAGTTCAGGTATCAATATATGCCGACGATATCTGCATTTGGGCGTCTGCCGTAACACGACTGCAGGTACGAGCACGGCTACAAAAGGCAGCTACGATAACATCTCTGTACTTGCGAAAACAGAACTTAGAGCTGTCTTCAGAGAAATGCTGCCTTGTTACATTCACTCGGAAGGAAATGAAGCGTTACAGTGTAAAGGTCAATGGGCAAGTAGTAGCAAATGCACGGAAACACCGCTTTTTAGGGGTAATTATTGACCGAGACCTATCATGGAGCCCGCATGTTTCATACCTGAAGAAGAGATTATTGACAATAATACATCTCCTCAAATTTCTCGGCGCAAAGTCATGGGGCACTTCGGTGCGGTCAATGCTGCAGCTGTATAACGCCTTGTTCCTCGGTTTCGCAAGATACAGCCTCCCTGTGATTGGCAACACCTGCAAATCAAACCTGCGTGTACTCCAGGGACTACAAGCTCAAGCCCTAAGGACGTGTCTCGGTATTCCGAGGTGTGCGTCTACAGCGGCAACGATTGTCAAAGCTCGAGATCACCCAATAACAACGTACTTGGTAACCGACGCTCTCAGAGCGCATATTCGGCACGTTGCCCGACTACCTTCTCAGCACCTTGCCGCTCTACCCGCAGAAAGGCCACACGCAGCTATTAGTCGTATGATTGTTGCCAATCGCACCTCATTGCCAATGAACTACATGCCTGCAGCAAGACCATCCACACCTTTATGGTGCCTGCACAGACCTGAAGTACGCCTCACCATCCCAGGAATCACTAAAAAGGCTAACATGCCGTCGTTTGCCCTCAGCGCCATCGCCGACTCTGCCCATTTACCGCACGTGCAAAACTGGACCCTCGACTTCAACTGGGAAACACCATCAGCAGCAACATCACTTGCCAAGCCACCTATAAAGGACCAGCAATCACCTCAGGCAATCTGTGGGCTCGGCAGCTGTGCCACGGCACGGTTATCGAATCTGGCTCTCTTCATCATGCAGGTTGGTGAACCGGTCAGTCTATTTACTAAAAAATCCAGTAATTATTTCCTGATACAGCTGCCGAGCCCGAAGTGTTTGACCGCTATTTGTGCCGAATGTTGTCATAATGTACGGTCCCTATTACTCCTTGCTGGTGATATTGAAACTAACCCTGGACCAGACAAATTGAATGTCGTTCTGGCTGAATTGAAAAAGCTGTCTGATGGCCAGGCAACACTAATCTCTGACCTGCAAGATATAAAAGGACGTATGCTTTCAATCGACAGAGCGATATCCGATTTCAATACCCGCCTCACTGATCTCGAAGAACGTTTCCAGAATCTGTCTACAGTTACATCAGACGTTGAAATCATTCAGTCAACAGTTAGCCAGACAGCTCTTTTGGTTCAAGACTTGCAGCTTCGTCTTGACGATTCCGAAAACCGCTCCCGCAGGAACAACCTAATTTTCTACGGTGTGCCTGACTCATCCCCCCGTGAAACATATGCCGAATCTGAAAAATTATCACTGATCATTGTATAGAACACCTGGAAATAGCCTTGGATCCCAAAGATATAGAGCGTGCCCACCGGCTCGGCCGTCATACCCCAAACCATCTGCGCCCTATCATTGTCAAATTCATATCATCCAAGGTAAAAGAAACCATTCTATCTAAAGGGCCCAAATTTAAAGGAACGAAATTCAGTGTAGGCGAAGATTATACCCGCCGCGTCCAAAATATTCGAAAGCACTTGGTTTCATTTGCAAAAGAAACAACTAATAAATTCTCGCTCCGCTATAAAACGCTTCATATCGGGCCCAAGCGCTACTTCTTCGACGAAACGACTAACACAGTGAAGGAATTCGCATAGCAGATAACTTTTCGGCGCCAGTCCCCACAATACCCTCTATCAGCTTGTCATCCTAGAACCAACTCCCGAACCACCCTTTGCCTTTCCGTCATTTTCACAAATATACGCAGCTTCCTTCCCAAACGAGACCTTGTATCTAACCTTGTATCGTCGTCCGGAAGCAACATACTTGTACTAACAGAAACCTGGCTCAACGAAAACATCAGCGATTCTGAAGTTCTGCATGATTTGCCAAATTTTCGCCTCTTTCGCAACGACCGCGAGGGTTCTCGAGGGGGTGGTGTTTTAGTCGCCGTTAATCGTGAACTACCATTCTCGCTTGTCAACATCACATCTCACCTTGAAATTATGTGGCTCATTTGCCGCACTGCGCCAATAACAACACTAATTGGTGTCTGCTATCGACCGCCACATAATAGCCCTGACTTCCCGCGTGAGTTCAACAGTGTTTTGCTACAATTAACAACTAGGTATCCAAGTGCGCGAATTATTCTTTTCGGTGACTTTAACTACCCGTCTATAAACTGGCACCAACCTCACGTAACCGTTTCTCATGAGCCTCGAGAATTCGTCGACGTATGTCTCAATTTTAATCTTTCACAGTTAATAACTGAGCCAACTCGCATCACAGAGACTTCACAAAACACTCTTGATCTCATTCTAACTAGTCATCCTGAGACCTTAGCTTCGATTACTTACCTGAGGGAAATCAGTGACCATAAAATTATTCACGCCTCATTTAACATTACTCCCGTTCAAATGAAAGTGTCCAAAAAAACAATAAAGCTTTACGATAAGGCCGATTATGTAGCAATAAATAATGAATTAAACTCCCTCTTACCCACTTTTGAACTTCACTTCCATCAGCATACTGTCGACGAAAATTGGTCCATCTTCAAACGCAAAATTAGTGATCTAACGAGCAGATACATTCCAAAGTGCACTATCAACTCTGATTCCCAAAATCCTTGGTTCAATAAAACGCTCAAAAGACTAAAAAATAAAAAGCAGCGGCTGTACCGTGCAGCTAAACTTAGACCCAGCTCTTCTGCATGGGAAAAATACTACAGCGCTGAAGATGCGTACTTGACAGCAGTGAAAAGCGCGAAACGTTTCTTTCTTCATAACGACTTACCCAAAATGATAACAACTAACCCGAGAAAATTTTGGAACGTGATAAATCCCCAGCAATCGCACGACATCACCCTTACTAATGATAACGGTGACTATGTTAGTGATGCTCAGTGTGCCAATATATTTAATACTGCATTTTCATCAGTATTCACGAAAGAACCTGAAGATACATTCCTTTCACCACCCTCCATTACTGAACTAGCAATGCCACCCATAATTTTTCATCCAAATGGCATTTCGAGCGCAATCGACAAATTGAAAATTTCATCGTCAGCCGGAACGGACGAAATTAACACTAAGTTTCTCAAAAACACTAAGGACATTTCATCCAAGTTTTTATGCCTATTGTTCTCTCAGTCACTCGCCACAGGTATCATCCCAGAAGACTGGAAGATGGGGAAGGTCGTTCCTGTTTTCAAATCAGGTAACAGAGACTCTCCACTCAACTATCGCCCCATTTCCCTAACTAGCATCCCTTGTAAACTAATGGAACACGTCATCTACTCCCAGATAATGCAGCATCTAGACTCTATAAGTTTTTTCACTCCATCCCAACATGGATTTAGAAAAGGCCTATCATGTGAGACACAGCTTGCCATCTTTCTTCACGATCTTCATTCCAACCTTGATGCTAACTTACAAACTGACGCCATCTTTTTAGACTTTGCCAAAGCATTCGATAAGGTACCTCATCAACGTCTGCTCTTAAAACTGTCCACACTAAACTTGCATCGAGAAATTATTGCATTGTTAAAAGAATTCCTCACACATCGTTCACAGTCCGTTACTATTAACAACTACACCTCTAACCGTCTACCAGTAACATCGGGCGTTCCTCAGGGAACTGTCCTTGGCCCCCTCCTATTCTTAATTTATATTAATGATCTACCACAAAACTTATCATGTCATGTCCGTCTGTTCGCCGACGATTGCGTTATTTATGCCCCAATTACTAATACCGCTGATCAAGAATCCCTTCTGGACAATCTTAACCGCATTCAATCATGGTGCAATCACTGGTTGATGACGCTTAATCCTAATAAGTGCAAACTCATGTCTTTTCATCGTCGTCACAACCCGCATTTATTTACCTACAAGATTTCCGATTCCCCTGTCGAACCCGTTTCGTCCTATACTTACCTCGGTATCACTATCAGCAATGACTTATCATGGCGCGAGCACGTAACAAAGCTCATATCATCTGCGAATAAAAAACTAGGCTTTCTTAAACGTCATCTTCACGACGCCCCTCAAAATGTAAAGCTACTTACTTATAAATCATTAATCAGGCCAAAACTTGAGTATGCATCTGCCATCTGGAATCCACAGCAAGCTTACCTCATCGACTCATTAGAAGCTGTGCAAAACAGAGCCGCCCGTTTCATTTACCGCTCATACTCATCCTATATCAGTGTTTCATCTCTCAAGCTACAGTCCCAATTATGCAGTCTTTCCCTCCGTCGCCGTATTTCTAGCCTGTGCCTATTTCACAAATTTTATTATTCCCAGCTCAGACAGCAGCCATACATCAGCGCACCGCCATCACGCACGTCTCGCCGAATTGGTCATCCGCTGAAAGTCTCACGCCAACGTGCCCGTACGACTACATTTTCCCAGTCATTCTTCCTCCGAACAGCAAGCGACTGGAACGACCTTCCCCATGAAATTGTAGCCATCACCTGTCCATCAACCTTCCTAGAAAAAGTAACATCCCACCTGTCATCATGAAAAGAAAAAGAATGTTTTACTTTCTCACGTTAAACCCACCCCTTATGTAAAACCCCCTGCAGGGGGTCTTTAAGGAAATAAAAATGAAAATGAAAATGAATGAAAATGAAAAATGAAGCAGGCCACATTACAACTTATACATGAGGCGCACAGCGGCCGCGTACACGTTTACATCGATGGCTCAGTCACATCTGCAAGTTCAGCTGCTGCTGTGGTGATACCAACAAGATCCATCGAAATACAGCTAAAAACGTCGCATGTATCATCAACGACAGCTGCTGAACTGGTAGCCTTGCGTGCGGCTCTCCATTTCATTCAGGAGGAACCACCGCATGCATGGTCAGTCTTCTGTGATGCCAAGGCAGCCCTGCAGAGTGTACTCTCAGCACTGCGCCATGGATCACATGAACAGCTCGTCGCAGAGATCAGAGAAGTATACCATCGCATAGTTGACGAAGGACACGATATCATATATCAGTGGTTGCCTAGTCACTGTGGCATACACGGCAATGATCGAGCAGACGCAGCTGCCCGATCTGCCCATGACGGCTTCAGGTGCGTTGCCATTCCTCTTTCGAGAGCCGACGCAGCGAAAAAACTTGCCGTACTGGCAAACGACCTGACATTAGCTCAGTGGAATTCATCCGATTTCGCAAGTGCACGACTTCATACCCTGGACCCTACTTTACAACTCCGTATTCCGCCCGAGCTTCCACGACGTGACTGTACCCTGCTAGTGCGTCTATGGCTTGGAGTAGCATTTTCAAAAGCGTACTCCTTTTTTATCGGAATGTCCGACAACCCACTTTGTGACTTATGCGGGTGCAATTAAACAATCGCGCACCTTCTTTGTGAGTGCTCTCGTTTCAACCCGCAAAGAGCAGTCCTCTCAGCCACCCTAGACAACCTGGACAAGCGCCCACTGTCAGAAAACAAGATCCTTGGACACTGGCCTACGCGAACATCAGCGCGATCGGCTATGAAGGCGCTGCTGCGGTATTTAAAAGACACTGGACTTTCTGCCAAATTGTGACTTCACTGTGTGACTCAGGATTGTACGGTGCACTGCATCACAGTAGGAACGCCTTTGCGGGCTGCGTGACAGTGCCCACAGAAACAGTTTGTGTGTACGTGCGTGTGTGTGCAGTTTTTTTTAAAATCCTTCTCCCTCTCACCTATCGCTTCCCCTTTCCCCTCCCCCAGTACAGGGTAGCCAACCGGAGATAATCTCTGGTTAACCTCCCTGTCTTTCCTTTGCCTTTCTCTCTCTCTCTCTCTTGTTCATATTTCCTCTTATGCCACTAGAGATCTGGCGATGAAGCAACATCGTAAATGGGTTGCTCAATAATAACACTTGTTTTACAACGTAGCAATAAGTGTGCGTACTTCCCATTTCGGCGGTAGCGAATGGCCGCTGGTTTCCCCTGACTGAGTTAAAAACATAGACATTAAATTCTGCGCTGTTACATGCCGAAAAGATAATGTCACATTGTAGCGATCCTCAAGAATACACTAGAAAAACTTTGAATAGAAAAGCTCACTGTGCGAACACAAAAAGCAGGTTGCAATGAAATAACAACGAAAGCGGCAAACACAGCCGGTGATCGCCGGAAATCTGATCAGCGGGTCAAGTGCGTCGGGTATTATGCATCAGTTATCGAAGGTTCCAGAGAAGTCACCGGTGCCTGTGTGTCATCCAGGAAATACTGCACAATTCACGTCACGCATACGTGCAATGAGATGACAGAAGGTTCGGTGTCAGCACACAGCCGGATAGGACCATCCATAATATTACAGAAACTTCGGAAACATGGATGCGCGTCCTGCGCTAAGCGGTAACATTTGTTAGATGATGACGCGTGGTCACCGGATAAAGATACACAAGTACACGTGTCAATAATGTGATCATAAGGCCTGCTCAAGTGGGGTCACTTCGGATTCATTTTCACCACTTGGAGCTCTTTCACGTGTTCCTATGCTTAAGTGCAGGAAAATTTTTTTACAGGGAAGCTGTCTATGGCTGGGATCCAGAAAAAAATGTGTCCGAGATGTTGACAAAGACAAATTATCATGTGCGCCGATCCTGCTGATAGTCCAGAAAGGGTTCCAGCTTTATGGCACATACACCTGTGGCCTTACTAGGCAGTAACAATGCGTATCGAAAAGTCAGTGTATATGTGTAATCAAAAAAAGGAAAAGTGAAAAAAGAAAACAAAATATATTAAACATAAAACATAACAATACATAATAGACATAATAAAATAACAAACAAGTGCTGTACATTGAATACATGACTATGTGATTTCACGCAATCGGCTTTAAAAACGAAATTCTACTGAATTTTTGATGGACTAAATGATGCATATTTCGTAGCATAATTGACCACGCAGCCACGCAAGGACACTTTGGCAGGACGAGCAGCAACTATGAACTGAGATTTTGCTGCGCCATGTCAGAATACACATGGATACGGTGAACGTTGTAGTGCACTTGCACAGGCAGAAGAAAAAAATAGCGCAGAGAATTACCATGCAGCGCGATCTAGGAAGGATATCTCACAGCTACATATACGGCAATACCAAGGTATCGCTCAGGCAAACGTTCTTTTCTTAATGTGATAAGAATGCTTTTGTTCAGAAACGTGCCTCCGACTTCTAGGAAGCACATTGGGCAAGCGATTTTGCCAGGACATTCGATCGCGAGCTGATGCTTTCTGGACACGGTCATGCAGTTGCGTCCAGCTAAGGCTACGCCGGGCTTCCCAAATGTTAGCGGTGTTTCTCAAACCACTCTTTTTCTAAACGAAGTACAAATGGCTTCCCGGTGCTTCTTACTGCATTGTCCAGTGCATGTGCTGTGCTGCATGTGCTGAGTTAACGCGAACCCGCTAACCAATCCCATACCTAAGGCTTCAATATTCTCAAGGTTAGGCGATATACTGTACGCTTATGAATTAAATTACTTCTAGATAAGCCGTAGCCTGCGGAAGCGAACAGCTTGAGGCGTGGGTTCCGTGTACGTCCTGCCTTTTCTAAAGCGTTCCGCTTTTTTGGAAACTAACCGTAATTTCCTGCGACAGTCTAACCCTTATCGTGGGCCGCCGAATCCGAAGATAGTGCAGTCTTGCGCAGCGGTAAAAACCGCACGGCCATACGGTATCATCATGCGGTGTATACCGCTGCTACCGGAGACAGCGCACAGCGGCATGGTGGTGAGGCGAGCTTTCTTGAATACTTCCATCGTGACAGCTATTGCTTTGAGATGCTGTTCTTGAGAGGGCTGTGCATCTGGTCGAAGATTCACGCAATGTCGTTTGAGACGCTGCACGGGGTTCAGCACACTGGCCCTTGAGAAAATGACGCTCCAAGTACCAGTTGACTTCCGCGTGTGCGTAAGGCCCCGTGGTAAGAGGAGCGCCATCCACAACTCCACAACACGCAGTGTATACAGTGCCACCAATAATCAGCTTTCAAAGCATACAAAATGCGTTCTTCAATAGAAACCAGGCTTGATTATTTATAACTATTTTGTAGGAAGGTTTCAGGGACTGCTGTCAGAACCTCTAGCGGATACCCAGCTGACCCTAGCCACCGATTCGTTCAAAGAAGCTAGCTTCTATAGCGTGAAGACACGCCTTTCTTAATTGTTACAAAAGAAAAAGGAGAGCGACGGAATCGTTCGGTGATGATGCGTCGGTAACTTTGCACCCTATTTGACCGAGTGCTTCTATTTAAAACTGTACAATCTACAGGCCTACAATTATGCTTCAACAAACCTTATTCGAGCCTCAACTCTAATACTTACACACACCGTCCTTTCAATTCCCCACAATGACAACGTTGCGCACACAAGACATGGACTGCCATGTGTGCAGTGCCGCAAAAATTTCAATTTGAAGGGATCCCGCGGACGTTCGAACTACCTCGCGTCTTTCATAAAGTCTAGCTAGAAAAAGATTGTTCCAAAATATTCGTGTGTGTGTGTTGTTGTTGTTGCTGTCGTTGTGCGCGTTGCGCTTCTTTGATTTGTCCCCCAGTGGAATACTGCTGCCGAGGCGGAGGTCGACGCCACATCTTGGTGCTTCACACTAAAAAGTCACAGCCTATGAGCCTACGCTGCGGGCAGCAGAACCACGAACGTGGGATGAAATCCCGGCCGGGGCGGCCTCATTTCGATGGGGGCGAAATGCAAAAATGCACGCGTGCCGTGCATCGGCGCAAGCTCAATAATCCCAGGTAGTCAAAATTATTCCGGAGTCTCCCACTACAACGTGCCTCATAATTCGATCGTGGTTTTGGAGCGTTAAACCCCAGAATTTATCAGCAGCACCATCAGAAACAAAGTTGCGAAAGCCCCACCCTAGCTATGCCTCCATGAAAACAAGAACTACCTAAACATTTGCTTTCGAACAAATAGACGTATAAAGGGCACCATTCTTGTATTGAAGTGAACATTTCAGAACTTTCTATGCCTATTTGGCCAAATATCACGTATATTTGTATCGTGCCAACGCAAACTACTCTTTCGAGACGACCGATGATGATGATTTCCATACTACGGCGCATACACACATCGGGGGATTGGCTGTGAATCGGGCGATACATGTAAAATAAATAAGAAACGAAGACATACGAGGCAATACCAACAGTTGTCACATGGCGTAGAACGTGTTAGCGAGAGCGCATGCTCGCATGCTAGTTTGCGCCAAGCGAGTACAAATAAACGGGCAAATTCATAAAATTTTATGAACAGCGTCACAAAAGCTTCGCTTCACATAGATCCCCAAATGTGCCATTGGATGTGCATAAATTTTTCTTCGTATGCAGAACAGTGAGGCACGCGCAGCCAATAGATAAAAATTGATTAGCGTAGCACGGATTCAGTTAAAGAAGTTCGCTCCTTTCTGCGCGTGTAGTCCGGGTGATGTTAATCTGGGACTATAAAGTATTAATTTAGAAAATTCAATTGTGCCGTTTCACTTTCCGATATCGTGATCTAATCTCGAGGTACGCCTGAATGTGGAGCTCCAGATTAATTTCCCGGGCATGGTTCCTCAACGTGCGCGTTATGCACAATACATGGATGTCATTGCATTCAGACCCCATCGGAATGCATTCTGACCCCATCGCTCGCAACCTCGACGCCAGCAGCGCAACTCCATGCACCCACTGGGCTATCGCTGCGCGTGCCTAAAAGCTGCGGCCGCGGCTGAGATTTCTCGACTCACCTCGGATGGCGTTGATAAACTTGGACAGCTTGACAACGCAATCCTCCGTTCTTTAATCGACATAATAACTTCCTTCAAGAACGATCAATATAAACGTACAGTCTAATGCTCAGCAACCTTTCTTTATTCAACCCTCTAGCTCTCAGGGGAGGGCAGATATACATAAGTACACATATATTACGCATATATTAAGTAGTAAGCGAAATGAAAACAGCCAAACGCACTACGTGGAACAATTTATCTCACTTTAACAAAGCCCCATCTTACACGTTTCGCGGCTGACTCACTAAAAACAAAAATGGTTTCACTGTGGGTTGTCATCTAAGTCAGGAAAGAATACGCCAAGGATGGCTCTTTGGGAACACTGAAAATCGTGTGCACGCTTTTGTAGATAAATGCATCTCATTATATATAGAGAGCAGAGTCAACCGGCCCCATCCCCTCCTCCTCATGGAACCTCCCCAAAACCCGCTCATCTTTATAATAGTACGACTTACCTTTAAACGGGCCGCGGCACTTAACAAACTCCACGGTAACCAATGAAGAACCAAAAATATCCTATTACACAACCTCAACAATCTTTATTCATACTGCCGCCCGACATGAGTTTGGGTTATTCGTTTTCCTTGCTGACTATCTTTGTTGCATACTTCTTGTTTTTTTTTGCCACAGCAGAGGGCCATGACGGCCGTTTGTTGTGATATATATATATATATATATATATATATATATATATATATATATATATATATATATATATATATATATATATATATATATAGCATATATATATAGCAGTCCTTTGGTTGCGGGCCCCATTATGCATTAAACTACACGTTAGATGCCGAGGCACCATTGTTCGCTCAAGATACAGCTCGCTCGTGACTGCTCGTTTACTGGAAGCACGGAGCCTGTCATGACTAGAAGCATGTTGGCGTTTGTACAGAAGCTGCCCGATGTGTCACGAACAGGGCTCTCTCGATGTTTCGCACACTAAGGAAGCCCAGGCCATTTATGCGATCGTATCGACTTCAAAGTGCAGCAGCGTTGTATGCGCGCACTTCTACAGTGGTCGAAGTAATACAAGAAAGCATGATTTCCAAGAAACACCAAAAAGGCTTGTGGTGCGCTCTCGCACTGTGCTCCCGCTTGAGCTGAGTGTAATGTTGGAAGCATCACGAATACGATCTGCGCGTGCCTGAAACTCACAGCTTAAGTATAAACATCACGGAAAGATTAAGAGCTCGGCGAAATAGTCGGTGCTCATAAATGGATGATCGTAATAACTTGTTCTCGGTGGACTTTTGTTTTCTATTTTAATTTCAATAAGTAACGATCGTCTGCACTTGTGTGGTCATTTTGCCGATATTGGTACTGAAGAAATGGTATTTGGTTGCTCGCAACTAGAGCGACAACCTTATTCATCAGTATACTCGGTATACGGTCTGTTCCTTACATGATAGGAATGCAGTTCACTGTGAAGCCGCTGCCCAGCTTCTGTTGCGCCTCTCTCATTTGGTGCGCGTCATCTGCTGTACAATTACCAAATCATTCAAGAATAAGCGTAATAACTTCCTAGGCGGTTGTCAGTTAGCTCCTGTTGATCTTTGCTTTGACTGATGCATTGATCAGTCGATCGATCGAATTATTGATTGATTTAATCATATGGTTTAACGTCCCAAAGCCACGCTATAAAGCTATCAGAGAGGCGCCATAGTTGAGGGCTCAGGGTTCATTTTTGATCATGTGGGGTCCTTCAACCTTCATATAAATCAAAGAACACAGGAGCGTTCTTGCATTTCACGTGCACCCTCATCAAGAAGCGGTCTTCGTCGCCGGGAATCGAACCCGTGACCTCGACCTCAGCAGCAGAATGCCATCGCCACAAAGTCACCGCCGAGGGTAATCTTTACTTTTGCCTGCCTGTGCAGGCAGGTTCTATCTGTGTCATCAATTCGTCAGCTATGAGCGCATGATAACTACACATAGTCGTTGCTGTCCTTTTTCCCCTAAGTGGTCACATTGACGCTCTTATTTTACGTAAGGGTTTCGGTGCCCCAGTAATGAAGTGAAGCCTGATTTCAGTGACATTGGGGCAAAGCAACAGGTTGGGTGTTCGTCCGCCAGCCGCGGTGGCCTTGTCCCTCTGGGACGTTAAAACCCATAAATCTATTTGGCCAGCTAGAAAGATGACGCTTAGCTTCGGTCATACGAGAAGACGTGGCAGAGTTTTAAAAAAAAGTGAACTTTGTGAACCGCTCAGATACCCCAGCTATATATCCCGAAAAATAGACGCTTGCTTTCACTGATTCGTCTCTAACGCGTCAGGGAGCTTGCGGTTCTTATTTTCGCAGGCACGAACGCGCACTTTTATTTCCCGTATATACCATCAGTGTTTGCCGCTTATGTCCTCAATGCTGCTGCAGGCTGCACGCATTGAACAGATTGACATTTTCCTTGAGAAAGCAGCACGGACTTTCCTCTGGAGTGTGACTGCGTCGGGTACGGTTACAATCAACGCGGCAAAGCGCATCGCTCGTTCTTTTTTTTTTTCTATGTGTCTACCTTTGTTTTGCTTCCCAGAGAGCTGCGCAAGCATTGGGTGCCTCACAGCGTGTGACATCCGGGATAGTCGATAAGCGCTCCGAGAGGCCAGACGGTCCGCATCCGCCCCCGAGGCGCGCGACGACAATGCCCCCGATTCTGTCACCTCATCTCTCTTCGACGCTGCACACTAGATTTTCCAGAAAGTTATTACGAAATCACGGAATAATCACAGTGCTGATTACGGACTGGCAGTGACCGCTTGAACGAACCACTTTGCGTGTGATAAATCCATTCTTTGGGAAACGTTTTCGCGATTGAAAGAAGGGTTGGCGCAGTAAAGTGTAGAAAACTGATCGCAAATTTCCCTTCTCTGTTATTGAACTGCTTGCTTTTGCAGCAGCGTAGTTTTACGTGCGCACAGCTGAATCTTTATCACGCGATCGCGGAAGCAGGCCTAAGAGTGCGTGATATTTTTAATGACAAGAATTCCTTGCCTTGCTCATTGTATACAGGCACGTTGCGCAGATAAACATGTTCCTATCGCGTGGCGTTTTGGGCTTACCAATAAAAATAAAAGAAATAACGCGTTTGTCCATGGGATAAAACCTGTATAAATAATGCGTGATGTTTACCTCTTGGTTAATTTGGGCGAGGCCCTACGAATGAGGCTAGAATGCTTTTCCGGTTGTTTCATAACAACTGTTGACCTGATATTTCTTTCCAGCAAGAGAAACCATAAATCTATACGGTGTGACCAGAAAAGTCCAGGGCGTTGTGACACTACCCTAGGAATTATACCTCGCAGTCATTTATTAATGATGTGTACTTTCGAAGTATAATTGATGAGTTTTAATGACGCAAGGGGTTGTTTCGAAGTAATGGCAGCCACTAAGAAGAAAATGTGATACGGAAAAGTTGGCGTGAAATGTTAGCGATCGATGCGGAAACGCGACTGTATAGTCGATGCAGGAGCGGGACACTTATTTGTATGGTCAGATGGCCAAAAAAAAACTTCCTCTTGGGTATTCCACTGGGCTTACACATGAGAAACAGCCGTGAAATGATTTTTATTACGAATCAATATTTGGATTGTTCCATGGTTTCCTTCGTACAACTGGCCGGTAAGTCTGGTGTCATTTTCACCCACATAATTGTGCAAGGGAGGGAAGCTCTATTAAGCGTAATGAAGGAATAAATGCCGACACAAAACCTTTACATCTAATACAGGCTCGTAGGTATCTCTAAACCAAACACGCGTCCTAACGGAATTGCGTTCTATATTTAACACCGTCTCTGATCGTCTTGGGCTTCACATACGTCTTCATCATGTCGTCGTCTCCGCGCCATCTTCGTCCACCCACACCCACCCTTGTTGCTCAGCGGCTATGGACTTGGGCTGCTGAACACGAGGTCGCGGGATCGAATCCCGGCCACGGCAGCCGCATTTTCATGGAGGCTAAATGCGAAAACGCCCGTGTACTTAGATTTAGGTCCACGTTAAAGAGCCCCAGGCGGTCAAAATTTCCGGAGCACTCCACTATACGGCGTGCCACGTAATCAAAAGCTGGTTTTGGCACGTAAAACCTTATAGTTTAATTTTAGTCGTCCACCCAGCTTCGTCATCCGACAGTTGTTATGCTGTCGTCATCACGTCATTGTCATCGTCAGGCACGTGTACAGCAACATGCGGCAGCTTCCCTTAAACGCTGCTTGCTGCAGTCGCCGGCAGGCGGCGACACAATTTATGCTTGCGCCGTCGCGGCAGCAGCTAGCTTCCCGTAATTGTAGGCAAATGTGCACTTTCTTCTTAAACACCCGGCAATTAACTATCCTAAGTGTTATACTAAACTACGCAGATTCCTAAATGCGATACTTCTGTAAAATGTCAGCAAGAATAATTCAGCGGTGAGAGGAAAACTTTCCTTCGAAAGTACGCAGCGAGATATGCAGAACCCTGTATGCTAAGAAAACGTAATTACAACGAAGGTGCCAAATAGAACAACGGACGAAGGAAGGCGACACGGGACAACCACGTAGGAGCACTAGCAACTGATCATTTGTTTCTTGACACAGGAATAAAGAGCTGTTGCCAAGAATCAAAACAACAAGAAAAAAGCGCGAATGAGTCCCGTCATCTGCGTCGCACAACGATACACACGAAAACGTGACTAGACAAATACGATGCATGGCTGCGTCGCTAGGATGCTAATCGAATTACCATTGACAGTCATTGTGAGATGATCTCTCCCGTAATTCTTTCTCTCTGGTGCACCACTGGTAACGCCAGAGATCAGGAAACAAGCTTAGCTAATATTTTCATTATTATCAGTGCATTTGGAGAGGAAAAAAAAAACACTACTACAATCCTTACTGGAGCAATTCGTTCTCGTTGTTGCGTTAAACACCCACCCCACCCTGCCCCTCAGAAACGCCGAGAGGAAATGTTTTCTAAATAACCTAGTGACAAACACGCAACCAATTCGACGTTGGTGCTGCTTTCATGTACAGCGATTCCATTGGCATCATGGTGGTGGTTGAGCGGATTGAACGAACCACCTAAATAAGCGAGTCTCCCTGGTTCTATATAAGCGACGTGAATAACTAAGCGTAAATTTGTTCTTAAGGAACAAGGATTAGAAGAAATTGTTGAAGCCAGCGTTTACTGTCGCGAAATGCATGTTTTCCCAAACATCGCCACGCACTCACAGCTCGCAAAGCTGCTGGCCGGTCTCTGCAAGTGCCACGGAGCAAGAAACATTTAGGAGTGGAAACTCCGCTGTTTGCGGCGACCAGAAAAGGTCACAAGACCGCGGAGCCGTTATCGTGCTGGCGGCACCTGGCGGCCTGGAAAGAAATTACCGCCGTTGATTCTGCATGTGTCAGTGTAACGAGCTTGGCGCACAACTACAGAGAATGATCATTAGAGCAGTCATCGAAGCAGCGAACACACTGCGCTATAAGCAGTATATTTTTCTAAAGTAGACAGCCCTAAGAGCAGGCATTCTAAGGCGAAAAGGGCACTCCAAATGCATGTGAACTTGCCAAAGGTAAATTCAAATTAAGTCACACTCAATATATTGACGTCACAGCATTCTACTTGGAGCATGGTAAAGCGCTATAAGGTGCTGCAGGTTTTAATTATGAAACTTACAAGAAATAATTTTAGTTGACAGTATTCACCCCTTAGGTTTCTTCGTGAACAACATGATGTTTGTTTCACCAGTTTGTTTCTAAGCAAGCGAAGTTTACATATTTGATTGAGGATATCCATTAAGTTATTCCGCTACAGTGCACTGTTCGTCTTTTCCCTTTCCTGCAGTGGACACTTATGGAAGTCCTGTGCCACATTGAATAAAGTGGTCATGCTCTGAAGTTCCACCCACAAAAAACTGCAATAAAGTAAAGCAAGTAAAGCAATCTCATTATAACACGGGTATACTGTATGCCGCTCCCTTGCATTGAAACTTGGTTTCTTAAACTTGTTCTGGCTTTTTGCTGCTTTTTCAAGCGTGACTTGTCAAAAATTTTTTGGTAACAACATGCCCTATGTTGTGAACGGCCTGGCCTCGTTTGTCACATGGGACCTAAAGCTTGCGAAAAGCCCAAATTAGAGGGCTCAAACCAAAGTACAAGTGTCGCGATCTTGTAACTCACGGTATTTTTATGTTCATTTATGTTTGTAATGTTAGTCTCCTGAAGAGCCCAATTCTGATTTCTCAAACGAGCGTACAAATGAAGCCTTGCCATTTTCAGGTTAATTTTAAATATCTTAATTGTGATGGTCTCCTATAAAACCCACATTTAATGACCCAAACCACCCGTACAAAAAAAATTCTTGAGAAGGCATTGAAATATTGTTGGTCAATGTTGAGTTTTTTATTGAGGAATTATTGAAAGTATGTTGGAGAATTGTTGGGTTGAGTGTTGAGCACTCTTGAATATTGGCCACTGAAATCGAATTGAAACACCATTGGGTACCTCAATGTCAAATAATTATTAAGTTACCATTGAAAGTCCATTGTGCTTAGACGGCCCGTTGTGTTCGTTTTGTTGAATGGTTGTTGAGTTACCATTGATACTGCGTTGAACTAACGTTGTGGTAGTTCTGTTGACCTGTTGTTGAGTTATTATTGCCACAGCAGTGAAAATCATATCGTGCCACAGTTGAGATGCCATTGAGATTGCAGAAGTCGCCATTGAAATATGATTGACGTTTCGTTGGGCTAGTGTATTTTTATTCATATATTGAAATTGCTTCGCTTTTCACACTTGCATGCCGCGGTGCCTGCTCATAACTTTCCCAAACACAAACAAAATCAAAGGAGAGACTGATCAACTTGAAGTATCTTTATTTACACTAAATATGTGTGCACGTGAAACATTATTACAGTACATAAGGCACCACTACATCGAACCTGGAGACACAGGCTAGTGCCTACAGCACTCTAGCAGTGTAAATACATCTGAAAAAACCCATACATATTAATCCAATCAAAACGATCATTGTGCTCTTCACTTTCGACTTAAGTTTATGACTAGAAGGCAAAGCGACTCAAAAGGCAGGGCTTAAGCATACCCTTGCAACAACCAACTTTGAACACATGAACACTTGGAGCTGCTTGCATGTGAATACACAAAATACATCTGAATATGTTACATTAAAATGTTGCGCACAATAACACATCACAGGAAGAGCTACGGCTGACTGTGAGAAGGCAAAATAACCAACTTGAAACGAATGACTTCACGTAAACATATACAACCTTTAGCGCACGTCTTTCACCGTGATTAAAACTTAATGAAGTACCAAAGTAGACTTGCCTGAGCTTTGTCTTCGAGATATATATATTTTCATGTTGCCCAATTACTTTATAAAATAATATCACTCAACTTAGCTATTATTTGACGAGACATCATTTAGAAAGTTGTCGGGCATGATGAACACCTGAATCGTGTTTCTGACAAGCCAGGATTGCTTTCTTCAGAAATAAACTTGTAAAGCTTCTGTGTAATGAAAGCAGCTTATCTCCCTGGTACAAGTCAAGAACAAACAGTAGGCCATTTGATTATGTTAATTTGGGGTACAGAGGAGTTCGTTAGTGGCATTTCCTCAATTTAGGGAGCTCATTTTCAGGTAATATTTCTGGACTTGCACAAAGCTAATTAAAGCACTTTTTGGGGCCTTTTTCCTATACCCAGCAACTAAGTGCTACCTCAGTCAATAAAGAGATAAGGAAAGGCTAATACCTTGAACGATAAGAGAAAAAATAATTATTTAGCACAGAAAATTGGTAGTAACACATGGCTAACACAATTCCAAACAGCCAAATAAATGGTCACCTGCACTTTCAGTATCAAGCACCCCAGAAATAGTCTTACAGTATGAGAGAAGGTTCCAATGACTCGACAGCCCGATTGCTGAGACAGTGAAAAACGCAAATAAACCATATACGAAACACCAATTACCTCAATTTCACAGATAAAATGTTATTAAAATAGCACCAGAATTTTGCTGCATAAAATATATAAAGGTTGCATAAAAATTGGGACAAAGCAGTAACTGAAAGACAGAGGGAGCTACAGCGCACCCATGTTGAAAAAGATTACAAGGAAAATGATATATATGCATATTTAAGTTTACAATTTTCGCTCCAACACACAGAAAAAGAACGCATGCACTTAGAGCATAAAAAGGTTCATGTGCCTGGAGAATGCAGCGCAGTACAAAGAAGCGTCATGAGAACCGAAAAGTAGATCTTACTACGAATGCTTGCAACCTACAATCAGGCATGTGCCATGTCATGCCTTGAATGGATGAAATTCATAAATCTTACACACAAAGGAAGTTACCATCACTCTTATTGGCTTCCTGAGGGGACTCCTTGAAATTGAACTAGAAAAATGTACTCAGTGTCAAAAACGAAGAGAAGACCCTATAGCGTTCTTCCTGAAATGAACAGCGCAAATAACTTCATGTATCAATTCTATGGACACTTCGCCAATTCGGTGTACATTTATATTTCACAACCACCCAAACAGAGACGAGAAGGATGAATTAAGGTAGGAACACGCATGAACGCTGACTCAAGTATAAGTTTATTCGTGAAGACGAAGATTTTAAACACACTGGCCAACTTCACAAAGAAAAAGCCACGGATGCGCAGCATACACAGCCCGGCACAAGAAAAAAGGACCGAAATACGTCCTGTAGAATAAACATGTGCGCCAAAAACTAACAAAAACATGAAAACTGAAAGGTTTCTCCTGTAAGCGATAGTAACGAGAAGTACTGTAGCAACTCTTTCCCACTAAGGGTCACAGAAATCTTGTTTATGAATATTTCTTCGTGATCAATAATTAATGCTTCCGTAAGTCCTTTTGTGTTCTGGTCTCTGTGATGAAAGAATCGTTCTTTCTGCTCTATACCGCAACACCAGAGGAGTTCCAGAAGCAATGTTTATTGATCACAAACGAAACAATTGCGTAACCAAGTTATCTGTTGCCCTTAGTGGGAAAAAGTTGTTCTCAAATGAGTATTTCCCGTTGGGTAGTATCACTTATCGGACAAATCTTTCGCTTTTTCAATAGATTTGATCGATAGTTCTCGTTTTTCACGCACGCTTATTCTACATGACATGGCTTTTTCATATTTTTTTTTCTTGTCGCACGTGGCTGTTTCTGCCACGCACGCACGGATTTTTACCTTTGCCAAGTTGACCAGTGTGTTTAATGCCTTTGTCGTCAAAAGCAAACATTTAGTAGAGCTTGCGCTCGTGTGTCCTCCTACCTACTTCGTCGTCCGCCTCTGTTCGTGCTGCTGTTTACAGTACCCGCGCATCACTTGGTTAGGCTGGTAAACATTCTCACAAACAAAAGTAAATGCCTCCCCTCAAAAGGTAGCCCATCCTTTACTACTAAACGCCAGAGCAAATCGAAAGTAAGCCTTCACAGCGTCCATGCGGCAGCTAGTACACCACAGAGCAACACAAAAAATAGTTGAAAATCCCACTTGATGGAGAGTGGCAACAGAGATGCGAGCTTGCTAGTGAATCAGCCACATATCAACGGGTGTCTCTTGCACGACGCCAAGGTGCTTTCGGCGTAGAACACTTTAGCATCTGGGGATTTACTGCATACGTAACCTGTGAGAAGGGAATGTGGACAGAAAATGAGATTGCGCGGGTGAAGAACCTGCCACACACTGCACTTAACTACGCACGAAATAGAAGTACACACTATACTGGCAAGTAAAAACATGCGACTCTTTACGAGTGCCGTCGAGAAAAGGAAGGAATGGGTTGCTACGGTAAATGTTAGCTAAAACACGCACAGCGATGTTTCACAGTGGGGAAAATATTCCCGGCTCTCTCGCAGAACCAAAGACCACGCGACAGTGCATAGCCCATACCAAACAGATATCGAATCTTTGGGCAGAAGTCCAGTAGAAGGAATGACCTAAACATACGCCGAGAGCGATGCGAGCGTGAGCGTGCCTGTACGAGTGAGAACATGTACCGCTTCTTTGAAGCTAGCCGCTCCGGCGTGGCTCCGATCATCCCGCGCGATTTGTGTGCAGAACGTCGCGTACACGCCCTTGCGCGTTTTGCGCGGTAGTGCCCGCGCAGTGAGCTAGCTTCATGCACGCGTCATTCTTCACCGCGCAAACGGTGCTCGAGTGCGACGCTTAGCTCGAGGCGACAACGCGCCGATTGGCGCTTCTTTCGCTTCTGGAAACAACGCACATTCGGATCGGTCCAACTCAAAGAGGCAGCAGAGAACGGTGGCATGTTTCGGTTATCGCTTATTAAAATTGTACAGTACGCCTTCGACGGCAACCCGCCGCGCTAGATAAAGATGCTTACTGCGGTAGTTTTGGCGGTGATAGACGATAAGGTGAGCCCGTCGGCGGCTGTGTTCTTTGACCACGTCACCACACCTCTGTTCATTTGCGCTGTGTATCCATGTACAGCCACCGCGCGGAAGCTGTGACTAATCGGTTGGCCGTTCTCCGAAAATCCCAGAGAGGCGAAATATATTTCGCGGTGCGCCGCATCATTAGACGCAACCTAAATCGAGGCGCGCTTAACCGCTACGGCACAAAAGGTGATCACACTAACCGTATGGTATACGGTGAGCCACTACGGAAAAAAAAATTCTGATGTTCCACGTGCCAAACCAACGATCTGATTATGAGGCACGTCGTAGTTGGGGGCTCCGTATTAATTTTGACTTCCTAGAAATATTTACGTGCATACAATGCACAATGCACGAGCGTTTTTGCATTCCGCTCCTTTGGAATGCGGCCGCTGCAGGGATCGTATCCACGACCTCGATCCCCAAATTGCCACGGAGGCCGCCATAGTTGCGAAATGCGTAAGCGTGAAGTGCAACACTGCCTTCCGGTACGAGTGTGGTACAAGCGTAGCACAGCTGCACACCTGCTGCACGATTATTTCTCGCGCTTCTCCTAAACTCGTAGTGCCTGCCTAAATACCTTGAAAGGTAGCGCGCCTCTCACGTATCGGAACGCGATGACAAGCGCTTAGACGGCATACGTGAGCCCCCATGAAAAATGACGTGGCCACTGTACAAAATTATCACTGCGCAGAGAAGCCGATCCTTATTTTCCAATTGTGTTCTCTCATACAAATGAAGGAAACGTTATTAGACAGGAACAAATGAAGCAATGCAATTTTACGCACATGGGGCGCCGCTGCCTCTTCGCCTACCATTGTTTCTGTTTCAAACGAAGTGACGGCGGCAGCGAGAGTTAGTATCGCGCGCATTTGCTCCGGGGCATGCGGTTTGCTTCAAGAAAGTGAACGGTGTGCTTAACATGTAACGCTCGTCAATGTCAAAATAGAAAAGAAGGCTACGTGACCAAGAAAACGAGATTACTTACCTATCTTCAGAAGTGCGGCTGCGACTGTTTCGGGGTGCCTTCTCTCCAACAGGCATCATGGCCTCCGCCGCGCAACTCATCAAAACCGTCAGGCTCGCACATCAGTAGAAGACTAGTTGTTGGGTGAGCCAACCACTTCACCGGATAAACGTCCCACTTATCGTCGTTAAAGCATTCCACTAAAATGTGCGTCATGATGTCCGAAAAGAAAATACTTTCATCAAGAAGCACGAGGCGTGAACCAACGCACAACTGCAACCGAATAACTGAGTCCGAAAGCCGTTCACAGCTTCACATGGTTTCACTATCGTATTCAGTTATTAAAACCTTTCAAACACAAAATAACGACACTTAAGAACCACTAATTAATTAGCAATATTTTTTTTATCAACTAACCTTCATAAATTATTAAGAACTACCTAATTTATAGCGTAAACAATAAATACTACGACCAAAAAATGCGACTACGAAACTAGCGGTAACCATGTGTACTGTTGCAAAAGTGTGCGCAAAACAAAGCTCGGTTGCGCCCGTTTGCGCGCACACATAGACACCCGAAAGTTACCTTAACGTTTGTCGCGCCACCTAGAAATAAAAATTACTACTAGTTCTGCTATTTTTACAAAAATAAAGCTTCTAAAATAGTTTGTAGCGTTTTTGCAGATGACGAGGTGACAAGTAAGGTACAATAAGAGTCCGTTACCTGTATTTCTTTCATTTCCCTTTGGTGTTCTTAACTGAACATACGAGACCTGCAGGCTTGGGAGAGGACGACCGTTCGGCGAAGCTCAAATAAATCGCGTGCTGCTTGCAAGGCGAGAAACGGGAGCAGCCGCAGATACAGCGATTAGCTGTGATACTGTTGCGGTTGTTGCTGAATCTGAAGCTCTTTAAAGTGAATGGTATAGCGGCTGCGCGCTGCGATCTCAAAGCGCGTTCATTCTTCGATCTCTAGTACCACGGACATTGGACAAAAACTATATTTGCTTTACGGACAGAGGGTACGTCGCAGGAAATTCGAAGACCTCAGCCGTGTATGTTTGTAGCGTGTGCGCGCTTGCATCCTACGGTTCCCACAGTGCGTCCGATGCTCGAAGGTAGCGTCGTCGCCTGTCGGCACCTGTCTTATCGCCGGCCGCGCTGCCGCCGTGTCTACTTTTGGGGAACTCCACATGCGCGTAGTCACCGTGTTGGCAAGCGAGTTTCGCATTCTTCTGCTCCCCAAAACGTGCTCATTTCGGATCGTACCAATGGTTATGTCATCTAGTGTATGTTAAAACGACGATGGCATTTGTACACCGGCGAAGAAATAAATCGTTATGAACTTGGGCAGTCATGAATCTAGTCTAACGTTGCAGTTTTTACGTAGCGAAAATGGCTACGAAAGTGGGGCGGTCCCGGAGATAGGCGCTTCAAAGCGCCAGCTATAGCGACAGCACCAGGAAGTGGCACGCGGCGCACACGCCAAGCATTTCAGAGCTCACTGGCTTTCGAATGAGAGGAGTATGCGCGCGCTCGTGGCCTATTGGTTAGAGTACCGGGCTCGACGGCCGACGTTCGATTCCACCCCATCGGTCACACATAATTTTCTATTAATGAAAGCGAGGCGAAAGAAGAACCTACCTGCCGCAAAGTGACAGGAATGAGGTTGGAACGCATCGCAAAACATGTTTGGAATGTCTTCATATGCGAGACCTAATTATTGTATACTGGACTCAACTGCTACACAACAAAAGAACAACTAGAAAAATCAACACAAATTACCCAATAAATTGTTTATTGAGAAAACTCAACGGTAATATTGTTGTGCAAGGGTTGAGTGAACTCAATTGCTCTTGAAAATTTGTTGAAGTCAGTTGTTTCAACAATTCCCCAACAATATATCAATGGGTAATCAACACTCATTTTTGTACGGGCAGCGTGCAAGTGTTTTGGTTTGTGATTTGTCACTAAATTCTTGTGTTAGTTTTTATATATATATAATAAATGAAATGCTTCTTTACCATATTGTTGTTTAAATATGTTAAGCCATTTCGTGCCGAACAACGCAGTTTGTTCAAAAACTGTTCCATCATGGCACAGCAATTCCTGTTTGTTTGATAAGAAAAAGTGGCTAGATTAACAGTCTTCGAAAAATTTAATTCATACATGCGCCTGGGTCATTCCACGCCATACCAACCAGTTTTTTTTTTACATTTACAGATATAGTTCAAAATATGTCGATCTGTTTATTGATGTTGCAAACTATTTTTCCCCATTTTTTTTATCTCCACAAAGATTTTCGAAAATTTTGGCAAAAAGTAAGTGTTATTGTCCAGCAAGAACCCACTGATAAATGTTTCTTTTCAAAAAATAAATCTTGCGAATCAAACACACAGACGCTGCGCATCTCAAAACACTGAAGAGGTGTGACTGCCAAAATAGCCAAGTTTTCAAATATTTCAGCACTTTTAGCGCTTTTGTTACCGGCAAAAACAAGTAAAATTGAAGTTTGATATTTTTCTCGATACGCAGGTAAGTTTAAAAGACACAAAATAAATGCAGAATGGCAGCGTGGTTGACATAGTATAGCCGCAAAATACTTCGAGCCTTGGAGGTTCAATTGATTGTCTAAAAAAACGAATGTTCAAATGTTCTGCAAGAAGCTTCGTGTTCAGGGTCAAAAAAGTAATTTTAGTGGTGGTCGTAAACGTGCATGTAGTACATTGTTACATAGCCCTACTTGTCTGCCACGCATGTGACAAGTTAAACAAGCGATTTTTCTGTAAAAGAGAAATTTTTTTTTGAAATGTTCATTAGTGGGTCACGCATACAGCATAAATATATGAAACCTTGCCGTCAAGCAAGGAGAGATTGTTAAAAGTATTAGCCACAAAAGCTATTCAAGAACCTGTCGCTGCCTTTAATAATCAATAGGAAGGCAAGTGACGCAATGCGCCGCAGTCTAGACTTGCACTTTTTTAACATGAACACAAAAAGTGATCGCGCACCACGCCTGACCGCATCAGACTGAACACAGTACATATGATTTTTATAGATGAGGCTATACAGGCTTTCAAACAGTGGTAACACGCAACACAACAAGAATTTGTTCTCGCTCATGCAGGGTTTCAGTTGTAATTATGAACGTGTTTTCTACTTCCATCATCATATGACACTCTTTGGGTTCCAGGGAGCAGGGCACTAAGCGTCCTGGTTATGTATGGCCATTGCATGTTGATATGTCACATTGCATTGCATTGCGACATGCCTCCTAAAATGCTTTGCATGAACAATATGAGCGCTCTTTCTGGATTGACTGGCTACATGAAAGCCAATATTTCTTTTTGTGAACTCCATGAAGCGCATCTTTTAACACTGCAGGAGTCCCTCACAAGTTTAACATGTATGGACATTTTATTTGCAATGGCTCTATGGTTTATCCGGCCCACACCAAGGACAAGCCTCGTTACGTTAGAACATGCGTTTCTTGGGAACAAAACGTCGACCACAACGCCGCTTCTCTATCATCTGTGTTGCATACGAAGCCAGCTTTGACTTCGGCTTTCCCGGCCGGCAAGCTTGTGCGCACGTAGGAAAAAAGTTGGTTATGACATTAAAATTAAAAGCGTAATTTATCGCTTTTAAAGTAACACTTTCTTTAATTTCACACACGCATACCAGACAAGTACAGTAATTTAACGATTTGTTAGGTATTTTAGGCCAAACATAGAAGATGCTTTTTTTATTTTAGCACGAAGCTCCTTGCAAAAGATCTGAACTTTGCAGTTTTTTTAAAGGCGATCAGCTGAACTTTCATAGCTTCAAATATTTTTCTGCTATACTATGTGAACAGGGATATTATTGTATACTTAATCTCTGTCCTTTTAATTCTTTTGTGTTATGAGAAACAAATTCAGACACTGCAATTTTACTCGTTCTTGCCGGTGACAAACGCACTCGAAGTAGTCGAATATTTAGAGCAACGGCTATTTTGATAGTACCATCACTTCACCGTCTTTCCATGCACACTATTCGAAGGCCTCGATTCATACAATGCGCCTTTGTAAAACGTATAATAATTGGTGCCCTGAACTTCAGCTTGGCAGGAAAACTAAACTGCCGCCAAATAGCTAGAACATTTTCGGCAAGAATAAATAAAAGTGGGGAAGGCATATTGAACTCGAGTAAACATGTAGAAATTTTTTCAGCTATATCTGTGGTGTTGAAGAAACGATGGTGAATTTTGCGTGGAAAGACTTACCTGCAACTGCATCTGTGCTATTGTTAGAGTGGTTCTGTTCAAGGAAAACTGTAATTTACATAGATTTGGCAATATGGCTTGTATTTCTATCAAAAAACATAATTAATAATTAAGAGACACAAGTTAGCTTAAATTTCAAGTGCAACCAAGACTCCCCAGTAATGGCAATAAGTGCCTTTCGTGTATGAAATAAAGCAGAGTTTTTGTGACGGTTGTTTCATTACTTTTGAGGTATTCCAACTGAAATTGAAGTCACATAAGGGAAAATCCTTGAGAAGTCTTCCAGCTGGTCACTAATAGCTATGGTTTTTCGTACAAAAATATAGAGCAGCAAAAATGAATCAGTCACTAAATTTGGAATGACCTCAGGAACGTAGTTATCATGGCAGAAAACACCAACGAGCCACTATCTTGTGACGTTCCATAAGCCGACGCTCAGTTTCGTCTCACGCGATGGGTTAAGATAAGCCTAGGTCAATCGCGTGAGCTGAGTGGACATCTGTTTTTCGAACACGTTCGAGATAACGTCCCTGGATCATGCGACAAGCAATGCAGGACAATAAAGGGCTCCTATGGCGTCACTTATTGCAAATGGCTTGTTGTTTAAAATGTAGATGACGTTCAGTGAAATCGGCACCCACCATTCAACCAGTAATTATGGATTATACGGTGTGACCATTTCTCCGTTTTACAGAATATTTAAGAACTGTCGCTCGCACATAGCACAATTCTTGTCCTTGAGCTGGATTATTCAGAGATGGATATTACTAGCACAATGGAACCACATATTCAATTGATTCTCAGAAATTTACGAATTTATTTAAATTCATTACGGCACATATTGGAATTTACTAATTGTAGCCGGTGAGTTCGCAAGACGTATCCACTTGAAGTTAATTTCAAGGATGACACCAGTTTCGATATGTTTCCAAAATTATGGGAAGAAATACTTGGTCGTTCCAGTTAATTTTGTGCTGCAATGCATAAAAATATGTTTTGTTAAAAAATAAGTGGAACAGCAGGGCATTATTACGACTAGTTGCGTAGCCCCGCTCTAGAAAAGCAAATCCTGGCCGCAATGCATAAATATGAGCGTAAATGCATAAAAATATGTTTTGTTAAAAAATAAGTGAAACAGCAGGGCATTATTACGACCAGTTGCATAGCCCCGCTCTAGAAAAGCAAATCCTGGCCGTCCGGTGTGCCCGCGACCGGGCTGGTGGGCTAGACCTGCCGGTCCCGACGTGGGATTAGCCAGGTGCGCGACGAGTTCGCGTCCTCACCGGACCTACAATAAAGTTTATTCACTCACTCACTCACTTACGACTAGTTTGGTTGTGTGTATCTCGTCAAGTAAAGTATGATGCAAGTAAGGTATGATGCTCTAATCGAGCTAAGGATCAAGAATTATGTTAGCTGCACAGCCCTTCTTTAAAAATTCCGTAAAGCATAAGGATGACAACCCTTATATCAGCGTCTGCCGTGGGCTCTTGGGAATCGTGCCATGGTTTTAATACCACTGAAGGCATAACAAAGAAAGCAAGTACCTTTTCTGAGTATTCTGATTTACTGTCATGTCAGTCTGCTTGTACATATGTTTATTTAGGTATGTAGTTATTTTTGCAATATTGCTATCTTTTGAGAAATGTGTTTTGCTTAAAGGCCACAAGCGGGGGGGGGGAGACTACATCTGTCTGTATTCAATTTTGTTATGGTGTTTAGCTACAGGAAGTTTGCACTTTACAATACTTTGTGAAAAGTCTCTGATGTTCTCAAGCTACATTTGGTTGTATATCTACACAAACCTTTGGTTGCAAATAAACACTCCACCTAGAAAAATTGTGTTTATTTGCATCAGTTCTGCACTGTTGATTTCCTGAAGGACGATTGATATTGCTGTGTTGAGCCAATTATAAAACTGGCATAACAGTTCTGCTAGCAGCTTTACAATAAGTTTATTCAGTGTATCTAGGAGCATGCCTTTGTGCCCAGGGTGATCGACACCTGCCGTACACAAGAGCCTGTATTTAAATTTACCCCTGTCCTCTCATATGCAAAGATATGACATCGAAGGTAATGCTTTGTGACACGTCTTAGTTCAGCATTATTTTAAGGAAAGAACAGTTTTCGACACGACTCATTAACATTGGGGCTGCATTTAAATTTGCTCCTGTGCTCTCATATGCAAATATATCTTAACATAACATCAGAGGTAATGTTTTCTGACACGTCGTAGTTCAGCCGTATTTTAAGAAAAGAGAATTTTCCGACACTACTCATTAAACATTGGGGGTATAATTCGACGGCATTTCAACGTAATTGCATTGTTCATGTTCAACAAAGCTCCAACGACGTTTCAATGGAACACATTTCAAAAATACTTCAATGGAATTTCAAGGTAGATGTTCGACACATGAACAATGCTTGAACGGGCTTTCAATATTGTCATTCAACATGATTTCAACATTACACCAATGATTTCTTAAACTGAAATACCTCAATGGTGTTTTGACAAAATTTCACGGGCCACTTATCAACACTTGTCAACAACTTCCTCAGTAATGTTTCAACAATGTCGTAATGTGATTTTAATGCCAATTGTTAATGCTGACCAGCGACATTTAAATAACATTTGAACTACTTTTGTTAATGGAATCCCCAAGACGTCTTCATGCATGTTCGTATAGGATACATGTTATATTGTGTGCCTGCTCCAATGCATTTAGCATTCTTAAAGAGACGCTGTTTAAATACCTTTCCAGAAACCTCGCAACACTTGTTTCGTGCTAAGAAAAGACTTAGTTTACGGGAAAATTGTATCTGAAAGCTCCTTTTCGAAATTCAAATCTCCCGGCACCCCACCCGGGGAGTGGAGATGTTGCATACGCCATCACTGCCCTTTGCATCACCGCCAGACAGACGGCGGCACCGAGCCATGATAGAGCGGCGGACTCGCTGCTGCAGCTGCTTTTTGGTCAAGCGGCGTCTACCTTTCGGGCATCCCGCGACATCACATGGAAGTTGAATTCTCTGCTACTTGCAGTTTGCGCGTGTTTCTGGAGCACGAAAAACCATCGCAACACTACGCCATCAGGAAAGCACTGAAACGCGAAAGTGTGGGTGACGCAGAGTCGAATGAAAACGAAACCTTTCGACCGACCGCGTCGTTTGCAACGGTAATTTCAATTAGCTATTTTTTCTAAACATGACATGGAACTGGACAAGTAGCATTTTATTTCATCTTAGAATACAATACGAGGGTGTCTTTTAGAACGAGTAGCTGAGTACTGGGGATAGAATTTAACTGAGGAGTGCTTTCGCCATCGGGCAAGTGCTTGAATGTCCCGAGGGAGTCTCTTACGTGCTGCATTTACCTCGATTACTCGGTTATTAAGGCTCTCTTCACGATAACATTGACGCCTTAGAGATTCTCAACCGCTAATCTATCACTTTAACTCGACTTAGTATATGCCTTTAGTGTCCCTTTAATGATCTTCATGCACTTCCTTGCGGCTGCCTATCTGCCTGCCTCTCGATATTTCTAACCATTCTCCGGCTAACTCGGGTCACTGTTGCCTGTGGTCTAATGGTTAGAGCATAGGGCTGCTGTGATGAAGGAAGCGGGATCGAAACTACTCATCGGGCAAACTTGGGTCACGGGTACGTCACATTGGGTATGTGCTCCTCATAAGTTACCCCGTTTCGCTCCAACTTTGGTCCCTGGGATGTGCCACTGAGTGTATGGTGCTCTTCAATTACAAAACAAATAAGGAATTTAAATTTCTCCTGTTCAGCGCGGAGTCGAATCGGCATCGCATATATTCCGGCAATGTTTCTGAATACGTATCCAGACACATGTCCCACGGGAACTTTGCTGTGGTGACGCTAGATGGCGTGGCTTGTGCGAGGGAAGCACCATAAAGCAGCCCAATGACACGCAAACCTAATATCAGACGCGTTTCGCCGGTGGGAATGTGATGTGTTGATAGAATGCATCAACGTATGAATGCTACATTCATTGTGACAGGGGTTTTGCTTGATCTTCTTTGGTCTTTATTTAGCTTTTTTTCACACGCACAGTATCAGGCTTGTCTTCTAGCTTGCGACCTTGTATTGTGAACCTGTGGTTTATATGTCATGAGTTAGATACTACTCGCGGGAACAATTTCTTGCACGATATCTTTTTTTCGCTTCGGCTTTGTTATTCCCAGACTGTCCCTCTTTTTAGTGTTCGTCAAAGAATACGACCAGCCTTACATGCGTTTGCTTACATGCATGTCCTTCCATACACATAATAAAGACATTCCGTCACTAGTCTATCCTAGGTTTGTAAGCGTATACCAACAGCGCACACAGATACGAGCCCAAGATTTATCTTGTTCTTTGATTGAAACTCGATGTTAAAAACTCGATGTCGTACCATATTCAAGACCACTAAGAAACGGGGTGTCATCATTTTCTCAGGAAAATCGCATATATTGGCTGATGTAAAGCGAATCTAACGATGGACTGGGAGCACATTGCACAATCTACCCGTAATAAAATGCTATTCCCTGGATTGAACGTCGCGCTGTGTAACAAAGGAGAAGAACAAAGAATAATAAAGGCTCCAACAATGGGCGTGTTGAGCTGGACGCCTGCTTAAACACTACGCGATCCCTGATCCCACTACTATCGTTCGTGCATGGGGTCTTGCTGGAGAGATACGCGCGAAAAGTGAGATAAAAAATATGAAAAGCAAGGGTGACGAGCGACGAGGCACGCACGTAGCTGCTTCAATTGTTTTTTATCATTTTTCATAAGAGTCAATATGAACTGCACAAAGAGGTACTGATTGAGCTAGCGAGATGAAATAAAAAAAGCGCAGCGATACAAACACACATGCGCAACGCATAAAAACATCTGAGTTCAGGTATTCTGCAGATCATAATTGGGGTCTGTATCCCGCAGGAATAACGTCCGTGGCGGCTCCGTGTTGAAGGAATTTTTCCGTGTGCTTTCTGTTTCATAATTGTTCATGTGTAATATATATGAATGCCAATTTAAAGTAAATTAGTAGTACCGCAATTGCAGTTGAATTCCGCAAAAGTATGGGCAGAGTAGCTTAGGGAGAATCATCGTCAATGCGGTCCTCATTTATTCTTAAATTTAGCATGTTATCTTAGCTTCCAAAGCCGCCGTGGTTGCTCAGTGGCTGTGGTGTTAGGCTGCTGAGCACGAGGTCGCGGGATTGAATGCCGGCCACGGCGGCCGCATATCGATGGGGGCGAAATGCGAGAGCACCCGTGTACTTAGATTTAGGTGCACGGTAAAGAAACCCAGGTGGTAAGAATTGCCGGAGTCCTCCACTACGGCGTACCTCATAATCAGAGTGTGGTTTTGGCACGTAAAACCCCATAATTTAACTTTTTTGAATGATACCAGGGTGTTCCTCTGGATGTACAACGTAGAAAGGAAAGGAAACAGCGGAAGAAACAGACTCTGGGTATCGCAAGTGCCAAAGGGATAACTGTAACTAGTGCTGTTCCCTTACTTTTATATATATATGAAGCGGTCTGCGCTGGACGCATGAAAGAAGACGAAGGAAGGTGCTAGGGGAGAAGTGAGAAGGAAGAAGTTGGAATAAAATGGCGGACGACACCCGTCTCACTTAGATGATGTCATTTCTGTTGCCGTTCTAGTTAGGAACGCTACATTTTGGCGCAGCCGACAGTTTTCGAAGACCAGCGATGCGGGTGACGTTTTTCGTCGACCAGGCGTCATCAGAGTCTGTTGTGTTCACCCGATACCGAGTGCACGGTGAGCCAGCGGCGGACCTTCCTCTTGAAGTTAGTTCTACCGCGCTGATCAACGTGGTACTGCAACAAGCTGCAATCAGCCGCCAAGCCCTCGTGCAAACAGGATCGGTGACAGTGAATTTACAACTGCAGACACTGAGCGAACTCGTTCTGGAACCCATACGACGTGGCAGCCTCAAAGAGGAAACGCCTGCCGGGAAGGTGAGCCTAGACTTGAGTGTTATGGAACTGCAAAGGAACATTATACAACAGATCGAAATAATGAGAACTTTCGTCCAAGCGCTTAGTCGAGAGCAGTCAGCACGAAGTATTATTGAACCAGATGTTTTTGAAGGAAAATCGCAAAATGCACACTACTGGCTGTGTTTTTTTGAGTACGCCTGTGACATGAATCTGTGGCACTCCGACGACACAAAGATTTTGCATATGCGCCGCTATTTGGGCGGTATAGCCAGAAAATGGTATGACGTGCAACTCATGGATTATGGAACAACATGTTGGGAACTGTGAAAAAGCAACTTTTTAGGGGCTTTCGAAGGCAACGCAGTAGAAAGATGGGATGCGGCACTGCGGTTCAGTTATACAGGTGGCTCTCTGCTTGAGTACTGTCTTGAGAAGCGTCGCCTGTTGTATTCTGCAGAACCGAAGCTGTCGTCTTCTGCTGTTGTAGCTTTGATAACGCAAGGGTTGTGTATCGAGATCCGTTGTCATGTCCAGCTCAAAGGTCCAAGAACGTTTGATGACCTTCTGAACTTTCTACAGACCTCAGTGCCAAGAATTACATCGAGAAGACAGCCAGATGGTAGAACAGAGCAACTTGATTCCAATCTAGAGTCGTTGCCGTCAACTGAATGTGAACACAGCTTCATAAACAAATCTCTGGGAAGCGTAAATCATGACTGTGAGGATGGTGAAGAACCAATTACCGCAGTTCACGGCAACCTACTTCCACATAATCTGTCTACCGTGCATCACAAGCCCCAGAAAAAGAGCTTCAGTGAGACAGTATATTTGGTGTCGTCAAGCTTATTGTACGCCCCCATTAAGGTAGATGGCATTGAAGTGAAGGCTCTCGTTGACAGTGGAGCTTCGGTATCTATTATCAACAAGACTCGAGTGGATGCCAGTCGTCTGCACGCTGGTAGAACATTGCGTGTCCAAGCCTACGATGGGTCAGTGACCATGCATAGCGAATGGGTAACCCTGGCTATTGAATTTCAAGGAAATGCTATTACCAGTGACGTATTGGCCATTCCCAATGTCACCTACGATTTTCTTTTGTCCCGTCCAGACATGAAAAAACTTAAGATGAACCTCTATTGGGATGACAAGGTAATGGCCGAAGACACGATAAGAACAGAAGACCCTGGTGAAGAACCTAGTGTATCAAGGCTAATTTTTCACCACGAAGACATCAAGACTAAGTACCCAGAGCTTATATGCATAGGAAGCTACCCTCCAGCAATGAAATCCCATGTCGTTCCTTTCGAGCTCGCAGATAAAACAGTGGTTCGTAGAACCCCCTATAATATGTCCAGAGATAAAAAGGTGTGGCTGAAAAAGGAGTTGCAAGAAATGTTAGACGCAGGTATCATCCGGCCTTCTGTATCCCCATTTGCTTCTCCTATCACTATTGCACCTAAAGAAGACGGGACATTCCGCCTCTGCACAGACTACCGGGCTCTCAATCGTCAAACTGAATTGATACCTTATCCAATGCCGAGAATCAAATCTTTATTTTCCATCAGGTGCTACAGATGGAGGGGCTACGGAAAAAAAGCTGCCACTTGGCGGCTTGACGAGTCCGCAGACCCATATATAAGGCAGCGTCTAGACAGCACCAGATCACAAACAAGCGATAAACAAATCAAGACATTTGATCAAAGCAAATAAATAAAATAAAAAATCCTGAGCCAGATCAATCAAACACAGTCAACGCAAAAGAATGAACAAGCAATAAGCGTATCAGGACACTTCATAAATGCAGAAGAAAAGAAAAAGTCTCGAGCCAGATAAAAACAAACACCAGAATAGCTGAAATCAGGTTAGTCAATGAGAAAACAGGCCTCTAAGTGTAACAGCGGAGCAACGAAATAAATCAAAATTCAGTGACTGATAATAGTTTAAAAGAGATGGCAGAGAGAAACACAAACGTTCCATACCAGAATTCAAGCGTGGTACAGCAACCTTCCAGTTTTCTCCACGTCTAGTCTTGTAACATTTATCATTTCTTTCTAAATGTGCCAAGGCATCGAGGCTATGAATATTTTTTTTCACTTCATATTTAAACCGAGCACTCAAACGGTAGCGGTATTGCTTGTGAGCTGTAATAACATGTGCCCTGTGAAAGAATTCTGCAGTGGTCGCAGTATGACGAGCATTGTATACGTGGCGTAGATACCGTTTTTGCAAATGGAATATTTTTTGTGTGTTAGAGAACGTAGTTGTGCCCCAGACAAGGTGGCAATAGTTGACGTGTGGATAGAAAAGAGAATTATACACCAATATTTTTGTTTTAGTAGAAAGCACGTACCGGAGACGACCAACTACACCGGTTATTCGAGCAAGTTTGGCTAATACAAAATTCACATGCGGTTCCCAGGACAGATTGGCAGTGAATATCACACCTAGACGACATCATTGACGAAACCGGTGGTTGCCATTGGTTTTCACGAATAGATCTCTGCAAGGGCTTTTGGCAGATTCCACTAAGTGAAGAAACGAAGAAGTACACCGCGTTCATAACCCCATTTGACTTGTTTGAGTACAACCGCCTACCATTTGGTTGGAAAAACTCCCCTGCGTGGTTTCAGAAGATTATGACGGACATTCTGAAACCTTACCTGGGCACATTTTGCAATGTGTACATCGACGACATCATCATCTACTCAAAGACAAAGGACGAACACCGTAGTCATCTTTCAAAAGTTCTTCGTGCCCTCAGTCTTGCCCAACTCAAAGTCAACTTCAAGAAAAGTGCGTTCTTTCAAGATACCGTAGTATTTCTTGGCAGGGTGTTTGATGGACAGACTAAAAGCACCAAGCAAGAATCGGTAGAGAGAATCTCCAAGCTGGTAAAGCCTTATGATGTGCACTCCCTGCGCGTTTTTCTTGGCCTTGCAGGACACTTCCGGGCGTTTATCAAAGACTACGCACTGAGAACAAGGTGCCTCACACGTTTAACTCAGAAAGACGTGCCTTTTCATTGGGACGAGAAGTGCGAAGCTGTCTATCGTGAGCTTGTAAAACTAATATCGTCGGACCCCATCTTGCGAATACCGGATTTTTCCTTGCCTTTCGTGCTGAACACGGACGCATCACATTATGCTACCGGTGCAGTTCTATACCAGAAGCCATCCAAACAAGCTGATCAAACCAAACACTACGTCGTGGGGTACTACAGCTATACCCTGAAACCCGCCGAAATCAATTACTGTACCACAGAAAAGGAAGCTCTGGCCGTCTTAAAAGCTGTGCAGTACTTTCGTACTTACCTGGAAGGTGCCAAATTCATACTTTTCACGGACCATCAAGCATTGACTCAACTTCTGAGCATGGCCCAGCCAAGAGGCCGCATTGCTAGATGGGTGAACTATCTGCAACAATTTGATTTCGTAATTTCGCACCGTCCTGGCCCACTCCTCACTGACGCTGACGCACTATCAAGATTACTTGTACAGGAATCAAGCAATAATCCAGATACAATCAATCATATTAAGCTATGGGAAGGTACAGAAGAGCTCCAGTTTATCAATGGAAGGTATCACGTACCACCAACTATGATTCCAAGGATTCTTCATCTATACCACGACACCCCTGAATCGGGTGGACATGATGGCTTCTGGCGCACTTATAAGAAATTGCTCATGAGATTCACATGGCCGGGCATGAAAAACGACATCAGCCATTACATCCGCACATGCCACCTCTGCCAGGTGAACAAAGTTAAATTCAAGCAATCGACAGACGTTATGACAAACCCTGAATATTCAAGCATCCCGTTCGAAGTAATTCATTTGGACTTCGCGGAGCTCAAAAAGAAGGGGGAAAGAGTCAAGCGAACGCAAGCTTTCTTGCTCTCCATAGATGAGTGCACACGGACGATTGCGGCTAAAGCTGGCAAAGAAGACGCAAACAGCGTAATAGACCTCCTCAAAGCTGAGTGTTTTAAACATACAAAGACGCTCGTCTGCGACAATGGGCCGGCTTTTCGGAGTGCCAAATTATCAAAGTGGGCCCAGGAGCACGGCATCATGATAAAGTATTCTTCTCCATACCACCCGGCAGCAAACGGCCTAGCGGAACGTGCCATACGAGACATCAAACAGTATCTGAAGATGTATCCAGACTTTGCCGGTGGCTGGAAGTGCTGTCTCGAGGCCGCTGTGAAGCATCACAACAGATCATACACCACGAGTTTAGGCTGCAGCCCTCATTTTGTAACTTCAGGTACAGCGCCCATACTTCCTGCAGATCGTGAGCTAGGTCTCCTAGAGAACCTCGAACTTGCGGAAGTAAGGAAAACTGTCAAAGAACAGGAGATCTACAAGCGCCGCATGAAGCGAAACTTTGATAAAAGGCACAGTAGCGAGATACCGGACATACAGCCTGGAGACTGTGTCCTTGTAAGGAAAGGAGCTGTGCCCTCAAATTCAAAATATTGCGGACCATTTCAAGTTATTAAGACTGCATGCCAGCATGGAATATTGAAGAATGTCTGGTACGCCGGAGCCTCGGGCCAAACGGAGTGCGCCGCTATTGGAAACGTATTCAAGTATTACCCCAGGAGGTGTAATTAAAAGAAATCCGGAAGAGTGAAGCGGTCTGCGCTGGACGCATGAAAGAAGACGAAGGAAGGTGCTAGGGGAGAAGTGAGAAGGAAGAAGTTGGAATAAAATGGCGGACGACACCCGTCTCACTTAGATGATGTCATTTCTGTTGCCGTTCTAGTTAGGAACGCTACAATATATATATATATATATATATATATATATATATATATATATATATATATATATATATATATATATATATATATATATATATATATATATATATATGTATATATATATATGCGTGTGTGTGTGTGTGTTTGTGTGTGTGTGCGTGCGTGCGCGGATATATTGTGGACGTCGACCAATGTATAGTACGATGCCTCCGCGATAAATTGGTTGCAATGACCGCGCTAACATTTACGTCCTTTTCAGGCTGTTTGCTAAAACACATAAATAAATTGAATGAAAATTTATTTATTTATTTATTGTACATACTTTCAAGGCCGGCAGGCACAACAGAAAGGAGTGGTGGAGTACATTATTTGCAGAACGAAAATAAAAAATAATGAAGGAACTATAAGGCACTTTGAACAGCAAGCTTGAAATTGGTGCTGTCACAAATGGTGACTAAGGAGGCGGGAAGGCGGTTCCATGCAGTGGCGGTTCTTGGTAAGAATGAAGAATGGTATAAATTAGTGCGGCAAGTTGGCACTTCAACTTTGTATTGATGATCGATGCGAGATGAGATGTAACTGGGTCTGGCGAAGAGATTTTCTTTCAGGAAAGGATTGAGGTAGTATATTTTATGAAAAAGACAAAGGCGAGAATGCTTGCGACGTAGTGAAAGGTCAGGTAGATCTAATGTTTGTTTCATGGATGTTACGCTAGAATGACGTGAATAATTAGACAGGATAAAGCGCGCTGCACGGTTCTGAATGCTTTCAAGTGAATTAATGAGATTGGAATGAGCAGGGTCCCATATGGCACACGCATATTCTAATTTTGGACGGACGAGCGTTTTGAACATGGTAAGCTTTAGTGAGGTCGGAGCGGATGCAAAGTTTCGTCTTAGATAACCTAATGTTCGGTTAGTATTGTTAGTGATATATTCAACATGCATGTTCCACGAAAGATTGCTAGTAATATGCAGGCCAAGATACTTATAAGAGTTAACAACCGACAGGACAGTACCATTAATAGAATAGGGGGGCGGATCAGAAGGGGTAGAGCAGCAGGAGACACGCATATGTTTGCATTTATTTGTGTTAAGCTGCATTTGCCATTTATTACACCAATTTGATACACTAACCAGATCATCTTGAAGCTTACTGGAATCATTAAGGTTAGTTATTTTGTGGTAGATGACGCAGTCGTCCGCGAACAGCCTAATGATTGAGTTAGAGATACAGTCAGGAAGGTCATTAATATAGATGAGAAAAAGCAGGGGCCCCAGTACGGATCCTTGCGGTACACCGGAGGTAACTGAACAAGGTCTAGAGGTATAATCATTAGCGGTTACATACTGGGTCCTGTTAGAGAGAAAATCCTTAATCCATGCAAATACGTTTGGGTCAATATTAAGAAGAGAAAGTTTGAAAATAAGTAAATCATGAGGAACAGAATCAAAAGCTCGCGAGAAGTCCAGAAATACACAGTCAGTATCAAGTTGCTGATCTACATTAATAAACAAGTCATTGGTAAAGGACAAGAGTTGGGTTTCGCAGGAAAAGAATTTTCTAAATCCATGTTGTGCGTTGTTAAAGAAAGAATTCATCTCGAGGAAATTAATGAGGTGTGAATAAATTATGTGCTCTAATATTTTACTTGGAATGCATGTCAATGAAATTGGTCGATAATTATTGGAGGAATGAGTGTCACCTGATTTATGGACCGGAACCACCTTTCCCACCTTCCAGTCTTTGGGCAGGGTAGAAAGCTGTAGGGACTGGTCAAAAATCTTCGATAAAATAACACTTGAAAAAACTTCAGTACACTTTAGCATTTTTGAATTAATGAGGTCGGGACCACAGGATGAAGAAATTTTTTGATTTCTGATAAGTTTGCCGATGCCAATCCAGTCAAGCGAGATAGGATCCATAGGCGGAAAACTTGGGGACGATAAGAATGGAAATTTTGGATGTACTGATCGCTGAAAAAATGACGAGAAGGTATTATTCAGAATTTCGCAGCACTCGTGAGTTGGAACTGGCACGTCTGATTGGATTAATTGAAGAACATTCTTTTTAGTACCTGCAACAATAGACCAAAACTTCCGTGGGTTAGAAACCAGAAACGAGGGCAGAGTATTATTTAGAAATGTGTTTTTGGCACTGGCTGTTGCCAAACAGATGGATGGATGGAAGAGTATTATGGTGGAAGAATTGGTGCGCAGCTAATCCTGGCACTGTTTGTCTCATTGTTTCTTCATCGTGTTTTTTTTTTTCGTGCCACAGTATGCGTCGGTTGGATGGTAGATAAATCTGCAACATATATTATAAAGTTGGTTTGTCGCTATTCGGAAACTGCGAAGGCTTATGTCTACGCATGTAGAAGTTGTATGGAAAATTAAAATTAAAAAATCATTATATGAGGTTTACGTGCCAAAACCACGATCTGATTATGAGGCGCACCTTTGTGGGGCACTCCGGAAATTCGACCACGTGGAGTTCTTTAACGTCCAAGTAAGTCTAAGTACACGGGTCATTTCGCATTTCGCCGCCATCGAGATGCGGCCGCCGTGGCCGGGATTTAATCCCGCGACCTTGTGCTAAGCAGCCCAACACCATAGCCACTAAGCAACCACGGCGGGTGAAATGGCATTTAGGCAGCTACAATTCTGCAAGACGATTGCTATCGCCTCACCAGTCGCAACAGCCAGCCAAAATAAACTCGGTTATATAATTCTGTATGAATGCCTGCATGCGAATGTAGCTGATTTCGTGAAGCGATTCCAAGTAAAGTTAATCTAACGTTCACTGAATAACACACTCAGGTTGGGCGACGGGGAAGGGACTTCGGAAGAAGTGATCAATTATTATGTTAAATCTTAGTGAAGCGACACACTAAGACAGCAGGGCAGAACACGCCACTAAGTCTTATGGGCTGTAATACCCAGCACTGCCATGTGTTTCTAATACAAGGAGCAGATTAAGTCTATGATGTACAAAGTAATAGCCCAATTGCATCCATGCGTTCTTCTTCTCTCCAATATGAAAAATGGAGGCCGTGAAGGTGCTTTATTCCTTAATGATGGCATCACAGAGTACTTGTTTTTTTTGTGCTTTTGTGACCAAGAAAATCTTCGAGCAAATTAGTCTCTCTCTCACGTCGCCGTCATCAGGTAGCGATGGACTGACAGTCGATTCTCGAAAAGCGTTTCTACACGAGCCAGCGTTTACGGTGGATGGATGAAGCGGCCCAATGCTGGGCGTCGGCCATTCACTGACGGGACGGGACGCGCCGAAACAAGCCACATCCGCTGTTCCACTTGACGGCGCTGCGCACGATACAGAAATGAGCGGCGCGGCGCACCTATAAATTTCTCACAGTATAGGCAAACGCGTGCGTTGGTCACTGCTCTGTCTAACCACACGTGAGCTGAGAGTATGCGGTTCAGAGGAGCAGCTGCAAGTGCTACTGCGCTTTTGACAAAGTTGCAGAGCGTTTCTACTCTCCGCAATTACTTCGATGCGGCAGCGTTCTGGGAATTTCGCCGTAGGGACGTCTTGGTGTGAAAGAGCACTGGACGATGCATCAAAGTCACTTCGACGCAAACAACAACAAAAAAAAAATGAAATGCTCAAAAAGGTCGACTGATTCAAGGGTTATTGATGTTTATTATTTTACTTTATCTAATACTGCTGACAAGCCAATCCGAGAAGTAGAGGAGATACATTCACACTCGTGGACAGCACACATAGAAACGTGGAACGCAGAAGCTGCGAACACAGGAAGAGGAAACCAAGGTTACATTTTAATTAGTATTTGCAGCAGAAGATATGAGCTTTTAGAGGAGAATGCAATATATTTCTTGCTCGCGTCTGGGCCATGTGCGCTCATTAATACTAGGATCTCGATGTGAATCGAGATGTAACTGTTATTCGAGGGCAGTACTGAGGTACCTGCAAATAGTCGGCGAGAAATGCGTTGAGGTGCTATGTAGCAAAGGTGTTTTATTTAGTTTCGTAAAGCTTACGTATTCTGCACTCCATGCACTTTACTTGCAGAAAATGGCCTGTTCACCTGATTAGCATGAAGAAAGATTCATTCCTCGCAAACTGCATCTCACTTGGCGGAAGCGTAGGGAGGAAACACACAAATCTTGTTGGCATCTCGCACGAGCATCTGGTCACGTGGTGCACGCTGTACTAGGGAATGACGCGTCCAGTCACGGGCTCTACGTGCTACGACATTCAAAAGTGTATTCGCGGGAGCATTGCGCGGAATGTACGCGGGAATAATTGTACAGTTAAACAGAAACTTTGTTACTGGGGGCCACGGCAGGCAACATCGCACTGTCGGCGGCGTGCACACGGGGTAGCAAGTGAGAGATACGCAAGATGAGCAATGGCATGCATTTACTGTTTCTTTTCTTTGGTGGGACGCAGCCAGGCATCTGAGGAATTGCAGTGGCCAGAGTAGATGGATGAACTGCTACAATAGGAATCCCAGACAGACAACTCGGCAGATTCCACAGGCACACGGCAGGCGAAAAGAAGAAGAAACGAAGACATAGTAGGAGTGGGGCAGACGTCGACATGAAAATGCCACAAGAAAGGTTTTCCATTGCCAGACACAGCGGCACCTCGTCTAGGAAGCGCGGGCCGCCTGTTTTGGCGCGTGTGGCCTATTCTTCACTGCTCCTGACCCTTCCCCCCTTCCCCGCACCCCCTTCAAAGGCCGCTATTCGGCGCTCGGCGCCGGGACACGCAATCGACCGTGCAGCAAAGAGAGACAAGAAGGCAGCGGACAAAGGTACACCCTCGCCACCCGTTCCTTCTCGTATTCAATGCCGAGCTGTGCGAACTTCGTAGGTGCCAGACGTCTTGACCGCGGACGCCCTTCTGAGGCGTCTGCCTGGCGTCTGAGAATAGTCTCACGTATTATGTGCAGTTTTGGAAACGATGAGCACGCGCAATTCTCTTGGGCTTTCTTTAACGAGAACGGAAAAAAAATTATTGCGTGCAAGACAGCGTTTCGCGAGTAATCAGACACTTCCGCAGCTGAATCAGCAGTGTCATGAAAACCACTACAGCGAGGGCTTTAAGAGGTCGACATTGACTGCAACAATGAAATATCTTTCGAAGTCTATCTCGTGTAAGCAGTGTCTTCGCAGAGGCCCTTTCGCCTACCGAACAGGCCTATTCATGCATCTCCCTCAAGACTGCACAGTACTAACCGCTCAGGTGGCACCACAGGCGAGCGAGCGGGCATGGAACGGCGGGGCTAGAGCGGCCGCAGGCAGAGGCGAGCATGATTCTTACCGGCACCGTCGAGGTAGCCACAACAACGACGCCTTCAAGGTCGCGTGCGCAAACGTCGTGCCCAGCCGAATGAGGCGAAGAGCGGTGCTTCACTTTTGCGTTATCTTGAACGGGGTCGCCACTACGTACAACGCCGGTCTAGGGTCCGCATAGTAAGTGCCGTGCGTAAGAACCACCGAGGCATCACCGGCTGCCAATGAAGTTCGAAACACCGCTCCTTTTACCGAGCTTCCCGCTCTCTTCTTCGGGCTACCGTGAAATTCGTTGCGCGGCTTGAAGACGACCTTTCTTTGCGTGCATAGAACGCTGCGTAATTGTGGCTTCTGAAAGCACCGGGTGACCTTGGAGAGCGGCACGTACTTCCTTCGAAGAACGGAAGTTGGAGCTTCCACGTCCAAATGCGGACAGTTCCACTTTTGTCGCCTTAAGACACGTGATTGTGTAATAAGTTTTGACTGTGAAACCACCCGTTGCGATATTAAATTGATGTATATACTCTACTGACACTGCTTCTGACGATTTGCAATATGCTGTGACAGTGCACATACAGTCTTATATTTTTCATTGATGCAGTCTCTACGTTTTTATCCGTAATATTTCTTGGAACTCACTATCCATACTTGACCTTTAATTCTCTCTTTCTTGTAGGATTCTGCATGTAAGATGTTCTGCAAGACTGTGTTTTCGAAACAGTTGTAATTCACATACTACAATGATCTGTCTTAGTGCACCCCTCGCAGGATGGAAGTGGAAACACAGAGTTCCTCTAGACGAGTTGTCGCTGTGAGAAAACCTATTCTGCCCTTTTTTCTTTCTTTTCTGCAGCCACAAAAGCCCCACACCGTGGAGGGGTCCGCAGGGTCTAGGCAGTAGTAAAGGCGAGGCTGCTGTTTGGCAGGAATAATTTTTTCTTCTATAGTTTGGTGGTTGAGAGTTTTCCGTTGTACAAAACCATGCGCAGTTTTCTTCAGTGATTCTATCAATGTTTCAACAAGCAAAACACTGTTGGCCCTCTGCACACTTATCGAATTGCTTTACCGAAAACTGTGGAGAGACAACTTGGAAGGGGCGATGTTTATTTAATGCGGATTGCGTCCCCACATTATGCGATATCAAAGCCGGGAGAGGGGGAATCTTTCTCAAAAACTATCCGTACCTTACACTATGACAGAGCTAGGAACTGTGGGATAGCAATACGTATTTGCGATGAACCACCGAACGCCTACTCACCACCGCTGAAGCATACAAAAGGTCCATGCCGACGTCGTGCGCGAATTTTTAGATTCGAGGGAGTTATCTACTAGAGCAGAAATGAGCAATCGCCAGAATGAGGAAAAACAAAGAAAAATAAAGTCATGTTCAAATCAAAAATTGTGTTCCCTCCAGAAAATTTCGCGGCCACCTAGTGCACGTGAAGGTCTACATAGAGCGTTACCTTTATCTAGGCGTCATTTACAAAATTTTCTTGTAAACACTGTGGTGCACCCTACATCGGTGAATCGAGCAATTTTAGGAAAGGAAAGAAGCCGCACCATTATGGTGTTGCGGCACCCTGCACTCGGAGAGGAGAAAAGAGGATTGAAACAGGGGAATGAAGAAGTTCACAGTTTGCACTGTCGCACACACAAGCTTTCATCGCTGAGTCAGCCACACAATAGAACCTTAAATCCCCAAATATGCGTGCAAGACCATGTCTTTCCAATTGCGCTCTATTTATTGCGTATGTTTAACAACAACCTGTGTCCTAGTTGCACATCTGCCCTTTGTTCTCGCTTGTCCCAGTCAAATTTGTCCCGGTCAAAGGAAGCCCGCCCTCTAAACTACCTGTATAACTACAACAAATCAAGGAATCACAAGGAAAATCAACTTTTGCACTAGGTATTATTCAAGTAACGGTGGCCAAACATGGCGGGTGCATTCAAGTTTGTTCAACGTGAACTGCTGTTGAAGGTAATGTGAATGGCTCTATACTGTTGGACTTCGCATTAAAGGCATTGACTGGAGACAGCCGTTGAACAAAGCTCCGGTGTACGTGGTGTTGGCCAGTTTTATTCTAACCTCGCACACTGAATGTTCATAATTTTATACAGCAAAAATGAATTCTACTTCTAGCCGGAAATTCTCGAGAAAATAGCTCCTCCTTTTGTTTAAAACGCCTCATTCATATGGGATTTGGGCGGGGACCATATTTACAGGTAAATAATAAGCTAAGGCTGCACACTTTTGCGTGAATACAAAAAAAAACCAGCATTGTCACCTCAACAAGCAGAGAAAATATAACAATGGAAATGTGCTTGTATCAGCAGGCACTGTGCTTTTGTGCCTCAACTTCGCGGCAATCAGCTTTTTGGTCTCACTGTTGAAAGCTATCTTGAGATAACACGAGCAGTCGAAGCTGACTACGCTCGTATTTTGCTTCCTTAAATTTTGTTATTCACTTGTAGGACGTGCGCAGCATGTTATCTCTTTTTGAAAGCACTACAAATATATAATCATAACAAAGAAGCTCCTTGCAATTTCTGTTTGCATTTTTGTAATGAAATATGCAACTTTCGCAAGGTATTGCGACATTCTGCACTATCATTCAGTCTGACCATAAAATACAAACCACTAGTTTTATAAACTCTTCAAACTACGCACGGTGTATGCTTTACTGGAATCGAAAAAAAAAAATATGCGAAGTGCAATACCAAAGGCGCAATATATCCATGAACAGTATCGCCGCCGAAAACGCATGCCGTAGATTCATAGATACGATTCAAGGTATTTGTGTACCATTGTAATCTGACTATTTTGAAGAACCACGTGATATCAAGTAGATGTGCCCTTCTTGGCGTAATTTTGCACGAGAGCCATTTCAGGAACGTTAAATTTGATTATTTAAATTTTGACAGGTAACATCCTCCCGAAACGGCGCAGCGGATTGTGAGAGGGCCTCAGGGTGATCTGGATTAATACTGACCGCACTGAGTTATTACGAAGCCATGCCATGTACAAAACGCATCTTTGCGCTGTACTCATGTCGTAATGCGGGCCCTGTGGCCCGGAATCGAAACCACAACCTCGTGCTGACCAGAACAACGTCGCAGCCACTACGGAGGGTCCTTTTATTTGTCATTTGCAATACAACGGACTATGCTATCACGAGACAGTCAAAGAGAATTTTATGAACGGTTACCATTCTGAGTGAGATTCACGGACTGCGGTCCATGCGTTGATGTTTCCAATATATATGTACACGTTGACGAACTAATATGGCGCATCGGGCAAGAGAAGACAGGATAATCGAGAGTGGAAATGCCCTGGCGCTTTCCTTTTCTTCATTGAAGCGTTCACTACCGACCGAAGGCTCAAAAGCGCACATTACAAATAGAATGATCCTAAGGTCTGTTGAGTTTCTCCTCAGACGACGAGGACGAAAATGGTTTTTCCGAGGAGTATGTCTCTAACGTATCTGGGGCTTGCCGTGCCATGCAAACAAATTAGCGTAAACTTCTGGCGTCCAGCACAAAAAGCCCTTACAGGTAAAGCCAAACGCCAGCACTGCCACAATATATCAGTTTCTCTAAGGAACATTGGAAAGAGCCGTAAATCTGAGCATTTATTGTAAGTACTCGGCTATTTTTGAAAAAAATATTTAAGTAATGCAAGAAACTACTTTGCCCTTTAGTAATCGAGTTTCATAAAGCCACGAAATGAACACAGTGATGACGTCTTCATGACGTCTCATTCTATGTAGCCATATAGTCTTGTCGGCTTTACGCTTACAGCGTGCGAACGCTGTATCGGGCGCTGCTTTTAATGCGAACTCAGCGCATGTTGAAGTGTTGATTAGCCTTGCTGTCGCAAATACATTGTTTATTACTTTTGCAACATACAGCATCGATGCGGGGCTTACACTGCGGCTCACAAAGTTGTGAACTTTAGTAACAGACTTATTCCCGCGCTGAAATACATTTGAAGTGCAATTAGGCATCTGCAACTGAAACAAGTGTGTACTTTGAAAGTGTGGGATTGTTTATCTTACTGATTCGAGCACCACACGCCGAGAAAGATAGGCGACCCGAAGAAAACAGGGTTTAAGTGCCTCGTGATCCATTCCGTACAACTACCCGCCCTTCTCATTTTTTTCATACACAGTTTTCTTTATCTACTTACAAGTCCATTATTTCATTGTTGGTCGACTAAGGAAAGAAAGCTTGGGCAGTGTCTCTCTCTCTCTCTTTTCCCAAATGTCTTTCTTTTGCACTTTTTTTTCTTTCTTTGCCCGCCTTGCTCCTATCTGTGCAGGCCAGGGGGTGGCGCGCGACGCAGCCGGCGGGAGAGGGCGCAAGTGGTCCTCTCCCCGACGCCGTGCGCCCATCAAAAAGGGCCCCCGCCGGGCGAGACGCTACCCATTCGCGCTCATCCGCCGACGCTTCGTCCCCGACTAGGCCTCGCTCCTTTGGTCAGCTCGCAGCCATGCCCACCCAGGCCCCCCTTCTGTACAACCTGCCCGGCAGTCCACCCTGTGGCTTCGTTCGCTCGCTCGCCAAGCACCTGGGCGTCGAGATTACGCTCAAGAACCTGGACTTTGCTAAGAAGGAGCACCTCAGCGAGGAATACCTCAAGGTTTGTGGGCGTAGTTCGTTCTCTTCTGAGAGTAACGAGTGCAGGCCGTTGCATGTTCGGCTAGTAGTTATTCGTTCGTGTTCCGATCTCGAAGTGATATGCGAGTGAGTTGTCTGCGTGCATTCCGAGCTCGAAGCGATGTGCGTGTACGTGAAGTTAAGACAAAATACAAGCTTTCTTACGATATCGCCTTGTATGAATGCAACTGCAACAGTGGTAGTGTCACACAGTATTAAGAAGTTGGTGGATTTTGCGCAACCTGTTGTCATTAAGCTCCGCTGTTTTACGCGGTCAGCTTTTTCTCGCATTTTTTTTTTTCAGTTAACTTTAGCTGTCGGGCCGCTGTACTCGTTGACAGCGTGTTTTCTTGTTACTTTCGCTATTCATGTAGGGACGCCCATCTTTTTTTAACGTCACATCGCTGATTACCTTTTTAAAAGCTGTTTGCGCGGCCTGTGCTGCAGGCTTTTCTGTGCACCACAAAATTATGACTATACTTTCGTTCTTTCGCGCAAGCACAACATTCCGTTTAATTTCTGCGTTCTACGGACGTTCCTTGAAACGTCACGGGATGCCTCCATGGCGGGAAGTAAAAGCCCTACTCCCGATTTTAGTGGTGCCGTACCTGCGCTCTGGCAGGCCTTCCTTCCGAAACCACTTTTTTCCTGGACGTGCTCACCTTGCCGTCCTCAGCCGCAGGATCGATGAACCCCTGCGCCGGTGCTTACGTCACTCCTTCGATCTGTGCTCCACTACGAGTTGCCTCGTATGCAGCCACGTGTTTATACTATTTATCACTGCATTAGCGCGCATCGCTTTCTTTTTACCACACCATTCCTCCACCTCTTTTTCAATTATCGCTCACTGGCCACACGCTATTTCTTGTGCATGCGACTTTCTTTCCATGCATTATTTTTGTGCTTGGATATAGCACACATGGATATCTGCACATGGATATCTTCATATTGATTTCCCGCCATTGTCCCACGCAGATATTTCCTGGGTACGGCCTTGGATTTGTGTACCGCAGCACCCATGACACTCGCTTTTCGTAGCATTCCGGTTTCATACGCCCCTCAGTCACGGCGCTGGGATTTTCTGTTCTTGTTGCATGCCACCTTCATTTCGAATGGCTCCATCGCGATCAGCTACGTTTACTATTTAGAACGATAGAAAGCTGAGCTAGTTGGTAAGGATTCACTATGCAAAGAAAGAGGTGAGGCGTGCAGACAGGACACCAGAGTAGAGAAGTGGAAAGCACGAACGCCGACTATCAACTGACGGTAGCACTGAGGCGAAAAAAACAAAGACGCAAAGCTCACCTGCGCAAGCCCTGGAATGGTATCAGCATTTGTCAATTGGGTACACGTGCCAGGCCTACGTGGGAGATAACTGTTCAGGCACTTAATCTCTTCCTTATGTAAAGTAATCGAAGGCTGACTCACGCACACACTTCCACCATTACAGATATGCCATGCCTCTACCATAAGACGCGTATCTTCATTCTTATGCCTGTACAATATCGCGCATTCATCTAACTCTGGCGCGCAGTAAAAAATCTTGGCGATGTAAAAAAATTAGAAGGCGATCCACCGGTTAACCAGCATTTATGTTACACTAACCTCTGATAGATACACCGCCCCGTTTGCCCTGCGTTGAAGTGGCCACAGCTAAGGGGAATTTATAACCCACACCCATACGACAGTCGGTAAAACTTATGCTCTTATTGTGCTTCACTGGACAAATATCGGGTCCTTTTTCGCCCTTAACTTGGACTTCTTTCCTCTGCGCGGGAGCGCATATCTTGCCTAGATTATTGGGAGCAGTGAAAGCAACATTAACATCATATCTACTTGCAACTTTTTTAAGCCTGTGCTACACTGAATGAATGTACGGAATATCCATTACTCATTTTTTTTTGCTATTACTGCTTTCTGTAATCGCGTCCATTCCCCTCCCAACCGACTTCTTTAGGCGCTCAGCCACAGTGGCCACTGCTACACGAGGATAACCTGCTTCTAATAGGTGCCGGGCCTGCGCATTAAAACTGGCGCTCATTTTGTGCATGTAGAATCGGGGGAGAAAAGCCTTAAGGCACGAGATGGTAATTCCGTTTATTACTACTTTGGAATGCTTGGAATCAAAGTTTAACAACGGCTTCGCAGATATTGGCGAGTACTGCCAACAAACGTGCTTTTGTTCGAAGACCAAGGAAATCTCTAGAAACTGCATTACACGTCGCCGAGGAAATTCCCTGGTCCTTGGCCGGCACATGCACCCGACTGACACGTGCTGATACCATTCCAGAGCTCGCGTAGATGAGTTTTGTGCCTTTCTCTTTTCTCCTCAGTGCTCCCTTGAGTTGATAGTCGGCATTCGTGTTGTCCACTTCTGTACTCTTGTGTCCTGTCTTCACGCCTCACCTCTTTTTTTGCGTAATGACGTTTACTGTGCTGACATTCCGCTTTTAAGTGTGTTCCAGACGGCATGCACCATTCAGCTTCTGTGTCGTACACCCCCTACTACGCGCATTGCGCAACAGTACACATTTTCTGCAAGTTCACCTCTTTCCATTTGCCGTCTTATCGCTATCCGTTCTTGCTTTTCCGAAAGAGCACTACGCCACATTCGCTGTGGCCAACTTTCATTTTCCTTGCAGCTTCTGCCCCTGTAGCTCCGCTATGCCCAATCGAGACTTTCCAATTCATCCTCACTGGCATTCTCGGCACGTTGCGGTAATCCTTGTTGCGAGTTTTCAGTAGGTGGCATTTTGGCCAGTTATATTCGTGTTTCGTACACCACGTCACTCGGCACCTTCCCTATTTTTGGCGCTTTTACCTGGGTGACTCCGTAGACCGGATGTTATGCCTCCATGAATGAGCCCCTTCGGCTTGTCTCTCGCAACGTGATGAGGGCGGTAACAATAACGAAAGGAGCATTGCAGTGAACGGCAGCACCAACACGGGGTGTAAGAACGGCAAGCGTGTTGATGGCAGAGCGAGGGAGGAGGGCTATAGTAACCAGGCGATTCCCGCAGCGCACTTTTCCACATACTCCCGCACACTCATTCTCACCGCTGCTTCATCGCCTCAACATTCTCTTCGTTAATACCTTGGTTCACCATGACACTTTCCGCGCATCTGTCATTTTCCTGTTCATCATTCCCTCCTACTTGTGTATTTCTCGGTTGCTATAGCCCTCCTCCCTTACTCTGCTATCTACACGCTCGCTGTTCTTACATCCTTTCTTCTTGCTGCCGTTCACTGCAATGCCATTTCCGTTATTTTTCCCCGCCCTCTCGTGACTTCCTATTTTCTCATTCATTCCTATGCCACCGCTACTGCTCTTTAACCATCTTGGAAGTAGTACCACAGTGACATACCACGGCATTGCTCTCAGTGTCTCCTGCTCAATGTGCGAGTTCGTCGCCCGCGCTCTAATTTCCCATCCTTCTTTACAGATCAACCCATTCCACAAGGTACCCACACTTGTCGAAGAAGACGGCTTCATCGTTTACGAAAGGCAAGTCTACGCTCTGCTCTCCTGACTCGTACTCAATCGAATACCACGCTTACAGCAGCCCATGTTCGAGCACCCAATTTCGGTTCCGTTACCTTTACCAACACATTAACACAATCACCTCGTCAAGCTACCATAGCACGTTTATTCCGTCATCGCGCCCTTTATACAGAAAATAATCATTCCGCACACGGTTTACAGCAGCCAGTCGTGTCGCGAATGGCGAAACACGGTCATCCCGTGCTCGAACACCATGCGTCTGTATTTTTTTGCCCGCCCCCCCTCTGTTCCCAGTGTTGCAACCCGCAGCTTCGCCTCCAGGTAGGCCCGCTCGCTAACAGCTGCCGGCACCAGCTGAAATCCCACTTGGTCATTCAGCCGGCACGCTCGCTGCGACCTTGGCATGGTAGCACAATGTCTGGCTTTCCTATACAAGACGGTCGCCCCTACAATGCATCTTCGACAATGATCTCAACCAAACAACCGTACCAGATGGACGCTGCCTTTGCGTTTCCGGCCCGTGTGTGACGACGGGGGCCCACTTTTTCTGCTTTGTTGCTCAGCCCGCTCCGGGCATTTTTTTTTTGTTCGCGCACTGAATAGGTAGTCAGTGGCGACGAACATACTCAGGGTTGGCTCGCCGGGCCTTCTAGCGCTCCAGCTACGGGAGGCTCAAGTGTAGCGCCACCTCCGTAAGATCTTAATATTTTTGCAGCATAAATGTTCAGTTTCTTTTTTTTCACCCGCTTTTCCTGTTTTTTTTTCTTTCACTTTGTGCCACTTCAAAACACTATGCGGATTAACGTGCCAAAACCACTTTTTGATTACGAGGAACGTGGTAGTGGAGGACTCCGGACATTTCGACCACCTGGGCTTCTTTAACGTGCACCTAAATCTATGTACCACGGGTGTTTTGGCATTTCGCCCCCCATCGAAATGCGGCCACCGTGGCCGGGTTTCGATCCCGAGACCTCGTGCTCAGCAGCCCAACACCATAGCCACTGAGCAACCACGGCGGGCTTGACCAATTTCGCGCAGTTAGCAGGCACCGCTACGATGTATACATTTTCATGCCCATTTTCTCTTCTTTTTTTTTACTCGTACCGCAGCAATGCCATTGCCTACTACCTGCTGCGCAAGCATGCCCCTGAGTCCGACCTCTACCCTAAGTGCTACAAGGAGCGCGCACGCATCGACATCGTCCTCGCCGCTGTTGCCAGCATTATCCAACCATTCCAGCTGCTATTCTTCGTAAGTGCATTCTCTAATTGTTTCTACGCCCCAAATGACTCTACAGACACGGCTTTGTGCTCGCAACCCTGGGGCTTTCCCCGATCGAGTACAACACAAGCGATGGTTCGAAGCCTGCTGTAGAGTTCATAGGAGGCTCTTAACCATTACATTGCTGTTGCTATGATATCTTATCATCCATCAGCTTGCATTTTCGAAATATCTATTTTATCTACGGCCGATAGACAACGCTTTGTCCCCGTCACCCTTACGTGCAATGACGCGGAACGTGCCGGCTAACTGGCTCTTGTTTCGCAGACAAGCGGCAGACGTGAATTTTTCTCTCCACTAAAGGCGCTGCTTTGGACGGGCGCAATAACATGCATTCCTGTTTAAAGCGCAGTTTCTTTTGACGAATTTCTCCAGCTCACGCGAATCCTTCACTTCAAGACAGTTCATTACTTCCTGTGTGTGCTTATAGCTTGTCACCCCCGCAGTCCACATCCAACCACAACTTGGTCTTGGTACTATTTGCTTCCTGAAATTCACCTTTCATGGTCTCCTTTCCAGCGTCCGCGCTTCTGGGACAACATAAAGCCATCGGATGAAGAGGTGGCAGCCTTCGAGACCAACGTCGTCCAGGGCCTCCAATATCTCGTCAGCGATGGCAAGTACGCCACCGGGGACAATCTCACACTCGCTGACTTTTGCCTGGTCGCAAACCTGACCATTTGCCTTGAGGTAAGTTGCTGTCTCCGTTCGCTTCAGCTTAGGATAATCGTCCTAATCAACGGCACTTCACGATCGGCTATCCCTTTTTAGTTGCCACTCGTATTATTCAATGCGCGCTGTATTCCTACTCAGTCGCCTTTCGATGCTTCCGACTCCAACGACAACTAGTTCGAACCGCTTGAGCGTTTTTCACAATCGGTGGCAGTCCACCCATTCTTATTTTTGCGCTATAGCTACAGTTCCTTGCAATATTCACTACCTCGCCATTGCTGTGCATTTGTTAGTAAGCAGACCGCGCTATCAGGATGGTAGCAGCAGACAGTTTGCTTTCCCCTGAATTGCTACACACTCTGCTTTTCAGAATGGCTCCGTGGATACTTCTAAGTTTCCCAAGCTGACTGCCTACTACGAACGCATGAAGACTGAGCTTCCTTACTTCGAAGAAATCTACAGGCCGGGTATCACCTACCTTCAGCAGCGCTGGAGCGAGCTGAAGTGAAGTTAAGAACCCAAATCCCAGCCCTGTGACCACATACGCCTCTCGTCTACAAAATAAACTATACCGTTTTCTTTCACAGCTCCTGACTGCGCGTGTCTTGATATTACACCCCTCGTGTAGGAACCACCGCCTTGCACGCTTGCAGAGTATTCAACACATTTTTCCTACACTGCTACGGCACAAGTGGACAGGCAAATTGCTAGTCGTCTGTTAGGACACTTCGAGTCGAGGCCTCGCTCTTTGCCGCTCCAGAATTGCTGCTGCTAGGTGTAATCGTGAGGAAAACACGTGCGCTCGCGTGGTATAGTTATGACCAGCTGCGCAGTGCTCGAATGGATGCGTAAGTGCAAAGAATGTTTCGCATTGCGAGGAACGAAGTGTAAGCGGGCGGTCGTCGCCAATAAGCGAAGGGCTGCGGCGATGTCTGGGTCCCGAGCATGCAGCCGGTGGGTGCAAGTGTTTGACTGTGCCACACGGTAGTACTTGGACGATTGTTACTGTACTTTCGAGTGATACAGGCGGCTGACTGACGATCGCTTACGCATGCGAACACACGCGTCTTAATCTGACAAACAAATGTTCACAAATGAAGGCTTCTGACAACAGTACAGGTACTCGGCTCGATTAACAACACCCGTTCACTGTACTCGCATTGCATAACTTGTCTCGTCCATCTACAAATATACGGAATGATGAACCGAACTTCGGTCGCTACTGGGACGCTGCGCGACGTTGCGTTGACGGAAGGAATAATTATTTGCGCAGTGTTTCACTATCACGAAGAACCACCTTCGAGCTCCATGATTAAACGAACACTCGGGTAAAACACTAAGAGGCGCACGCACAAAAGGAAAGAACCTATACATATATTCAGCAACAAAAATTGTACTGCCGCCGAATTGTTTCGCAAGTTCGTAACACCAGAATTGCAGATTTACATGTGTGGCATTGGACATATTTGCCTGACGGAATTAAGAGCGATTATTCCTTGTCAAGCCCAAAACCCGCAACCAAACAGTGCGCTGCGAAATTTCGTGCAGTATATAGTCCGCAGACGTATTCCACCTTAATCAGAAACTGCCAGGTACAGAGCTTCCGGAACTATCTAGCGATGAATACACCGGTTATTGAAAGGTCCACCCCACTTAATATTCAAAATAACGAAAGGGCGCTGACACATGGAGCAGCGCACTGGTATAAAGATTATAAACAGGGCTAAAGTCCCTCGGAAAGACTGGTGAAGGTTTAGATAGGATGACTCATCTTCATCAAAGGCAGCTTTGTCATTCTTGGCAGCTTAGATTTAACAGGTTAGTACAGTGACGCCACGTGTGCTCGTTACTGGTGGTGGCTAGCTGCAAAAGATGTGACGGAACAGAAAATGAGCGCTGTGGCTGTACGTCTTCAGGAGGGCTTTCAGAGTCGAGGAGAGAAGAGCGGACGGGTGCGAAGGCGGTAGATAAAAGAAATACATAGGAGAGCGTTGGGGGTGGGAGAGGTTGGAAATCCTTCAAACTGATCAGAAGACGTAGGTGTCGTAGTCGGTGTGCGGTGGTAGCTTTAGATATGGCGGGAGGCGGCGCAGATATCAAGTCGCTCTTAGTGTTTCGGTATATGCTTCTGCAGGGAGCAGAGCTGCGCATAGGTCCGGCATTATGTTCCAACTATGCAGTGGAGCTACTCCTCGCGCGCGCAGGAGGCAAATGCTGCGCGGGGTATCGTTTGCTTTTTTGACTACTGGTCGCGAGCTACATGCGGCATTGTTCGCAAGTGCTCAGAAACATGACACTTTTTATGCAGGCTACGCTCGAACCATTGGCGTAGCCGGAGGGGAGTAGTGTTGCAACCCCCTGAAATTTTTAGTTTGCATGTACATATACGCACGAACATTTATATAAGGGGCAAGACCCCCCTCAATCCCCCAAAATAATATCCTGACTACACCTGCGGCACAAACAGCTCGAAACTTCGCGTGCAAAGTCGGAGTACTTTGCCACAAAACGCGGTGCAATGTTTTTCAGCATGCATATGAAGTTTTCTCGCCGAGGCCGGAAGGCAAAATGTTTTAGAGGATGTTTGAAGAAAACATCATACACGTAAGGCGGAGAATTATGTGAGCGCATTTTGGCTGCCGAAACCAGCTGATTAATGACCGCCGCCATATGAACGATCGCGCTGAAGTTATGAAAGTGACTGTTAACAGAGCGCCACTTATCAATGACCATCGTTCACAGCAGCTGCACCTTTTCGATGTATGCGGTGCAGACACATAGATTTACGTGCATTTTAAATCTTCACATGCGCACATTATATGCATAGCTCGTTTTTTCGATTCATAGACACCGCAGACTAAACTGCTGCTTCGTAGCAGCAAATCTGTAAGTAGAAAACAATTCAATGTGTAGGAATTTCTAGATCAAGTTTATTTCTTACAAGGGAATGGATGACCAATGGCTGCTGGCCGCAGGACAAGAGAGCTGGTACTTGAAGCCTTGGGGGGCAGAATTCAAAGCAACTGAAAAGGCAACACGCTATTAAGAGTAAGATTATTCTTATTACACTAATCGCACCAAGATGACGAACTTGCAAAGTAATTATTCACACAGTGCTGACTGTAATATGAAAACGCATTTTTCTTGACAGCTTCATACTGCTCAGGTCAATGTACTATAACACAACGCTTATTAAATATACAGGCAGAATTTCGTATTCTTCACGTTGAGTAACGCTGATCTAACTAGTAAGATATTGCGGTTGGTTAATACTGAACTTATCACAGCTGACTAATAGAGAGCGCGCGCAGTTTTAGCTTACTACGCAAAAATGAACACAAGCCCATCAGTCAACGTTACATGAAAATTACAACACGTGCAAAAAATAAAACAAGACCAGAAGGGAGGAAAACCAGGGTGCAGCGGGCAAATTGTATCTGCTAGAATTTACACTGTTTTGAATACACTGTTCGACATCCACATAGCCCGAACAATCATATAAGCAACACAGCGAATTGGGCGAATCAGTTAACATTCTTGTCGTATATGTGCAGCGCGACTCAGACGGGTCGTTCATTCTTTGTCCCACGTCTGTGTCGCAGTGCACATAAACGCCAAAAGTCGTTCAAGAAGTTAACCTCTCTTGGCAGGCGTATGGATCTCGGCGTTTAAAGTGGGGTCACTCGGGATAAATGTTGATTTAATGCAAACAAGGAGAGCACACCTTGCGTATGCTAGCCCCCTTCGGAGCCGGCCGATCTCCGCCCATACGCAATAGCCATACCAATCGCTGGCGCACATCTCTGCGTTTGCACGGCACCGCGTAAACAGCTTTGCCACCTTCCGTGAGGTTTGTGAAGTTCGGTGCGCTGCACCTTGTCATACTTGGCCGGTATTTTGTAGCGATGCCTTTTCCTATTCTATGCTTATTCAGACTTTTCGCGCTTGGCCAATGGTCAGAGCGACGGACTGCCCACATTATCAACGCGATCAGGCGGCCGTGTGTGGTGGATGATAAGAATAGCATAGAATAAGGCATAAGGCATCGCTACAAAATAGCGGCCCTGGAATACAAGTGTCACTATGACATGTTTCCTATCACTTCACAATGGTCCTTGACTTAATATCGCGGAATACCGTACCTGCGACCTGCAGCCGATGAATCCCACGCTCGCTCGACGGTCCGCTGGTGGCAACGTTGGTGGCACTGACGGAAAAGACGAGTCGGTGTCGCACGCCTAAGGTTGGTTTTGCAATGGCGCAATTGAACATTTGACGTCATTTTGCGCCATGTGATAGCGCTCGGCGAATAGTGATGCGAGCGGCGCCGGTAAAGGTAAGCGCCACTCTGCGCCCTACGGGAGCAAATACAGGTACTCTAAGCACCCTAGTTTCAGAAGAGCCGGTCAGTACCCAAGTAATAAAAAGACATTGGCTCGAACATTGTCTTGAGTCGCGCAGCAGCAGTGCCTTGGGTAATTTTGAAGGTAAACGCTGAAATTGCGACACCCAGTCTTAGGGCAATGGCTGGGGAAGTTGGAAAGCAGCGGCTTGGTCTTCCAAGGCACGTTAGGCTCAGGAGTTCGGCGTAGGCGTCGTCACGCTGGTGTGTAGGAGTGGCGCGTGCCTTTGCTGTGGAGGCTCAGAGAAAAGGTATTCTGGTGTCTTGGTCTTTGTAATGTGTCGGTGAGGCTCTTTAAGCAAAAAAGAGAAGAAAAAAACAACTGCGAAAGAAGAAATAGGAGGGTGACAGCAGAAAAATCGGGATGGGCAGCTGCACATCGGGAAAGGGTGTAGGGTTGCTGCATAAGTAAAAGCTTGGAAGATAATATAAAATCGGTGGTAGGGGAGAGGCAGGGAAGAGCTGGAAACGGAAGAATAGGTGAGCTGAAAAATCGAGGTTAGCTATCGGCATAAAGTTTTGTGCCTTTCTTAATAATCTGAGAATTTCAGGTTTAAGTTACAGTTTTAGCAGTGATAAGTTGCAACGTGAAAAATTGATCGCAGTCGGGTGAAGGCAGTTAAACTCGAGTATGTGTCTTTTATTCGCTGCTATCAGACGCCCTTGGATATAAACATAACACTAAAAACAACAGTCAGACAGAGTGCCTCTTCACATTTCTGAACCATTTTCATGGTGACTTACCCGAGATAGCTTAGTTATTTGTACAAGATACCCCCCCCCCCCTTTCTACTCAGAACTACGGGGACAATAATACTACAGGCACAATACCACAAAACATAATGCTCGCAACACTAGGCGTTACGGCCCTGTTCACGAGCATTCTAGTCACTGATGGCTGGTCTTCAATAAAACAAACGTTGCCAAAGCACAATGCACAACACTCTATTGATGTCCACTTGACTCTTCTTGAACTAGTTCTAACATATAACTACTTCGAACTTGAAGAGAATTAATAGCTACAAATACGTGGGACACGTATGAGTGCACTTCTTGTACCAACCTACGCGAACATGTGGGGACACTAGAAACAGATTTCCTATCTCGCTACACATGCAAGCACCACACATACCTACGAGACATAGACAACATACTTATCGTATGCTCAGCACGAGTTAGCGCGGTCGAATCGCTGCCACGGCAGCCGCATTTCTATAAGGCCGAAATGCGAAAATCCCCGTGTACTTAGATTTAGGTGCTTTTTAAAGAACTCCGGGTGGTCCAACTTTCCAAAGTGCCCCCCTACGGCACGCCTCATAATCAAATCGTTGTTTTCGTACGTAAAACTCTTTAACTTAAATTAATTTTACCTATAATATGGGGGCATTGTCCGACAGTCTAGATGAATTTGTGAAATTACTAAATTCTTTTCACCTTGAAGAAAGCCTATAAAACAGGACCCATCCGAACACTAGCCTTTAAAAAGCGTAGAAAGATGCAACCGAGCTTAAAGTAGCCGAGGTCCGCAAACCCCATCATGAGATCACAAGTACATCGCCTCTTCTCACTGCTCAATCCTGAATCGCACTCCCAAATATGAATAATATCTTCAATAAACACTGCCCAATTCTCACCAGCAACCATAAACTCGATGAAATTTTTCCAATACGGCCAGAGTAGCCTAAAGACGCAACGCAAATTTGAAGGACATTCTTCTACATGGCAGAATAAGGACAGAGACGAAGTCAACATACCGTCCATGTGGCCGCCCCAGGTGCTACGCAAAACTCAGACAACCTACTACCACAGTAGAAAAAACAGCCTCAGATTAATTTGTCAAGGTAAATTCGATGAAGTCTGCTGTCCAGAATATAATGCTTGTAACGAACAATACATAGGTGAGACTGGAGAAATTCATACAGGACTCAACGGCCGTCTCACAGATAGAACACACAGTAGACCTGAATCAATGAAAATGAAAATAAAGCACTGCAATGAAAATGGCGATATATTCGGTAAAGCAAGGCACTGTGTGCTACAAACAAATTTTCGTCCTCCTCGCGCGAGCAAACATAGGTCATTACACCTCATACACACGTTTAAATGCCCACACCTTACAGGAATCAAGTTGAGGCGAGCAACTTAGAATCGCTAAAAGATGCGACTCAAACCTGACGTTCCCATATCACGAACAAAGGCACAAAGCACGTTGTGCCACCAGGTAACCTCGATTCCTGAGCTACTCTACTAGCTCTTTCCTACTACTCAGTATTGTCTTCCACGCTTTTTTACGCATATATAAACCAACCTTACAACCTCTTCTTCATTGTACACTTGCCCCCTTCCCCTTTTCCCACTGTCACCCTCCTATTTGTTCTTTCGTAATTTCTCTTTTTCCCTTCTTTCTTCTATTTATTCTTCAAGACCACCGACATATTTCCAAGACTTAGACGCCAGAATGAGTCTTTGGATATATTTTTTCGGGGCCTCCACCACAGAGGGTCGCGCCACTACCGTGTACCGCTATGTCGGATGCAAGGGGCAGTGTGACTGCCGCCGCACACGCGCCCTGGCAGAGACGCGCACAAAGTTCGATGACCATTTTGGCCACCAACAGGGTTGCTAGGGGCCGCTGTTGTCATCTTGAGTGCGTAGGGTCTCCGTGCGCGTGTAGAGCCAGCGTGCCAGCGTGCAATTTATTGACGCTATTCCCAAAGTGCACCGTCTACTGAACGAGCAATTTTGTTGTGTGAGCTTCGCACAAGTGACATGTAGCAGCGCCATGATTTAGAAAGCTGCACATGTTCTTTTCTTTTCTTTTTTTTGCGTGGCACAAAAATATGGGTACCAATTGCGTGCGGCAATGAAAAAAAATTAAGAGAAGTGCAATTTTTTTAAGCTGCGCAGAATGCTTTGTAACAGAAGTGGCCCCTAATACAAAACAGAGATACACAGAACTCATGACTGCGTCATTTGTAGACATCCCTTCGGCGCTGCGTTCATCGAAAGCACCTATCGCCGCATGATCAGGAGTGAAGTTGTGGAAATGCGGTGCGATCAGTCAGCGTTACTTGTGTTTCAGAGTGCGCCGCAGCATCGTGCAGAAGAGAAATGAAACCTCTGCAGAAAAGAAACTGGCGCTGCTAACTTTAAGTGTTTATTCCATGTTGCCTGCCACGGTATGACAGTTGATACGGCGGTGCGCTGCTGAGCTCGAGGTCCCACCACAGCTACCACGTTCTGATGAGGACGCAATGCAAAACGTTCCTGTACCGTGTAACGGGTGCACCTTAATGGAACCTAGGTGGTGAAAAATAATCCGGATGCCCCGCTACGACGTGGCCCGGTCATGGCGGCCGCTTTCGATGGGGGCGAAATGCGAAAACAGCCATGTACTTATGTTTAGGGGCACGTTAAAGAACCCCAGGAGGTCCTAATTTCCGGAGTCCCCCACTACGGCACGCCTCGTAATCAGGAAGTGGTTTTGGCACGTAAAACCCCATAATTTTAATTTAACGACCGCTGTTCATTACCAGAAAATTCAAGAGCACGCAAAGGCGAGCGATAGTGAGGGATTCACTGACGTCACATATTCAAGCAAAGGCTTTGCTGAATATATCCTGCTGCGCATGTGCGTGACGAATGAAATAAAATAGACGCTACAACAGCGCGCAGATCAGTTACGTCGAAAAACGAAACAGAAGAAAAAAATGTAATAAGTTGAAACTAAACCACTGCACCACGCAGCGATCACTTAATCGCAGAACCTAAGGATATAACTCTATTTCTGCGGGAGAGCTAGTCGGTGCTCGTTGAAACAACCTCAGTTTGTCTTTTCATGTATGAACATATCTGATACGCGTATATAAATATAATATACATACATGGTAGGCTTTACCTATTAGACTCATTAGTTGGTCTTCGCGGTGCAAATTGATTTTCGTTGCAAAGGATTGCCAAGTGCGTGATTGTGAATAAAGTTAAGAATTCTTTAGTTGCGGAAGATGTGATTGCAGTACACGCTTCAACGAAAACAGAAAAAAAGACAGCATCCTAATCCACTCCTCAGGTTTACTCTATCCGACGCGTGCAGTGACGGAGGAAAATAAAAAGTATGCACCGTTTGTCATAGAGATTCCTGAAGTTAGTCACCGACATATGACAAGTACAACGCGCTCCTGGTTGTCATTGCGCCGCTTCTCCGTTTTTGAGAGCCACGTGCCATTTCTGGAAAATTGATAAAAGCAATTATGTGTACAATGTATGCGAAATTTATAAAGAGGCAAAGAAAAAGGTGAAAGGCAGCCTGTACCCGGCTATAGCTGTGTATATATATAGACGTCTGCACTACTGTATTGGCTGAACGCGCACCTGAGGCACACCGCACCCCCTATAGACGGATGCCATGTTTCATTGCCATTTTGCGCAGCTCTTCCCTCCCACCCGGCATGCTGCCCCTTCTGGCCGCCATAATATCACCGCGACGATGCCGACACCGAACTACGGAGGCTAACGTCCCTTTAAAGGGACCCTCAGCAGGTCTCACCATTTTGAGCTGACAAGCACAGAGCATACATTGCGCTATAATGATCCTATCTGCAAAGTATCACATGGCTAGGCGCCGCGGAAGGATTTGAAATTTCAAACCGAACGCCGTTATTTTTTCTCCTCGCGTCCCACGCGCTCCATGCCGGACGGGGACGTAGTCGTGCCACTGCACCTACGTAGTCGTGTCCGCAGTGTGACGTCGCTCGTGGTGACACGTGACTTCGATAAATATTCAAGACACCACCTGTTATCTCTGCGATCTGTTACATGAATTGACGAGTTGGAGTTTAGAGAAATTATAAAAGACACCAACGGAATGTCTGCGTTCTTTTTGTTTTACTTTGCGCCGAATCAAGAGAGTTGTACTTCCGCTTCGTCTGCTTGTTCCCGCAGTCCGGCGGTCATGCGCGCAGGTGCCTAAACTATGCCATTTTCTAGCGTGTTCCAGTGCCATGATCATGCTCTGCGACCCGCTTATTTTGCCTCAGCATTCGTGTAGCACTGAATTATAACGCTAGTCATGTTTTCTCGTGCACAGCGCGCAAAATTGTGCGTTGCGCGAACGAGACAACACCTCGCGCGCGTCGCCGTCAGCTAAAATGCGCAGCGGCGAAATAAAAAGACGTGGAGAAAAATTAAGGCGGGGCCTGTGACGTATGCGTCACGCGTTTCTCGAGCTGCGGTATGGGAGAACGCAGGGAAGTAATTTCGCTTGCGGAAGCTAGACGGGCCGAGTGAAGAGAGCGTCTTGCTTGGCAGTGGAGCCCGCCTGCTGAAATCATGGTTTCGCGGTACTCAAATATTTCTACCTCGACTAATAATTTCAAGCCAATTTGAAAATATTTTGTGGCCGAACGCTCCCTATAGGTCACGTAACAACTTCCAGCGTATAACCGAAATTTGCTATGTGCCTGCTGAGGGGCCCTTTAAATGCTAAGCCAGTGCCTTCTCACCACCCCATCCATTGGCCTCAGACTCTGTGTCGCCCTCTTAGCACCTTCAAAATTACCTTACGCACTGCTGCTACACTAATGAAGTCATTCATTCAACTCATATCATTCGGTTACTCGCGCGTTGACCGCTTGACCGATTGACCACCTCTTCTAAAACCTCAAACGCACGCCGCCCACAACATCTATGTTTTCCGTGTGGTTCCCCGTCAGCTTCGTAACCACTCACTATGTCCCTGCTATGTTCTTCATTTCTCTTTTTAGGTCGCAGCTCTTAGACGCCCGTTCCTGCGTTGAGCATCAGGGTGTCTGTGCGTCTCTCGTAATAGAGTGGACGAGCAGAGCGAAGAATGGGAGAAGGAATGCGTAGCGCAGCTGGGGATGAAAGACAGCGATATCGAAGACAGCTCACCCAGGAAAGCGGTAAAGGAGGGTGCAGCGGAACAAACGAAGGAGGAAGGTAAAGCAAATGGGTGAGAAGAAAAGCGTGCTGCCTCGCAAGGCTCTGCGCGACGATGGCTACGAGATGACGGCAGAATAGTTCGCTTCGCACATATGGAGATAAAGCACTGCATGAGCAGAGGTCTGCCGGCGGCGGCCGCTGCGAATCGCGCCGACACGTCACCCATGCGCCACCTCTAGCGATTTCCCGATTAGCGAGGTAGTCGCGCCACACATCGCTCCATTTACAGCGCGCCGCACGAGACAGATGGTCTGCGCCAGTCAATATATCGCGAACTGAAAACACGTAAAGAGCGGCGCTCAGATTTCCATTAGGGAGTATCGTAATCATCTGTCAATATTTCCTTTTTTTTCTGCCGCCTTCCTTCTGCCCGCACTTTTCCCTTGTCTAAGAAACCATGGCTAGAGACGTCAAGCAACAGTGCTAATTTTCCTTTCAGTATCTTTCTTTACAGCCAGCCGCCACCGACCACACGTGACGTCATTCTACAAACCTACGAAAACTAACCTGCCTAGAACGGCAAGGCTGCCTTTGACGAAGATAGTCTTCCTATCGAAACGTTGGCCAGTCTTTCTAAGGCAGTTTATTCCTGTGTATAACCGTGATACCACCGACCACACTGAACATGTGATGCAATAACTTTGCGAGAAAAACAACCGGGAATGTGAACGGTGATAAAATGATCGCGCAGAACATCATGTCTTGAGCAGGATGCGGCTGCAGAAGACGCTGTACGCGACTTTCCTTTGGACAATCTCGTTTTGGTTATCCACTTGTTTCTGAGCTTGTCACATGGGATACGTTCAACAAATGCTCTCAAGTTTATTATCGCGCTTGAATGCTACCTGATAGTTCGGACTGCCAATTGCTTTATCCGAAATACACGGTCCTTCGTAGCCCGACGGCGGATGTTTCAATACAGTAGACATGAGCGGAACCATCAAAACCCTCGGATGACTCAGCCTTCATTTACACGAACTTGCCGAGAGCTGATCGGTAACGCATGGATCTGACCCCGCCAGACTTGTCTGACTTTGCATGCATCATGTCAAGCGAATTGGGCGTTTGACCTTACCTTTTGTATGTGTGTGTGTGAGCAGCTCGGTGTAGGTCGAGAATTGCCGGCTATTCCGCCACGATCTCCATCGAAAAGTTCCGAGTAGTTTATATGTTAAATCTGCTGTGGTATAACCATTCGTAATCGTTGCCAGTGGGATCTAGAAATGCGAGCCCTTCTCGTTGGTATGCGCTCGCGAAATGTGGGCAATTCCTTGAATTTAGCAGACTAGAAATGTGGGCCGTTCCTTGGCTATGTAGAGTCTGAAAAAGTGGGCCAATCCCGAAGACAGTGCAGGCAAAAAAGATACGCAGTCCGACATTCTTTCTACTGCCTTCACGCAAGAAGTGAAACGTATAAGGGCCGTACACAGTGACTTGGCCCCATTGCATAACTGGTTGAGGCATTGAAAGAGGATTGACTAGGACGAAGAAAACTGTTCACACCATGTACGTTATGGGAAAAATAATCAACAACATAAATGTGGTTAAAGAGCTTTTGTATCGTCCTTCAAATATACAGGGTAGCGCCAGACTTTCAAAGGAATATAGACACTACAACTTCTCTAAAAGCTAAAATAGAGCTAACCATTACAAATATAAGCAGGTTGAGTAATTGCATCTCAGTGCCTTCGCATTTCAGTGACATGTGCCGTAGCGGCATTGACGACATGTGCATAACGCCTTATTCGTAGGACCCACGCCATACAGAAAAGAGAGCGAGAGAAAAACTGAAATAGATACGTGTAAGAATATACAGGCTGTTTGCCCAACCTGGACCCCATTACAAAAGGAAAGGCGCTGGCTGGACGGGAAGCCCACTTGCTCTTTATGAAAATCATTCTGCTACTGTTTCATGATCTTCCTCTGTGTGCTTTTTTAATGCACTGTTTTTCAAGCAGCACAACACAACATGGGGTCAAGCCCTACACCCGGAAAGTAGATTAGCCGTTAGCTGCTGTTGAGTTCACTTTTCTGCTTAGAAAAAGTAGAACAGCCGGTGTGCATACACGGCGAAACGCCCAAAACAGGAAACGAGTTTACTGCTTGCCAGGTACCATCCACTTCATTGAGGTCTGGTGTTGATTTAACGGGAACGATGTGAACCAAGAATCTGACGGCGCTTTAACTTTGATGCAAGACTTTCGCATCGTGGCTGCTTAGTGGCTTTGGCATTTCGCTGCTAAGCACGAGGTCACGAGATCAAATCCCGGTGGCAGAGGCGGCACCCGCATTTCTATGGGGGTGAAATGCAGGAACGCCCGTGAACCGCGTATTGGGTGCACGTCTAGGAGACTCAGGTGAGGAAAATAATCCTGAGTTTCCTCATAATCAGCTCGTAGTTTGGCAAGGGTCATCGAAATGGGTCGGAAAGCTTCGGGCGAAAAATGGTACAGAACCAATCGTGACCGAGATCAGCAACGGGGGTTATAGGATCACCTATTGGAGCACGACCATTTGCAGCTTTAGTTTAACATTAAGGTTATAGCGGGTTTAAGGAACATAGCGGTGCCGTTCCGCGAAGGGACATTGCAGAAAAGCTTTAGTAAAGCGCGACAGCGTAGTTTCCGTTGGCGAAGTTATTCAAAGACGCTTTAAATATTGTAAACTGATTGCACATAAGCGATTTTATGTATTGCACAAGTTTTGCCTGTGCGTTACAAAATGGCAGGAGGCAATGCATTGACAGCCGGAAGCTCGTTGTATTTGTAGTTTCCATGTATGCCGATCCGCGGCGAAATGAGTAATAGCCTGTCTTCCATGGCCTCTGAAATCTCGAGATCTCAGAAGCCTTGCGCCGTTGTGCATATTTCTCGATTTCGCCGATAGGTGGCGCTGCCACCTCGAAAGTTTCTGTGAACAGTGTCAATGCAGGGCGAGAAAATACCTCGGGTAGAAGAATACCTTTTTATATGGATAAACGAAGGCAGTGGGTATGCGGAAACACAGGAAAACATAACAGCAAAGGTGAAGAAAAATGCGGCCATAATGAAACAAAGTGCTAGGAGATGCAATAGGTACGAGGTGCTCTGGGGTATGTAAAAAGGTGTAATGGTTCCAGGACCTACATTTGGAAATGCGGTTGTTTGCTCGAAGTCAGATGTGCAATCAGGACACGAATATGACTAAAGGTCAGTGGGATGCCTCGCATTGGGCGCTCGCGGGAAGCCTTCAAATGGAGCTGTGCAGGGTGATATGGGCTGGACAAGTTTCGAAGTAAGGCAAGCTCAAAGTAACATTGATTATGAAGAACGACTGATGTATACGGAAGCAAGTAAATGGGCTGGGAGTATCTTCAGATATTTGTACTGGTAAAACATTGACTCATAGTGAAGGAAAAAAATTACGAAGCTTACCAGAAAGTATGCAACTGGTATGGTGGGCAATATCCCAGCAAAGAACGTCAAACCGAAAAGCAGAGAGGCTGAAATAATCTCATGGGTGGCGGCAATGGAAAAGAAACCTGCTATGAGTAACTACTTATGAGGAAAAAGCGAAATCCGGAAAGAAACAAATTATTATATTTCGAAGAAAATTGTCTTATGTGAGGGGGGAACGAAAAGTGTCAAATAAAAACCGTTTATATTTAAAGCAAGACGCAATGTAATTTCATTCAATGAAAATAAAATTCTTAAAATCAATGTTACACACGAGTCGTGAGGGAAGAAAAGACAACTGTGTCTCACTTATAAACAATAAATACCGCTTTTTTAGCACCCAATATAGGAAGGGCGTTGCGGGTGCTATCCATTGCACTGCAATGCACTCTTGAAGTTTGCTAAAAGGTGCGCTCCTAAGGTTCATCTGCTACTATATGCGCTCCCTCCCCCCCTCCCCCAGACAAGGTGAGTTGTTTTTCTTGTCTATATGTCTGAATTGTGGTGACGCGGCATTGTCGAGCTGTTTTGCGTCGTTGTTCTGCGTGTTCAGCCAAAAAGAGTGAGTGACGACCAGCCGACATTTGTTTACTTTAGCTGCCTTCGTGTGGTCGCGCTGGCCGATGGGCTTGGCGTTCAACAATGCGATTAGCATGCAACACCCAAAGTAGTCTTTGGTGTGCAAAGCAAAAACTATGTTCTATGCACGGGTATGATTATGGCAATCGTACTACTTACATTTTGCTGTATCGTATTGAGTGCTAAAATCTAGATACTCATCCAGTCGCATTGCGGGGCATGTGAAAATGCAGCTCCAATAGTAGACTAGGAAAACAATTTTGTTTTTCGTCTTTCAGCTGAAATTGCATCACTTTTGTTTTTTTTTAAGGGATATGGAGTCACGATATTTTTTTTCTACTAATTAATGTGTTACCTGGTCAAATACATGGTACTGAGCTCCATGAACCGCCAATTAACCACCATATTTTGAACTTGTGGGCTTCTATCGAAGCCTCGCAACCAGGTAGACTTACCTTGGTTTCGGCATGTGAAATTCCACCATGTATTTAAATTTTTATTGCAAAGGCCGCGCGCTCACACGACTAGCAGTAACGAATGATGCCACTGTGCTGTCAGGTTCTTGGATTCTGAGACGTACCTGCGATGTAGCTTCATGCCCTCGTATTTTTTCAGCAGGTTGCTTCTCCCTACGGCCAAGTACGTGGGGAGACAGGTCTAGTGAGATGGACTCAGTAAGAATATAGAATGGTAAAGCAGAACTCGCAGGACATCTTCGGTTAGGTTTTTATTATTATTATTTTGCTTAGATAAAAGTTCGCGATCTCGAAGGCCCAGGAAAAATGCTCAGTGCATTCTAAATAATTTATGATAGCAGCTTTTCAATAGCGACTTTCGGTTTCATTGTCTTAGAGGCGTCTGTCTCGTGACGTCATGACTCACAAGGTTTTTCCCGTGAGAGCGAAAAAATCGTGACGTCCTAGAGCTCGCTCATCGGCTCTACACCTGACCCTATAACCATGCTACATCAGGCCGCTTAACAAGCAGCAGTGGAGACGACTGAGCGTGCAGGAGTGCTTGCCGAAACATCGCGGTGTACTCCTATGTGTCTGCCAAGTGTCTCGTAAGGTCACGACCCATACACCTCCTGGAAAAATGTTTGAAACAGAAACTGGCCGTCCAGAAGCTGCTGCAGTAAACTATGTGGGACGCACTGAGCCCTGTCAGTATTTTTTCTACATCTTGGCGATCTGGGTCCTGTAATTACATCCCCCCTCAACCTCCCCTTGTGAACAAAAAAAGATGAGGGAAAGCAGGAAAAATTTAGGACAGCACATTTTATTTGCCTCGACAACGCTCACGCGTTGAGCTTTATCCTACTCAACCTGTGAGGTGTGAGCAGGCAACAACTTAACGAGATTGATGCTGCGGAAAGCAGACATGCAAAACACGGGCACCCCCCCTCAGACCAATTAAGCTCATCTGGTAGCCCGCGCACGCAGGCCATCCAGGCAATGAGATGGCCCATTCTATCGCTCGAGTAGCCGTCAACCGAGCCACGCCGTCCGATGACCTGAATAACGCCAGAGACAGATTGGTCGAATATCACGAGATCACCCTCCACTATCGCGAAATGCGGTTGAGATACCCTCCCCCCAGATAAATCCTTAACAAAATTGCAACAAAGTACCTGGCGCCAACTTCAGGCACAAACTTTTCTTTCTCCAGCTTTTCTCGCCCTGGTTCATCCAGGCCTATATCAACAGGAATGTACGCTCTGCGGCGCACCTAGAGCTAACTTCCATCACATTATGTTCCTATGCCCTGAGCTCCAGCCACCCTCTGAGTGGCAACTCACCGACGTCGAGGGATGGGAGACCGCGGTGTCTAGCTCCAACCCAGCCGACCAAATACGGCTGGTGGACTGGGCTCTGAGGGTCGCCGAGGGCCACAAACTCCCGGACACCCTACGCGCTCCTGAGCCCCCTCACAAGTAATGTTGTAAAAAGGCTCAAGCAATAAATGTTTACCACCACCACCCTAGAAGAACTAGCAAGACAATACGAAGGCTATGTTTGTCTCCCAAGCAGCATACCACCACTGGGCGTATAACACGGTCATCTGTTGATAGATAGTGACATCCAACAATGGACCCAGGATGGCATATGGCGAAAGCGCTATCCAACACCGTGTTTGTTCCATGATGGCTGGCCTGCGAAGTGTCACTTATGCCGTATAGCAGGCCGCAAAATTGTCTGCCGTGTTCTGGCTAAGCTTTTCACGCCATTTTTCGGATTCAATTTATTATGCCATCTATCGTTATAATAATTAACAAAATCTTGCGCCTATTACAGTACTGGTTTTCATCGGTACAATTAGTCACATGGCTACGGGATGAATAGGAAATCATGCATGAGAAGTGGATATGCTATTTGGCAACGCTATCACGATAAAATATGCCGAGAAAGATGCTTATATAAAAATTTGCTTAAATATTTAAAAAAAAGTGTCATCTGCAATGAGCCTGCACGATTTTTACTCGGCGTTTACACCTCATAAGTTCCGTACTGGTCGGCAAAATTCATAATTTGCATCGGCCAGTCAAGAATAAAAACATGCAACGCTATTATCGCTGGCTGGTGATAGAAGTGATTGAATAGATCACAAACAATTTCTTACTGTTGTTGAGCCTGTTTTCTCAGCTGAACACAATATGAAGCAGTTGTTTCATACAAAAAGTTTATTTTTCCGTATTTACATTGGCAATTGCACAACAATAATACCGCATCACAGACTTGATAAAGACGCGCACACACAGAGACTAAAGAAAAAGACCACAAGAATATTTTAGCCCCGAGAAGCAACGCTTCAAGGAAAAAACAGCCCTTGCGAACCAGCCTAGTCGCATGCATTCTCCGTGTACAGTGAGGTGAGGCTTTTGAGTCAATGAGCCTTTTGGTTTTTTGTGTTTCTTTGAGCATAGCGTTGTCGCGATTGAATGTCGGAAATATATTAAACTTTTGAGTGGGATTGGAGGCGTGCGTGTGCAATGATGTATTGTATTTTTGATTAGCGTCGACAGATAAAAATGCGTGGTTTTCTGGGAACAAAGGTTTGCTTGAAGTTAGCGCTCGTAATGTCTGGTCTTCCTTACGTCTTTCCCCGTGTTTACTTACTTGGCCTTTTTTTCGCGCTTGAAGTCAAGTATGAGGTTAAGAGCCTTCGCAAAACGACCCGAAATGCACAATAAACTGCTGGAGCTGCGCCGAATAAAATATTTCTGTGATTATACAGATTAGCCACAGGTAAAGAATTCTGCGTTTATGCCGAAGGAGTTGCGAGTGAATTTCGGAAAATTACGCGTTGGAAGTATTGTACATGCATGCTCTTCCACAAAAGACGAGTACAGAAACAAACGGGTGATTGCACAGTAAAAGGACACGCCATGGCTCATATATTCTATGCTACACGTACAAAATACGCTCATCCAGTCCAACAAAGGTCTCGCTGAAAACGTTCTTAACCCAGGAAAAAGCACAGTTATTTCTACCAGACAAAAAGGTGCAACTTACTGCAAAAGCAAGGCGACGCGTTGAAAAGCGCGGTGGGGTAGGCGTAACCAACCGCACATGACCGGCGCAGCATCGACCTCTCTATGGAGACGGGGCGCGTGGACGAAACGCTGTGTATGTATGATAAGTTGTCTACCTCTGATGTTAAGTGGAAGACGACATTGCTGCGCAGCCTGGCGGATGGTGAGATCCTTAGCTACGCGGTCGCGAAACGGCACGAGTGGCCGCTCTTTACAAATATATGTTTCTCTGTGACACTGGCACCACTCGCACATTCCACGTGTTAACACAAAGTCTACCCTCATATGCAGTGGACAGCTACTTGAACTGCATTGCTGACGCAATTCCCTATGCACACTAGACCAAACGATGCCGCGAACTTGCACTGCACGAAAGGCAAATCACATATACGTAGTTCAACATGCGTAGATGTTGAGCCAATTAGAATGTCTCACTCCAGAAGAAATATACGAGGGTAGACATCAATTACCGTGTCCCTAATTATGACAGTCCATACTAGGTCTCCTTGTTAAGGCCAGACGAGACGCACCGAGCTCCGTCTATTAAAATTTAAATTTTTTTCAATTCATGTCGAAGCCGTGCATCGCCGTGTACACAATAAAAGTCGCCTGTATTAGCAATCGTGGCCTTAAGTACCTGCACAATACATGAGTAAAATATTGTTTTTAATTTAATTTATTTATTTAGGAATACTGTAGCCCTCAGTTGAGGGCCATTACAGGAGAGGAAAAAAATAAAAATTTAAATTTCTACATTGACAATACAACGTTATACATCATTGCCAAACACAAATTACAGGCAGGATGAACAAATATGCAGAGAACAACAGTAAGCATTGTGCAAATTACGCATCAAGTTTCATTCTGTTGGTGCTTTTTTTCGGTTCATTTGTATAGTTTCTTGTAAATAATTTTTAAGGATATAGTTACTCTCCTAGTTTCGTATGAGAAAAAAGAATATCATTGCCGGTTAATTTTTTATTTTTACAATGTCGTGTGCGGAAATTTCTATTTCCTGGCTGCCAAAACAACTTTATCACGCAGTGCTTCCAATCGCTAACTACTGCATATCAATAGCGAGCAACAGTTTGGAGTCACTTCTCATCAAATAATTGTTTATTGACGCTCTACAAATCTGTATATATAGGAAATATGGTATTTGCTATGCATTTATATACAATGGGAAAAAATTACCTGTAAGCAACAAATGAAACAGCACGATACAAGAACACATACTCTAATACACGCATGCATTTCCTTGTAATTTACATAAGCAGTAAACTTCTTGCAAAGTATTCAATCAAAGAATGGCACTTTGTTTTCAAGAACAGAAAAAATCGTATACATAAATATTCTGATCCACGGATTACATAATATGGTCAGAGGCCACACCAATATATTTATACACACATATATAAGTGCACACACATATATATTGAATATTAAACGAACATCAGCTTAGAACATATCTCCACATATAATTTCACAGGCCTTGCATACAGAAAATTAAAAAGTGACTTAGATGCTAATCGGAAATTATGTGAAGTTGTTATGTCAAGCGGTATTATGTTCCATACTTTAGTTCAATTGAATTCGATTAGTCTCTCGCCATAAACGTTACATCTGACCAAGTTAAAATTCCAGCAACTTGAATAGACACTCCAGTTGAACCAAAGGTTGCTGCTCGCTCTGCTGTTCTGCTCCCGAATTCTTCAACGATGTCTTCTAAATTGAGGACTGACGTGCTTTCCTCGTGTCTATAAAGAATCAGGAGGTGCGATAACCTCCTCTAAGTCATTCGGTTGCGCAAGTACGTTTTCACTCGACGCAGAGTACTAAAAGAGCGCTCTCCAGTAGCGACAGACGCAGGTATGGACATCAGAAGCTGAGCATATCTTACGGCCTAATCGAGCAACTCCCAAATAGTTTCTGATTTCTTTCGGAGGATCTCAAAATGCTTAGGGTCGTGAGCGAACCAGCGCCGCATAGAAGAATTGGTAGAAGCAGAAACTGCGCGGAGAGCCTGTACAGGTCCAAGTCAACTTCATGCACTCCCGAAAGCGTCTCTAGTTTATCTGCTGTAAATTCAACACCCTCAGCCGCGCTGATCAAGATGCCTTCTAATTTTACTATCTGATCCATGCCAGACTACTCCAAACGCCGTTTTGTTTCGCTTATGATCCGGTCCACAACAGTGAAATACTTCCTGCGCAGTGCAGCCTTATAATGTCTAGTGCAACTGGCTGAGCAGTCCTGTCGGTTGCCTCGTACCTCATAGGCGCTTTTGATGGCCTGTAGATACCAGGCTCTTTCAGGCCTAGCTGAGCTGTGGTTCCACTAGTCTGTTCGCACAGCTCATGAAACGCGGTTTCAGAGCGCAGCTGGAAGATCGGCGCACACAGAGCCTCTGATGCTTATTTCATACCTGCGGCGCGATATCTTGCACTCTGGAGAGCCTTTGCAAGTTCTTCCAAAAGCCCGAAGGAGACTGCGGAAATGTTGATACGTAACAGCGTTTGAAATTTCTTCAAAAGTCTCTCATAACCCTTCAAAATTGTCTTGCTGCTTCTGGTCACTGAATCTGCTGTCTGCAACAGCATTTTGCGTGCCTGTTGATCTCCAGCGTAAATATCAACGAACCTTTGCATTGATTTTACTCTAACGGTCCATCGCGTTGGGCAAAGCGACAGCAAGCTATTTGGCCTTGCTCCGGCCTCTACAGCAGCCTCGTATTCCATAGGAGTCACAATGTCAGAACAAACACTTTTGCGCTTTTTTTAGTCAAGGATTGCATTGGAAACGTCTTTAACTGTGCTGAGAGCATCTCCAATTATGTCGCAGCTCCTGCTAGTCTCCTGCAGGACCAGGTCTAGGCATTCATTACTGCAGTGTACTTACTGAAACCCTGGCTAATAGTCGCTAATTCATTTTGTGTGCCTGAAAAACGCCCGACATAATCACCGCCCCATCAAAGCAGTGACCTCTTTAACAGGGAAAGTCAAGGTTTATACACAAGATCATGACCTCGATGGCCGATTGCAATGTCTCGGATCTGCTGTATGGTGCGTTATACAGGCCGAGATAGTCCTCTAGGACTTGAAGCGCCTTGTTGTTCACCCACCGCCCACAAAAAGTTAACTGCGCCTCATCATTTATACCCTTGTGCCACCAGCGATAACAACGTAGAACGGGCTGGGCATAACGTACTTCACAATGTCGCGTTGTACAGTATAGGCCATAATCTCTATAGGCTCATTTTGCACGTCCACACTAATCCATTTGTACCTCTTAATCATCCATGTCTTAAGGGCTGCAACATCCTCCGATCTCCCCTCCAGCAAGTCGAGCAAATTTCTGTCACCTGTACCTCGCCCTAGAAGAGCCTGATCTGTGCAGCAGAGGTAACGCAGAGAACTTACAATGACACGTAGGGCCACCCTAGCCTCTTCCTGCTGTTTACTGTATTGCTGCGACTGGAAAAGCAAAAGCCCCTTTTATGTGACAAGTTTTGGTTAGCATTATTCAAATAAAACTGACATTTTCATGTGAGATAAACGTTTCCGTAGCTTTTTTTCCATTTTTTCCATGTACATAAGCACTCACCACTTCTCTTATCATCATCATCCATCCCAATACTTTCACTCCCCTTCCCTCTTCCCCAGTGCAGAGTAGCAGACTAGAGCGCACTAGCTCAGGTCGACCTCTCTGTCTTTCCTATCAATGAATTCTATTCATTCATTAAACACAGCCTTAACTATAGCTGCCTCCACACTTCGAACGCTTCTCTTTTTTTCTTCGTCATGTAGACGGCACTCATGACACATGACTACGTCGCTTTTGTTTTCGTACGAAAGCCACGGAAATTTCACGTCGCGTTGGCACGATCTACCAGCACAGTTTCTGGGGAAAATGTAGTTTTCGGCAAGACCTAGAGTCGGACAGCGCTGACTCGTCCTCATTGGGTCTTTTCCTTGAATTTGCGGAGAGGAACGAATATATGCACATTGTTTGGGGCTTCATCAGAGGTGGTAGCTTCTGCTGTGTGGCGAGAAGGTCGCGTTGTTGGAACATCTACACATGAAATGGAATACTTTATGGTCGCAGAATTTTTCTTTCGCAACATGCTTCTTGTAATCGCATTTCGAGTGATTGGTGTTGTGAAACTATGAAGTCGGGGGTAGCATTGACAATTTCTTCTAAATCTCGGTCTAACAAATTTGTATCATCCGTAGCAGGTAGGAGAGACTTTCTAAGCAAAGCATCGTAATCTACAGCCTCGGGGTTTGGTGCAGTGGTGAGTATGCGTGTTTCTCGCCCAGTTGACAGACGGAGTGATCACGTTTCCACGCGTAAGCTAAGTGGCAGCACAAGGAAAGATGGGAAATACCTCCAAATGGGCGTATTCAGCGCTGTAATAAAAGCATGCGCATGATAGACGTTACCGGCGCTGTTCTCTGCGAATTGGCACAATCAAACAAACAACAATATCGATAAATTTTCAGGCTGCAACAAGTAATCGAAATTCAAGCTCATGACTATGTTGAAGGGACCATTCAACGCTTTTTGAACATGCTACGGAAAATCCGCAAATATGTAGACAATGCCGCCGGGTACGTGCGAGCGAAATATTAGACAGTTTTAGTACTGCGTACGTAGCGTACGCAACGGCGTTGCGTACGTAAGATCGCTGCGTTCTGCAAACTGCGCATGTGCAGAACGCAACACAAACGCTACGAGATGCGTACGCGGCCGCTGCGTACGCACGCATCCGATTCTTGCGTGCGTACGTGGGGAGCCTTGCGTGCTGCTCTCGTGGTTCTCGTTCGTTCGGGAGAGCGCGAGACAAGAGATTCCAAAAATGGCAGCGTCAAAGGCGACCAGCGGAAGGCGGTACTTTTCAATGGCCTCCGATTTGGCTTTGCTGCGTGAAGTGAACGCGCAGAACCCATTCCCAGATCGTGCACGTTGGGAATGCATAGGAAAAATAGGAACCTTGTTTTTGAGAAAGTGTTCAGTGTGTGCTGTTTGCGCGAAAGGCTCGACCTGCTTTTGTCGCAGTTTGTCGCAAATGACTGTGCCAGCCCCAGAAAGCAAGTACTCGGTTTTTATTTTTGTCGATGTGATTCGTGCATTATATCCGCATTAAAAGTAGAGTCTCTTAAAGACCTAAATATAGTTCGACGAAGCGGGAACGCGCCCACATGTTAAATCATGTTAGCGAGATCAACAGCGTCTTGTTCGACCAACGGTTCGACTTACTGGCGGACACGGCGAATGCGCTCCGACGCGCCCGGCGTCTAACGCTCGCCCTCTTACGTACGTAGGCATTTCGCAGTTCTAAAAGCCCTAACGCGACACGCGCTCCTACGTTCCGCAAAGCCCTTGCGTGCTGCGTACGTATCGTCATGACGCAGTAATAAAACTGTCTATTATTGCTCTGCGCGAGGTAGGGAATATACAATCTCGCATAGTCCATTACTAATTCTCTCCTGCAGGTTTGATCGTAAGAGCGCGCTGTTTTCTCTTTACTTCACGTCATCCATGAGGCAAAAAAAAAACAGCCTTCTGATTTCATGATTATAAGGCGTGGTCTCGGAAGTCTTAGGCGGGAACAACGTAGGTTTTTGAAACGCTATAACATAAACTAACCTGACTATAAACTGAAACGTCGTTGCACGTTTGTGTAGCTGTCCGTGCTAGTGAAGAATAAACAGTGAAGTTGCCTTGGCAGGAGACACTCATATCACTAATACACCGTGTTTTCATGTATTTCATAAAAATAAGGAAGATGAGGTAACGAAATCTTTTTCTCTTGGTTGCTTACTCTCCGCTACATCACTGCTCACTACCATTTGAGACGCCGGCAGTTTCCGGCTCCTAACCTGAAGTTAGGCAGACCCAGGCCTCGGTGCTGAGAATGCTGCAGGTGGGCTCCTTTCGGTCTCGATCCAGGCTGAGCCACTGCACTCCGGGTGTGGATCCCCGCTGCCACGACTGTGGCGAGGTACGGTCCACCTTGAACCACATGCTGTGGCAACATTCTGCGTTGCGCCACTCTCCTTTCAACAGGCAAGAAGAGTGGGAAGAAGCCGTCAAGAGCGACGACCTTCAAGTCCAGCTTCGGGCTGTCCAAAGGGCCTGCGACAGGAGTGAAGATCACGGTCTTCCGCCCCCGGCGCGGGTGCGGCCCTCGACTACGACAACGTAGTCCCTTAGGACCAAGTAAGGTATCTTGTATGTCTATCTGTCTTGGTTGCTTTTAGCAAAACAGTGTATATTTGAAATTTACTGGATCTTGTAAAAAGTAATGGTCACAGTAAAGACAAATAACCTTTTTAACCAAAATAGTCATGCAATTGATCATAATGGAAGACTTGAAGTGCGCCATTCCAGCAGCTCACAATCGTTTCCAGAAATTCAATAAGTTGAAACTGCTAATGTTTACCTTTAAAAAGGTCAAATACTACGCACCACCCCTTAAGCTATCTGGCAGCTCCATGCAGTATTATTGTCCGAAAACCGCAAAAAACGGAAGCGGTGTGCTCAGATTTGCATGAACAAGTCCAGCCGCTGCAACGTCTACGCATTTTTACAGTCGACATGCCTTATTATTGATCTGCTACGTTGTAAGTCTCGCCACGAAATTTACTGCAACATGTTTGGTAAATAAATTTAGTGATACGTTTGAAAACATGCGTCCACGGATCGAACGCATTCAGTTAAATTGCGGAATCAGCCGTTTTAGGACTGATTAAAACCAACTGCGCAAAAAATTGTAATATATATATATATATATATATATATAAACGAGAAGAAAGGGGGTTGACCGAGGGACCCGATACCCATAAATGCCCCATATATATATATATATATATATATATATATATATATATATATATATATATATATATATATATATATATATATATATATATATATATATATATATATATATGGCTTGAGGAAATCACGCTGGCCCCAGTAGTAAAATGAAGGAAACAGAGTACGACTTAAGGCCAGAATACATGGAGCGAACTTTCACGACGAAGTTCGGGCGGCAGAAAATCTGCCGCGGCGCGACGCCGTATGTTCGTCGGGCTGCGCTACATGGAGCGAAGACACGGCGGCCGCCGCCGGCGAGTCGCTGCGTTGTTATCAGTGTGGCTAGACGAGGCTAATGCGCTGTAGTGAAACACATGACACAAAAGATTACTTTAACGACACATATTATCGCTTTTGAATTGTGGAATACTCTAAAAACGCGTAAAATTTCGTTTAGAAATGATGTCTAGTGTTTTTTATGTGTTTGAGACATTCATGTGCCGATGTAGTTTAAAGCAAGCGGCGATGCTATACGTTGTGGCAACACTGAGCAAGTAAACAGCTTTCGACTCTTCCAACGCGCGCGCGGCACGCTTCTGAACAGCCGAAATTAACTTGTCGTTAAATTCCAGCCGCGCCGCTTTGGATGCCATGACTACGAAAAGCGGGAGACCGGCGTGAACGAGAGAGCGGGATCGGGATACACGAACAAGCGGGGAAGCCTAGTCGGAAGTAGGGGCGGATAGTGAGACCTGATTGGCTCGCTTAGGGGCGCCGCTCGTTTGCCGCTTCCGGTATCGCCGACGCCCGACGAACTTTTCTGCGCCAGCTAGATCGGCGGCGAACGACGTTTTCGCCGCCGCCGCGCGTCGCGCGTACGCCGCCGGGCGTCGGACGACGACTATTCGTCGCATATTCGCTCCATGTATTCTGGTCTTTACGTTGAATAAGCGCAGTATATTGCACTGACGTTTCGGCTGGTGGATCCGCCTTTGTCAAAGTACAGTCAAAGTACTTGAACAGAGGCTGGTCTGCCAGCCGAAACGTCTGTGCAATATGCTGTGCTCATTCACCGTACGTCCTACCCTTTTTTTCTTCATTCTATATATATATATATATATATATATATATATATATATATATATATATATACATATAATAATTTTGTGATCTGTGATGTGCTGCGAAGCACAAGCACAATGTAAAGACCATGGGCGTGAAGGCAACCGTTGCTTCATCATGGTGACGGAGGCGCCGTGCATCTCAGATATTGAATAATAAAGCGCGTTCTAGAAGCTGATTTTCGAACCGATTGACTCACCTAACTTCGAAGTCGCTAAAATGCCCCAAATGTTCTGTTATGTGAAAAAAAAAAGGCGTCAGCTGCGAAATAGAACATTTCTGGCTAAACGAGCAATAAAGCTGTTAAACGTAGTCGCCGAAATTGCCCCACTGTCCGTCGCAGCGTGTAACCGTCGTATAAACGCAACGTATTACGGTAACTTCGCTTCTATTTAGTGGCCGAATTCGAAAAAGGGTTCGTGCAGCGATGTTCTTTTATGCCACGCTCACTCCGCGATTGCTCAAATAGGTATTGCAGAGGCCCTTTAACTCGATACGTGGTCGCGGCAATAATATATTGCCACTTAAACGACTGTGGAAACACTCAAAGCGAGGTTTGCCCTCAATCTTGTTCGAGGAGGATCGCTAACAAAGTTCATTATAGTTTCTGTGTGCTGCAACACTCAAATACATCCGGTGCACACCGCATCGCTGGCTACTTCAACAAAATAAGCGTCAATCAGTCACGCGAAATGTTTCGGTTATGTCGATTTCCACATGGTATTATATCTGCAGATTTTTGGCTAGAAATATATTCCTGGCGGCTTGCCAATGCTCAAAGCTACTCAACCGCAGAGCAATCTTGGGACGGTAGGGACAGCTCGTAACGACGGGCGCACTCACCTCCTAATGGCCGTACATCACCGGCGTTCGTGTTGCCGGGACGTTTAGGACCGGTGTCTGCAAAGGTTGCGCTAGTTTAACTGTATTATAGTGCTGCCTTCTAAGTAGGAAATTTGTTTCACGATATCCTACCATCAAGACCTGTGCCTTCAACTTTTCGAAAACACTACATATTCCAGAACAAGCATCTGGTATAGTGACAGGGAACAATTAGAGTCCCTGAACTCTCGATATAGAGAGAACTCGGAGGGAAAATCGAACTGCAAAATGTTTTGCCTTGAGGACATTCGCTTCATTGGCGCGTACGCTTTGTGGCTGGTAGAAAGAAGCTGCTGATCTTTTTCTGAGGGCCAGTCACTGCATGTAAGGCTGTACTAAATAGAATAGTGTCCAGCAATTAGTAATTGAGAAATATAAGTGTACATTGACAAAAAAAAAGAGCTTTCATGTTTATCCGGATGCCATGTGCTGTTTTGTTTATCCCAGTGAAGTAATTATAATACTTCAGGTTAGTACCAATCCGCAGGACAGTACTAATTTATTATTTTTGCATATATTTCAATTTATGTATTTATCTGAGTACCCACAGTGCCTGCGTAGCACTACAATGCGGGAAGGTGGTGGGGATATAGTCGGCAGTAATAATTAAGGGAAGCAGGTGAAGTAACCCACTAAGGCGGAAAAACAGTACAATCGACGAATACATATTTGGCAACCAGTAAGCCAAAAACGGAACAATATTGAACACATTGGCCATAGCGACAACGTGCAAAACATTGGAAAAAATAAGCAATATAAAATAGGTACAACATGTACATAAAACATTCACAGCTATAGTACCAAAAGCATTGTACACGAAAAAATGCTTCAAGGTGGTGAACGCTGCACCAAGGCTCCTCTCTTTTCTGCTTCTTTCATTTTTCTTTTCACTAAGGTGTCACCTATGCGAAGAAATGGTTGACGGGCACATGCCCGATGCTAGAGGCGCAATTTCTTGTCTCCCTCGCCTGGGAGAGGGGGACATGTAGCCACTCTGCTTTCTCGCATCCGTACGTGCACCTCTTCCTCCTTTTTGTCGGAAGCTGCGCGCTCTTTCGTGCCCCCCTCTGGCTATTTAGCGTTAGCTTTTGAAAGAGTCGTCGGCCGCGCTCCTTCGCCCCCTCCTAGTCCCGCTTTCCTTCCTTTCGCCACCCCGTTGTCAATAGACTACCATGGAAAAGAGTCGGACGAACGGATGGCCTCCAGTCAAGGGGTGCATTCCCCCCTAGCGTGCCTTTCGTTAGTGGTTCTTTCATCCCTCCCCTAGGCGAGTTCCCGAGTGGGTAGTGCTCCTCGAGAATGAGACCGAAGAACCATATCGGTGATGCAGGCAGTGTGGTGCCGTTCGAGATGCTGTCGCCCATCGCTGTTACTGCCCGCATTTTCCTAAGTAGTGCTGTCAACAGCGGCAGAGTCCATTCATGTGCGCTGGTTCTCGGAAGCTGCTTATTTAGTTTCTGCTGGGGTGGTTTTGGGCTGTAAGGTGCCATGGCCAAACGCACTTTCATGGTTACGGAATGTGTAGCACATGCGACAGCAGCGAAGACATTTCAGAAAAATGATATCAAAGTAAGTGGATGCCAAAGAATTTCCAACTCGCAAGAACCTTCCTCCAAAGCACCGACTTTCGGGCTAGTTGGTTACGCATAGCAGATCACCGCCACGCTGCGTGCTTGACCATGAACCTGCCAGTCGCTCACGGCGCAAGTTTCCGCAAAGAAAGCAGTGCAGGTCTTGCGAGCTGGTGCTTGGGGCGAGAGAAGGGTTTTGTGATGTCTTACAGAGTTGCACATTATTCTCCAGCACACCAGATGCGAGCATTATAAACCTTTATACAAGTTTATACATGCCAGTTCACTTGTAGAAGGCAGATACCATCGGCTTTTTGCGGGAGACTGATTTCGGCTGGACTATTTTGTAATCTCGTTCCATGAAAATGCATCTCGTATTCTGACAGCTGATAAATAACTACTTGTTTACGCAGGGATAGCTGATACAGCCTTTGAAGCAATTTCTGGAGCAAAAAATCGTCTTTTTGAAGCAGATATATGGTGAAGGTTAATGGACAGTGAGAAAAAGTTATTATTTCTGTACCTACATATTTTAAATTTGGGGCAGCTTATTTGGAGTAGAACACTGCAAATCTGAAGCAGATGAGTTATATGGTCACAACTTTCACCCTATTGTCCATCCTTTCGGCATTAGCTGCTGCTGTCATAAATGCCGGCTTCGGAGGGAGCAGAAGACTGCCGTGTTTCACTTTCTATACTGGTAACCTGATAACAGTGAAGCCCCGCTAATTCTATCTCGAACATAATTCTGGGTCCCGTCATAACGCCAGAGATTTAAATTCAGAACATAAAACTGACGATACTTGAACACATAATAGTATGAGATGGTTAGATAAAGCCAAATTCCTGCTTCCGCCTGCCGGCTATTGCGGAAGTATGATTTCCGAATACATACTGAAATTCCAGTCGAACAATACGGCGCATTCTTAGTTCTTTTTTTTATTCCACTGTTTTGGAACACAGAACAGGAGATAAGCAGGAGCGCGTTGTCCTGTCCTGTGTTTTTTTTTCCAAAACAGAACGTGGTAAGAAAACCTGTACCATTAACTATCTCCAATTAAGTCACAGCACGTCTAGCTACGGCGCATGCAGTGAAACTCCTTTTTCTTTTCTTTGTTTTTTCACTCCTGGGCTCAGGTTGTGCGGCGTGTGCCAGAGGGATTTCTGCGTATCGAGTATGGACCACGTGACACCGGCCACGCTGGTAGGGCAGCATACCTGCAGATCCGTTCGCGTGTTTTCTAGATGGTTGCGTTGCACGCAGGAACTATTAAAATAACTTGAACCACGACTGGCGTAGTAGAAATGTTTAAACCGACGTAATTCCCACCATTAGTAATGACTGGGGCTGACGCGGAGCGCTTCGCTGCATTCACACCTTGAATGACCGGCTGCTGCAGATCGGCACCGCAGATGCGCACGTTACTAAACGCGGCCATCATATCCAATCGTGGTATTAACCGAACCAGGTTTCCAGTGCGAGATTTTCGCGCGTTATCACTATCGATAAGCGCAAGAACATTCATGCACTTCATTACTTTGCGTTTGGATCTGCACGTGAAATACCTTATCTTTATGGCCAATGACAAAAACGTGTCATATTGTTGTTAAATTAGTAGTAACGTATTCAAGCGCAGCAAGACTTTGCGGCTATTTCTTGTACAAACCAGGTAGCGTGGGATAATACAGCGGCTTTATTTCTTCTATAAGCTATGTTTTTCAGCTTTTTTTCAAGGCTTGTCCATTATTTGAAACAATGCGGAGCCTTAAAAAACAGTGCGGTGATAATGTGCTGTCTTTGTTGACAAAGGAAGTGAAGGACACCTCAAGCCTTCAATTGAACGACATCCACATTGGTACTAGTATGTAGAGCAGCAGGTGAGAAATAAAATATTCGAGAAAGGCGGCGACATTCTAACAACCGCGACAATGTAAGTGACTTTAATCCTAATAACCTTACAATCAAATACGACGTGTGCGCGGCTATACAGTGTTGCTTGCTCTCACACGACGCACGCAGCCTATTGGAACTTCATGATTGTAAAAAAAAAAATGAAGAGAGAGAAGTGCGCAGGCACTCCGTCCTTCTTGCTCATGGAACCCGAGGTCGAGTATGCCAGGGCGAACGGGTGCAAGTGCACGGCATATTTTTTCGGCCCACCACATCATCACGTGTCACCTTGACATGACATGACAAGAACTTTACTTGAGTCCTGAGGGACTGAGACTGCGGGGAGCCAAACCGAAGGCTCCCGAAGATCAAGTCGGCGGCTCCGCCCACGATGGAACCGGGAGATCAAGTCCCGCGGCAATGTCGTGGGCCCTCTGGACAGCCTGGAGTTGAATGTTGAGATTGCTGCTCTTGAGAGAGTCCTGCTATTGTTCTTTCGTGATGGGTGGAGAGGCGTTAAGGGCTGGGCACAGCCAGAGCATGTGGTCAAAGGAGCATGAGTCATGACCACATTTGGGGCACGACTGTGAGTGTTCAGGATCTATCCTGTGAAGAGACCGAGGAGTGGGATATGTACGGGTTTGCAGGAGTCTTAGTGTGGTAGCCGGAGGTTTGTTCAATTTGGGGTGAGGGGGTGTAAATGTCCTCCTGCCTAGCCGATAATGGGAAACGATTTGGTGGAATGTATTTAATGGATCTTTGTGGATGTTGGCTTCGTTCCAAGCCTGGCTACCCGTGACAGCGCGGTGCGTGAAATCGCGCGCTTTCCGGTGGGCCTCCTCGTTAGGATTACATACAAGCGGGTTAATTGAGCTATCTAGATGGGCTAGGAACCACGAGATTTGGTATCCTCCTTCGGTACTCTCCCTAGTCCTTTGAAGTGCTTTGATGACAATACTGTACGCCTGTTCAGATATGAGGCCGGACGAGAAGGATCTAACCGCGGTGCGCGAGTCCGAGAAGATGATAGCGGGAACTTTTGAGCTGTGAAAAGCCAGAGTGATCGCCGCTTCCTCCACCACATGGGCAAACTTAGTATAAACCGAGGTTGCATTGACCAGGTTGCCCCCCGCATCTACCACCGAGACAGCGAACTTATCCCCACTGTCATATCTGGCAGCATCGACAAAGAGGGCATCTAGCTTCTGCTGATTGATCTTTTTAAGGATGTACTTGGCTCTCGCGAATCTTCTTCCCTGGTTATGCACTGGGTGGATGTTTCGCGGGACGGGGTCAACCATGATGCGAGCTCTGGTTTCCCGGGTCGAGCTAACTTTGGTCGCCGCTTCATGTCTCGTTTGGATTCCTGCTTCTTCTAAAATCTTAATCCCTGGCTTAGTGGATGAAAGTCTCATTATCTGAGCCGCTGTGTGAGCTTCTATTAGCTCATCGATGGTGTTATGGAGTCCTAGCTCCAGCAGCTTCTCAGTGCTTGTGGACTGCGGAAGGCCGAGCATGCGCTTGAAGCCGGTTCTGATTAGGGAGTCGAGCTTGGCCTTTTCCGATTTACCCCAATTAAGGTATGGCGCGATATAGGTGACATGACTCAGGAAGAATGCCTGATAAGCTCTGAGCAAATTATCCTCTTTAAGACCACCTCTACAATTTGAGACGCGGGCTAGAAGTCTTAGGACATTACTAGCCTGTCCAGTGAGCCTGTTGAGGACCGTCGAGTTACAGCCCTTGGCATCAATGAGGAGACCTAGTATCTTGACCGAGTCCTTCCTCGGTATGGGATGCCCATTTTTAGATCGAATTTCTACCAGCAGAGTTTCCAGAGGCGCAAGATTTCTGACCCCCTGTCTGTCATATATTGACCTTGTCATATATTTTAATATCTTTGTGGGCACATATTGTTTACTGTCCCCCCCCCCTTCATCTTGTACATAGGCGTGTTCTTTAACAGTATTAAACGAGTTGGTAATTTGCACCACATACGTCCGCGTTTTGTTTCCTTTACGTTCGTCCATTATTTCTGTCAGTGTAACACTAAGCGCAACACAAGCATTAACGCCCACCAAGTAACCCCGTTGATTGCTTTACTAAGCCCAGTGGAAGTATTCGCATTCACGTTTTACGCGTACTTAGCCGCTCTGCCGTAAGCGAAACAAACACATACAAATAAAATAAAGACATTGAACGAGTATTACCAGTTACCACGTAAAAATGAGTTTCAAGGAACCAATGCGTCTTCTGACGCTGGTCACCAAGCCACCAGAGCTCGGTGAACCAGTTTGGTTTGGTCTAGCGCCGGTTCTGCGCTGGCAGGTATATATGATCATATCGTCGAGCATGCGCCTCAGTTGACGTACCGCGGGAGAAGGGTGAATATATGCAATGACAAAGTGTCCCATTGTAAGACCCGGAAAAAACATGCACATGGGTTCACGGGCGTGCTAATACAGTCGCGCAATATAGCGCGTGAATGCAGCGGAGCGTAGGCTGAAATGATTCGATAGTCCACAAAATACGGCAACTCCCTGCGACTCCAGATATTGTTAGGATGAAGTGAAAGAAATCCACGTTATTTACATATTTTCTTCTTCCCTCTAAAACTGGCCTGAGCGCGTACGCTTCGCAGTCGCACTTGGTGTTTTGGTGCATCTCGGGTGCAATTCGAGGCATTTTTACGGCTTTGGCGCAGAAGTCGCAAATGTATAGCAATCTGGCAGAATTGACGGAGCTGTACCTCCCCTGTTATAGCTTTCATTTCTAATTTAATGAAATATTATGGAGCCATGCAACCATTGTCCTAGGCTGCCTGATTTATCAGACAGCAGGAAACACTAACACGTACATTTATGAGCAGAATTAAATGCAAGGATCTCGTGAAAAAAGCAAACTTCGTGCATTTGTGCGCGAACGGAATTAACAGTGAATAAAGGTTGATGGGCGCGCATAGCTCCTACGATGCCTAAAAAAAGTTCCCGATAGAATAAATTGAGAAGGGGGTGGGGTGGGGCCATAGCCCCTCATAAATATATTTGAGGAGGCTCGGCTTCCCCTCTAGTTGCCCGGTTCCGGCGTCCCTGTAAGTCACGTTCCTCCGCGACAAAGGGTCATCGATCTACCGCCTCCACTACCTTTTAAAGGCGGGCGTAGAGGGCAACAATAGCGAGAGAAGGTGCAGCCCTCCTTCTGCGCGGAAGAGGGTGGGGTAGTGGGGGCCAACGGGGGGAAAGTGTAGTCGTCGTTTGGCACAACGAACTCACCAAACTTGCTCAGAGGGGGGTGAGAGTCCGCTTTCAAAGAGTCCCACACCACAGCAGCATGGCCGGTCACAAACGGGCCAAGCCCTTGCAGCAAAAGCCACCATGCAGTTACACCAGCCCACGTTCGCCTGAGAAGCGAATCGACATGCTGGACATCCCGTGGCAGTAACAAGCAGGGTTGCTATGGTGCGTGTGGAGGAAAGCACATATACAGCGCTTCGTTCACGCCGATATGGAGGCTCGCAGGAACTACGGTGCTGTGGAAACCCTCGGAGATTTGTGTCTGCAGTTCAGTGCGTTTGTGGCAGCGTGAGATGAAGCCTTTAAGTGCCACAAGACGCCCGGGCTGCTGCCCGACACTTAGTTTCATGGCAACCCTGCATGGTGGACGTTGAGGTGATCGTGATACGGGCACGGAGCGCACATATTGTGAGGTCTATATCGAAGACCGGAGTCATTTGCCTTGAATTTGTTCTAATGTATTACTTCGTAGGTAGTCAAGCGGCATGATTTTATCACAACTGAAAGACGCAACTGATGAAGGGGCGTCACCAAATGAAACGAGTGTTGTTTGTTGCTCATATTGGTCTTTGTCATTTACTTTTAGAAGAACATCACCACTGGCTACTTTTGGAGCTTTGTATCCCAGGACCAATGCGTCGATACAAATAATCTCATACAAAAAAGGAGAGGGTGTTCTTACGGCTATGTTAGGAGATTTGTTGTGAATTACGTAGACGGATGGGAACATTTCTTCTGGTTTGGTGAAAAAGCTTACAAATTTACCGGGGCGCTCTCTTTTTGTGAGATAGCGATCGGGAAGTCGGGGGAATAGTGACGCCAGAAAGGTTTATCTGATTTCGGCAGCGGTGCCTCATCCCACCGCGGAACCAATCAAGGGGTCGTCACAGGATTTGTGTAAAACAAGGCCTGCCACTGCCAGCTGAAAAAAGCACTATAACCTAATATCTCATAACTAAGATTGGTTACCCCACCCAAGGTTAATCCTTGCTGCCTGGAAAGTTGGAAGTAACAGGAAGAGAACCCGGGAAAAATGGCGAGTGACAAAGAAAGACGAAGATGGGACAGGAATATATGAAAAGGCAACAACCGATTTCATCTGAATAGATCAGTCCGGAGGTGTCGTCTACATGAAGCAGAGGCCAAGGATGTGTGTTGCCTTCGCCCAGCCGCCCTAAATGACCAAGCACTCAGAATCAACTGAACACATAGGATCCCCTTTTCCCTAGACATGGCTAAGCCACGCACGGCTAAGAGTGGGACGGTCGAAGCTGTGGCCTCTCGCTAAGTCACGGCACGCACGCTCTGATATCGTGCGCGACGTACGACCACCGCGGGTTCGAGCACTCCTAGCCACCATGCATGCGAGGCGCCACTTCGGCACTTGCCCGGGCCCGCTCCGCCCACCAACCCGTACGTGCGCCGTACGTGGGCCCGTACGTGCGCCTATGCGCACGTACGGGCCCCGCCGGCTCCAGCTAGGGGAAGGGGAGACCGCGCGCGCAGCAATGTAGACCGTAGGTGAAGCACTCCGTAAGTAGAAATGACTTTTATTAGGCTGGGATTCGATGCAAACACAAGTTTAAAGATGTCTGAAACTAAATCTAATTGCGACACAATGCATCGCCAAATGGTCGCCCGTCGCCGCTATTGGCGCACCGTGACAGACAGAACAAAGGACCCAGCAGTAAGAGGCTGCATATCCTTCGGTCAGCGCCTGCCATCGCGCGCCCCACAGCAGAGAAAATGGAAACAGAAAGAAACAACAAACGTACAGACGGGGGCACGATCGGAAGACGCAGCCTCAGGATATCTCCCGCCGAGTCCGGCACCCCGCCGTGCTGAAGTAACCATCGGCCGGCGGCATACAAAGGAGGCCGCCGCTGGCAGGGAGGACACGTACGCACCTTCCGCTCCCCGATGTGGTCTCCCCAGGCCCCGTCATGCGAGCGCGTTCCCGGAGCGAACGCAAGTAGGACCCAAATCACGCCGAAATGTCGGCCAATGGGGCTAGCCCGTTTACCTTCCCGTGGGCAGGATGACAGCCGAGTGACAGTGTTTTATGACCCTCTGCCACCCCGTGCAGGTAGAGAGGAGTGGGACACGGAGCTCCCGGAAACGCAATGCAATGGGTCCACACAACCACCGCTAGAGCCCGAAGCCCTACATGCCTCCCCTTTTAAATGACCCCTACCAATGCACGGCTGGTGGCTCGGGTGCCGGCCAAGAAAAAACAATACTAAGAAATACTAAATACAATACTAAGAAAAAATATAGTCATTACAATGCGATACCGGAGCTATTCATTGGCAGCTAGAACCTAAAATCACTAGACTCAAAAGAAAGGAAGAAAATAAACGTAAAAGCAAAGAAAGAAAAACAAGCCATTAGGATAAATTAAACGGGTAGGTCTGAGGTACACAACAGCAACAAAATTCAACAATAACCCATGCTTTAGCGCGAACATGCTCAATAAAGGCATCCACCGAAGAAAAAGTAAGAGTAACAATAAAGGACAAACGCTAAGAGACTTAATACTATCGGACACAAACGCGAACAAGCGAAAATAACAAAACGTTGTCCTATAGGACCAACCAAACGAAAGAAAATAACGTAAACACTTGAGAAGACGTACAAAGAATGTCCACGCGAAAAATATCCTGGGAGTCCACACACCAAGCTGACATACCATGCGTGTGACTTTACGGCGCTGCAACAGCGTCCGGCAATAGCCTCTTGTGCCGGTGCCTCTGATGGTGCCCACTCTATGGTGAGTCCATGATCCGCGCCAAGCGTCGTGACCACACAACCCCATCCGGCGCCTCGCTGTCGCCATGCCTCCATCCAGGTCGACATCACCGTTGGTGCAGCGCGGGATTGAAAACGCACGCTAAACATTCTCGGAGTGCAAGACACATACATACCAATAAATGACTAACATAAAAGCAAGACAAACTATACCCAAGGAAACGCATACACAAAAGCAAAACGAAGCGGGCTAGGTATAACACAGAGAAAAAAATTAGCCTAGCGAAAATATTGAACAAAGGAAAACAAGCACAGACGTGGACAGAGAACAGCCTGTCTGATTTCAGCGTAGTCGGCCCAACGCTGTGAATTCACATAGGCAAGCTTATCTCTCCATCTGAGTTCAGCTGGATGCAGGAAACGTGGCCTTCACTAGCCCGATGACTTAGGAATTCGCCACTAGCGGCAATTCATTCTACGGACGGACACTGTCCATCCGCGGCACCAAGCAGAGCGGATTTCCACTACGGAATGTCTATGTTAATGAACAGATGCGGGAGGTTCGGCGGTAGATGAAAAGTCGCTCCACGCCGGGTCAAGTCACAGATTGAATTAATTTTCATGAAAACCTTAGGACTCTGATGATTGGCCGATACTTGTCGGAGTGGTGCGCAATCGCGTTTCTCCGTTGCCGGGGCTTGCAACCTACAAGGCAACTCTCACATTGCAGCGTTAGCGGGTGGCATGCGATCTTTATTGGCCATGCTCGTTTCGACCCCTCAGAGTGAACCCTCCCGGGGTAACAGTGACAAACGCTGTATCCGGCCGTGCGCGCCCGTTGCAATACCAGCAACGTCTCGGCGCCCGCGCCCGTCCAAAACCAGCCATGTTCCGGCGCTCCACCTCCCTGAGGCTGTCGCACAGCCATGTACAATCAGTTACAAAAGGGGCACCTCTGCGATCCCTTCAGCGCTTCTCGGGCTGTTTAAAAAGATCAAAAGATGATTCCGACACCCCAGTGGGGGTGGCTGGTTTCGTTACCCCAGTTCGCTCTCCACCCGGGCTGTCCTCCCCGTCATCGCCGTGGGGATGCGGGGGAGTGTGCCCTTCTGCGCACGCGACAGGAGATGTCTGGGGCGCTTGCTTCTTCGCGGTGTGGGCTGGTTTTCGGTATCCGCTCGACTAATGCACTGCCAGTTTCGCCCCTCAACTGAAGGTGCAGAAGGCGCCACCCCTAACCGGTCTGCCCAAATGGAGACTTCCAGCAACACAGGGCATAATAATAGGACGTCCACTATTGCGGCCTAAATTTTAGCCAGGCAAGGTGTGTATCAACTGAAAGCTACCCGGCAGGCCGCTGAATCACTGATTAATGCAGCCATGTCCGCATTACGGCCAGTGAATGTATCCACCCACCAGGGTTGCATGTCGAAACTAGGGAAATCGGCAGCCGGGTGCAGTCCCCAGGCAATACACCCCAAACACTACCGGGTGTGGGAGCGCCTGTACCCATCTTTTTTTAACGGTGGGTGCCGGCGGTGGGTTTCGAACTGTCCACCTACCGCAGCCGTGGCGGACGCCTTGCACACTATGCTACGACTGCGGTGCCACTGAATCATGTCAACAGTAACGAAACACGCCTATTTGCCGATTTAGCCGGCACTAGAGGCACTGTTCCCGAGCAGTCCGCATAATTAGCAGCCGCCAAAATGGTAAGGATGCTAGAGATCAAGGAAATCTGTCACGCCCACCGAATCGTTGAACACATGGGAGGACGGAATAGTCAGCCCTACCGGTGCAAATCAGCGAGACCTCCAGCTCTCGCATGATGTCGGTAACCGAGGACGACTGCAGCATCTCGGCGGTCGCTTGACGCCTGCTCACCTCCGCGCTTCGCAGCACAGAACATTGAAGAAGGTGTCAAATACGCTTACCACGCTACATTTAGTGAGACAAGGCATGACGGAAAGAATGAGAGAAAAAAAGAGCAATTCAGGCACACGCCGGAGAGACATGGCGTGGTTAACCATGCGCGTTCGCGGCAACACACACCTCAGCAACACATCAGCTCGGATATTGGGCGACCAGAGGCTGATTAGGCTCTTGGCCCCATATTGGGCGCCAATTTGTGGTCTCTCGCTACGTTCACGGCGCACACGGTCTGACATCGCGCTCGCCGTGCGACCACCGCGGGTTTGAGCACTCAGAGTCACCTTGCATGCGGGCCACCACGTCCACACCTTGTCGGGCCCGCTCCGTGCACCGACGCGCCCCTGCGCGCGTAGTGCCCTACGCGCCCCAGCTAGAGGAAGGCGAAACCATGGATGCAGCAAGGGAGACCCTAGGCGAAGCACTTCGCAAAGAAGATGCACCATTTATTAGGCTGGGATTCGATAAAAACAAATGTTTAAAGAACACGTCTGAATATAAATCAAAGTGCGACATAATATATGGTCACTGGTGGTTGCTAACGACGCACCGCGACCGAGAGAACAAAGAAGCCAGCAGTGAGAGGCTGCCTGTCCTTCTGTCAGCGCGTGCCATCATGCGCCGCATACCAGAAAAAATGGAAACAGAAAGAAACAGACGAACAGACGGGGACACGATCGGAAGACGCCGCTTCGGGACGTCGAGACGACGGAAGAGTGCGCGCGCGCGCCGAGGCAGGGAACCGACGAGCCGAAGCGATTGTTGGCCGGAAGCGGACAAAGGGCGCCGCCGCCGGCACAGATTAACCCGTACGCACCTCCCGACGCTCACATGTGGTCTCCCCAGGCCCCGTCTGGCGCGCGCGTACCCGGAGCGCATGCAAGCAGGGCCCGAATCCCGAGAAAAAAGCAGCCAATAGGGGAAGCTCGATGACCTTCACGTGGGCAGGATGACAGCCGAGTGACAGTGTTTTATGACCCTTTGCCACCCCGTCCAGGCAGTGAGGAGAGGGACACGGAGCCCCCGGAAACGAAGGCGAACGGCTCTACACAACCATCGCGAGAGCCCGAAACCCCACAAACCGTGGTCCATAAGAGAGAAAAGTATTACAGAAAATAGAATTTTAGAGTTCTAAAGCGTGCAATAAGACCGACCACAGTTCACACCGCACACATTGTACAGTGAATTCGGGAATTCCACCACCGTACTCCAGCAAGGTGTATGTGCGCTTTTTCAATAAAAAATAATTCCTCTTGTACGCCGACACGAGAAACGAAAATGCGACTTTGTGGAATGGCAATTTAAATCGACGACACGACATGTTCCTGGGCTTATTTCAAGGCTTTCGCCGCAAAGTATTGAATAGTAGAGATGCGAGCACCACCGGATCGCCCCAGAGTCTCTTGCGTGCAGTGGTCCTATATCTCTGGAGCTTACGAGGCAAGTGGTACCCTGCTGCTGCATAGAGATAGCACAAATGTTAATGAAACTTGATACGCGCCTGCTGGACTCGCCTTCTTTTCCACCCTTTATCTCTAATCTATACAAGTTGCAAGTATTTGACACGAAACACCCAGCTGTCAGTGAAACTGCAGCACTTATTGCTGAAGCCCCAACTCGTCAAAACCACTAACTGGAGAAATTTATCTATTGAGTCTTCGTTATATAACAAACATTGGACAAATTTTATATACAAGTCGCTACACGACATTGAGAACCTCGGGGCACGTTCTAAGAGGCCTATGGAGGACATAGAATAATTTAGTAATTATAATTTGTGAATAAAAGTGCTTTTCTTGCGCGTTGGCCACAATTTGTCGACAAGTTGGTGCTCGTTATCTTTGTGTTATCTTTAACGGGAAGCGATCATCAGCGAATATTGGCTGCGTTCCTTGTAAAGCAAAACAATACCGCGAGATCCGGTGCAGTAACAAAATTGAAGGGATTACTGGCAACAACATCAATATGTCTGGAATGTGTTTTGATATCTGAAAAAAAAAGAATGCACGAATGACTTTTAAAAGCAGTCAATTGCGAGGAAACTACTTTTAAACGCCGAAGTATGTCACCACAACCTCGTGAAAATTACTTTGAGTCGAACAACTGCAAATGGAATACATCCCAATGCTCACAAAGATAATTCAATCAGGAGGACGAAATGCGAGAGCAGTGAGCTTCGTCAAAACTGCAAAGCAGTGATAATGATAGGTGGTTCAGTATTGCACGGCTTTATTCGCGGTGGTTTTATTTGGCATCCTGTAGTTATCCAGTGAATATTTCAAACGATGTTCGAGGTTCGAGAGCGGCACTGTTTGATTGATGTATAGGGTCTTGTATTGAACGCCTATCTTTCGGACACGTCGGTGCTTTAGTCAATGCAAAAAGGCGCACATAAAGATGGAGTACTGTGTCCCCAAATTGCTTTCAGGCTTTTATCAGTGAAAGCCCGCTGCAAGCGTTCGGATGGGGCCAGCGTATCAAGTAAACCATGGCGACAGGCCCAACATGCGTGTGACAGCTTCCATCACGCATGCTCCTTGAGAAGACCATCATTGTCACTTGAATTTTCGTATTTTTTAGTGAAGCATTGCTTGAGAAACTGGATTACCGTGGTATATTTTAGAAACAAGAATGTCTCTTTGCTGTCCCGTCTCCTTGTGTCCGTTTCATAGAATCTATTATGTATTCCAGCTAACGTTAGCCAATGTGCTAATATTATGGGGTTTTACGTGCCAAAACCACTTTCTGATTATGAGGCACGCCGTAGTGGGGCACTCCGGATGTTTGAACTACATGGGGTTCTTTAACGTGCATGTAAATCTAAGTACATGGTGTTTTCGCATTTCGCCCACATAGAAATTCGGCCGCCTTGGGAGGATTCGATCCCACGACCTCGTGCTTAGCAGCCCAACACCATTGCCACTAAGCAGCCACGGCGTGTCGCTAGCCAAAGTGTTCAAGGACAAGAAAAGATAAAAAAACATGGTACCAGATATGAATAAACGAGCGGCGGTGTTGGGAAGTCAGAAGTCTGAAAATAGAACAACGTAGGTCTTGAAGTGCTGTTCTGCACATTGTTCTTTCATTTTTTTCCTTGAACAGCTTCGCTAATGTTATCCGCGGCACCCCCTGTACAGGGTGTTTTTTTTTTACCTACACCAAATTTTCAGAAGTTGCTTGTGGCATTAGAACAGTTTTAACTCATGATCTAGATTGTTCCATGAGGCCGCCATTACTTCTACGAAAAATTAATATGCTTAATTGAATGATTAATGTAGCTACGCTTATTTACATTAATTAATTTTTTCACGGCACATATTTCAATTTGCGAATCACCATCGAGTTTCCAAGACGTATCCTGTAGGCAAAAATTCTCAGCACTGCACCATTTTCAAAATATTAATTTTCAAGGTGTCCGACAAAATTCGTTGGCGTTCCATTTACTTTTTGAGGAAAACTCTGTTTTATGCATTCAAGCGCCAAAGTAACTCGAACACCAATGAATTTCGTTGGAGACGCTGAAAATTAACATGGCGAAACTGGTGCAGAACATAAAATTTATTTCAAATGAATGCGCTTTGCGAACTGACTAAATAGAGTACATAGATTAATATATGTGCCGTAAACTATTAGTTAGAAATTCTTTAGCGTAAAAACGTGAATTGCTCAATTACGCATTTTCACTTCTCGAAGAAGTAAGGGTCACCTCATCGAGTCATTTTGATCAAGGCATCGAATTGAGCTATCTGCCACAGGCAATTTAAAAAAAAAAAAAAACATGGTGCTGCTAAAAAAATATTCTGTATAGTGCCCATTCCTGCTGGACAGGATTCATAGCAACGTTCGTTACAGCGCAACACAAAACATGCACAAAAAGAAGGTGCGAAATGAAGACTCGGCGCTGACTCTCAACTTCTATCAGTTGAATGTCAGCGCTGTGTTGTCATTTTATACCTTCCTCTTGTCCATGTCTTGTGTTGCACTGTAACGAACCTTACTATGAATCCTAACCAACTGGCCCAACTTGCCGTCCTGATGCTGGACAAGATTTTGCCTAGTGATAGCGCTGGCAGGCACCACGAAATTTTCAAGAAATTCCACTTACAGCAAGGCCGCGGCCTCAACGCGAAAGCGACTTTGCCGCTTAGGTAACATATTTAACTGGACCCTCGAGGGACCATTCTATTCCCACTATATAGTCGAGTAGCGCAACCATCTCCCTTCGTCTTACTACAAGCTTCGGAAGAACTTCCGAGGCTTGTAGTAAGACGAAGGGAGATGGTTACGCTACTCGACTATATGGTGGGAATAAAAAGTTGTAAAATGTTATTTGAGTTTTTGCCGTGCTTTGAACTCACACATCATAGTGCTGCACTTAATAGTCCTTGTTATTTCTTCAGAACAAGTTTTTTTCTGCTGCGTAGTCCTACATTTCTTTTTATCTTTGTGAAGCAATCTCTCACAGACATTCATATGTAACACACATGGTAGCCTCAATAACAAGTATCTTGGCGTGCCGTGATTTGTCACAAGGCATTCGAAAGGGCACGCCATATAAAGCACGCACACTAACCTATCTTGATTCATAAACTGAGCATTTTTAGAGCTTTTGATCATGACCTCTGCAATTTACGTCCCGTATGAGGCATCCGGGAACAGGGTCACCTGCAGTCAGTTTTATTTACGATGGCAACGGCCACAATTAAAGGAGACAGAAGAAGGACCTTTCACCGGATACTTCACTCAAAACGCTCATGATGGTCCAGCGCACTGGTTCAAACGGGCAGTGTGACATCCGGTGTAAAGCTTACGTATCCTTAGTTCTCTCGCGGTTCACTGCCTCGGAACCAAAAGCAATATCTGGGACAGGCGCGTGTATGCGCGCCCAGATGCAGTCATGGCGGTTTCAAAGCAAATTTCGAGCAAGCAGGAAACATCACTGGCAGGATACACAGCAGACGGCGTGCTTGAAGCCTCCACGACTGTGTAAATGATGGCTACCTCCACCATTTGTGTTGTTTTTCGTGGTTTCCTTTAGTTCCAAATGTGTAATTTCTCAAGGCTGTATTGTAGATCGGGTTCATACAAGCTTTGTGCTTACAGATGAAGAAAACAAATACGTTTGGAGACCCAGAACTGCACTGTGAAAGCAAGTGTCCTGTTTTCTCGCAACCGAGGCAGCTCCAATCGAATTCATTTTACCGATGGCCTCGTATCAACTTTCACAGGTTGACACGTTAAAACATTACATTACATTCTTTAAAGAAGAGGTAACATTTACTGCACTAAATAGACTCGTTATATGTAGTTTCCTTCCTTCAGAAAAATAAATGAATCGCACTGGCTATGTTACCCCGGCAACAGGTGCATTATTAGCATACAGTGTTCTTAGGCACTAAGCTTAACATTTTAGCTTCATAACGTTCTTGCGCTTGAACGTAATCTGCAGTATGCTGCTTGTTGTGGTTTATGTTGAGAGTGCTACGGCAAGGAGTAGCTGGCAGTGATCATTGTTTTCTTGTTTATGCTTTCAACCCTATGAAATTCCTTTATCATCAGGGTACACGTCGACGACAAAAACAACGACTAATTCCTTAACAAATGTATGTTAACTGGATAACTTATACATTAAACACACTTAAGCTATCTAATTGAACTCTCTCCCTTTTCAGAGGTATGCTAAAAGTCTGCATGCTGGAATTACCCACACAACGCTAACGTCTTCCGCCCAACCCTAATCCCTTCAGGCGCGCATTAGTTTTGTTCATAGAAAATTCAATTCTGATACACTTATTTGCCTATTAATATTTAATAAGTACATACAGCCGCATGACAGATTACGAATTTCTCATTGTGAGCTTCGTTTCGTCTACAAATTTGAACTCGACGCCTAAACTCCCCGAAGTACTTGAGGTGCAGTAAGAACACTGAACTTCCCGCGTGTGCTGATTCTGCTTGACAAACAGCGAGCAGCTATATCGTTAACTTCAGAAATGCAAATCGTAGCAATAAAAAAAAAAAGCTGAAAGCCTACTACATGTTGTACTGTTGTTCAAGCGAACACGCGCATGTCTATCTTTCAAATCCTTTATCAATGCAGGCTTCGATCATGGAAATAAACTTTGCAGCATAGATCCATAAAGTATCACCTGAGTACGTAGGCAAACCACGTTAAATATTACTATTCCAATTATTGCTTCAAATGTTGAGGTGGTACCCTGGCATGTACAATGGTGCACGCAGCACCTGAAGGCGTTAAGAAGCACTCAGATTTCCATACAACAAGGGACAGGTGGTGTCAGTAGCACTATCCGTTTTTAATTTTAATCAGGATGTGCGAGACAAGCTTAGTAAGCGACGCTACATCGAGTTGGCCTTTGCTGAGTGCCATGCGACACTACCCCCATTTTGGGTGCGTCTCTGTCCGACCATAGAGCAAATAAATGTTTCTGTCAAATAAGGGTTTCAGTTACTAATTAAATATTAACTAATCGAGTTGAGGTGCAAAGCCTTCACAGTGCGTAGCACCTGAATCTGAGAGGAGGTCCTCATTAAAAAGAGATGTGCTTGCGCCAATTTCCGTTGCGCCGCAGATGTAGAAAAGAAACGGACGAATTGTAGTCAGCCTTGTCACTAATTATCGCATTGTACTTCTCTCGGCATGCTCCTCTCCTTGACATACTGCTCTCCACAAACATCGTCTTCGTTTCGTGACACCCTGCACTGCGTCTACACTAGGGTATAGTCGACAAACAAAGCGTGCATTGGCACGAATTGCTATTTGCATTTCGGCATTGCTTGTGAAGGGTGCAAAGCAAAAACAATGCATGATGTTACAGTTGTGGCCTGCATGCTGCATAAACATTGCGTACAACTGCATGTTTTGTAGCATTATGTAGGATGCTATCTGAAACATTTCGGCTGGGTGGTGGCTACCCAGCATCGTTTGAGATTACACAAAGTGGTCCTATGCCAGCCAACGGTATTTGTGTAAGGCAAAGAGCTACCTGTCTGACGCGAGCGTGTACGTGTCGACAGCAGCTTGACAATGGTGACGATGATCTTGTGATTCCAATGGCACAATTTCTACTCTTACAGCTCAACGTGAGCATACGACATGCCACTTATTGGGTTGTGTGTAGGTACTGAACGAGAGCGAATGCGAGTGAAACACCGATTGGCCCGTTATCAGTGACTACGCGTCATACTAGGGTACGTACCTATACCTATTTACGTCGTGTATACCAAAACGACGATGACATCTGCACTACAGTGTTGAATCGCTAAATCATGTTCGACTTAGGCGGATCATGAAGGCAGTAAAGCATCGTGCAGTTCCTACATAGCGTTATTTGCCACCAGGAAAGTACTGCGGAATGTGAGCTGATCCCGGAGACGGTGCAGAGACTCTAGCACAGCGTCTTAAAGCGCGAGCTGTCACGGCAAATGAACGCAAGAAACTGGCACACATCACAGGCGCCTCTCAAAGAGCTAGTCGGTTTTGGCACGCAAAGAATGCGCGCACGAAGGTGGCCTAATGACTAGGATATTTGGCTGCTGTGCACGAAAGGAGAGGCTAGGTTTCCCTGCCACCTAGGCATTTATTACCTTTATGGAGGTGCGAAGTACGACGACAAAGTAAAACACCTCCAACCTCCCACAAAATATTTTGTTTTACAGGATTTCATCACCCGCTTCATGAAAGCCTCGCTTCACATGGATTTGACATGTGCATTGTATCGACAGGCTTCCTTCTTGCTATGTGTTTGCGTGCGGGCCTTGGTGCGTGGGTGCGTGCGCGTGTGCCTGTCTGCGTATGAGTGAGTGAGTGAGTGAGTGAGTGAGTGAGTGAGTGAGTGAGTGAGTGAGTGAGTGAGTGAGTGAGTGAGTGAGTGAGTGAATGAGTGAGTGAGTGAGTGAGTGAGTGAGTGAGTGAGTGAGTGAGTGAGTGAGTGAGTGAGTGAGTGAGTGAGTGAGTGAGTGAGTGAGTGAGTGAGTGAGTGAGTGAGTGAGCGAGTGAGCGAGCGAGCGAGCTATTCGCTAAGACAGCAGGAGCCACGATCGGCAATGTCCGGGAGGGTTCTCAACGAAGGCGGCGCCATGGATTAGGGGTCGAAGTGTTCCCTTTCAAAACCTCAATGTTGAAAAAACGCGCTGTAGGCGCCACCGAATGATTCGTAGACGGGCTGTCACAATCAAAGATACCGTTTCCACAATTTCACACCGCACAAGTCGGCACCCTATGGGCAATGTCATCCTTTACAGGCTGTACCCTCGTATTTCCTGAAAATTTTGGGAAAGAGAACCCTCAGTTACTAACAGAAGAATCTGAAATCACTTCATTATAAAGCTAAACTTAAAACGGCAGCTTGGACCTTTCAAGCGATTCATTTTCTTTCATACAGGTTTGGTCAGGCTTTCCCATCTATGCTAACTCCCTGAGTTCTAAAATAATTGGATCTGATAGGTCGCCTCTGATGTAAAAAGGAAAACAGGCAGGGTTCAGTATGCTTCGAGTGGTGGTCATGTATTAATAATTTTCTTAGATTGCGTTGGGAGTAATATCGTCATATCGCTCCACAGTCGCTATAGATGATCTTTTGAAGAATGCAGGCGTTCAGGCCACATTTGGAGTCCATTAGCCCCCTTTGCATTGCAATATTATTTAGTGCAGCAATGAATCAATATAGTTGGCAAGAAGTTGCACGCTTAGTGCCCTACGGAACAGAACAAGCCCAATGGGCACCATAGCAGCTCATCATACAATGAAGTATAGGTGCGCCCTTTCAAACGCCGACGCATGTCCTGACCACATAAAATATAGCAATTATTTTCTTTATGTATGCATTCTCTGCGCTGTTCCAAATCGCATCCGTGGGCGCCAGCTGTGCTTCAGAATGAAGCCCGTGCTACATAGTGTGGTAGATGTGTTGGCGTATGCTGACGCCGGAAATTGTGGGCCCTTAAAACGGCACTTCTCAAAGCGCTCGCCGTCAGGACGCTTCAGTTCGCTTTAGCTCCTGGTTCGAGAACTGCCGCTCGTTTCACCGATTGCCATGCCTCCCGTCCTGTACAACATAGCAGGCAGCTCACCTTGCGGCTTCATCCGTACTCTGGCCAAGAAGCTCGGCGTAGAGCTGGAGCTCAAGAACCTTGATTACTTCAAGAAGGAGCATCTCACTCCAGAATACCTCAAGGTTAGCAATGAGGGGATCGTGCCGAAGCATTTGCGCATCTACTCCTTTGTACTAAGCTTGATTTCTCTCGCTATTCGTGGGCTTTAAGAAATCTATTAAATATGTTCGTCGGTGACGTGGCCCTTTTGCGATTAAGAGCTAGCGAAAATACCTTTTTTAGGCTTCATAGCATGTGAGCATTAGCTACGCTAGCAGTTAATGACTATACAGGTGTAGTTGAAAAGTTCGGGATCTTTGGCCGAGCTTTCTAATTCTTTTGGGCAAGCGCTGACCTCTACTGTACTTCATGCAACCATATTTACGTGCAGGACCATTCCATCTCTGTTGCGCTACATTCTGCTATATAATTTATTGGTATTTACAGGAACAGTACTTCAGCAGTTGTCTGTTTGATATTGTTCGCTGCGTCCAGTTCCTGGCTAATAAACGTTTTAAAATGACTCCAACGCCGACGATGTACACGCACAGTGGTTTTGCACCACGAAGCTGTATTTATTACTCAGTAATTTCCTGAACGAGAGAGCATTTTGACAGCTTTGTTTGCTGATGAAGTCCAGTGCTGAATGGCCGTCAGTTTGTGGCTTGTCAATCGTAACAGTAACATTAATTTATCAAGTATGTTTAAAGAGGGTTCTGAAACGCGTTTCTAAATAATCGCAGAACAAAGGATGTCGTCTCACGAATTTCATGCCGCAAATACTTCTTCGGTTATTTCCACTATCGCACTGATACCTTCCTTTCTCTCTCTTTGCGTCTTCGCTAGCGCTCTGTAAGCTACTCAGCAGCGAAGCCAAAAGGGCAAAGTTCCGAACGAAAGCTGAGTCTCGCGGCGGTGAAAGAGATCGTCGCCCTTCTATGTGGCGGCCGGGGTTGACTACGGTACACGGCATGCCACTGCCATCTTGCAGGCCAAGCGCAGCTCAAGGAGCTACATGCAGTGCAATGATTACGTTACCTGGCCCTTGCGCCAATAAAAACCAAACATTCATTCAAGATGACCTGATTTTTCTGACTTTCAGAGATTGCAGGCATATATATTTTTCATTTATTTACCCCAAACTTCGCAATTGTGCATTACTCAGAATGCTCACGCGATCACGAATCAGCCAATGAGATTGATCGACCAGCTACTTTCAATGTGACGGAATTGTTGAAGGGAGGGTTAGCGATTTTGCACTGTGTTTGACACGAGACTGTGAATTCGCTGCTGCTTGCAGTACCCTAATATTTGGCTCGAATGTTCAGAGTGCACTCTAGACATATCCGCAACGTTTCTTTACATTGTTCAAGAAGTGTTTCAGGGCCCATTTAAATTATGGCTCTCCCATATTCACACCTCTACCATCATCATCAAGGCTAGCCAAAGTAACCCTGCTGCAGGGCAAATGTGGTCAACTTAGCGGGGTTAAACGTACAAGTGTTCGGCACTTCGACAATGCTAGGGCCATGTACTCATAATTTCTAATTTGCTGGGTTGATATATTTCTGTCACATTCTAATACGCGGTGAAACTTCATATTAGGTTGAAGTAGAACGCTTAACTTCTCGCCTTTAATTCCAACTCGGCAGGTTTGTCTTTCTCTTCACGAATGCTACTTTTATAATATTTCTCCGCATCCATCCAAAATAACTATCAACCATAATAAGTATGAACCAAGTTGCCCACAAACGAGTACTGACCACAACTTTCTCAAGAGCTCTTCCGCAACATCGGAAACACACCTTGGAATAAATGAAGTTGAAAATATTTAGTGACTATATTTTCTACCGACTATATATACCATTGCTGTTATTGTAAATTTGGAGAAGCGAAGTTGTCTGTGCTGATCGCAGCAAACGCAACCAGCCAAAATGTATGCTGAGGTCAGCTACTTCCAGGCGAACATTAATTATCATCTAAGATGGTTGCAGCTCACTCAATTCATCAACAAGAGGCTCCTATGAAGATTTGCTGTACTTTTATATTCTAAGTTCCAGTTATCGTTACAAAATTTATTCCACAGATGACTCCGAAAGGCGACTCTTATTCTCAGTGTGAAAACATTACATAAAAAATCAATCACCGAACGTTTTTCAGGATTGAGAGACATAACTGTTGATTTCTAGAAAATGAATTTCTTGACGATTGTCATCAATTTAAAATGAATACACGCTAATAAATGATCCCGTCGCTACAGGCGGCAATGGGCCCGTTAGCTCGTAATTATTCACAATAACTGGATGTTTTCTGTTCTGCAGATCAACCCGTTTCACAAGGTACCAACTTTGGAAGACTCAGGATTTGTAGTTTACGAGAGGTATGTAAGCACACGAAGTTTCTTCTTTCACAGCCTACACATGAACAGAAATAGTGTGCATCCAAGGGTCTGGAACTGCGGAGAATGTGCAAGAGCTCATATTAAGATGAGGTTCAGTTCAGTTTCAGTTCTGTTCAGGTGCCTCAAGAGGTCGCATAGATATCTCGTGCGAAACGAAGAACACTCGCTTGCTGTGTATTAATTTTCTTTGATGGCCCAGCCTTCTGGAAAACGTGACCAGCAAGTAGTAGGGATCCTAATGTTACACCATGCGACGACTCTTGCCTAAGCATTATTCACTTTGCTTGCTGTTGCTCGCACCAGTGCAACTTGGCTCGTGCGTACTGAGGCATTACATTAAACAAGAAATTAAACAAGTGAATAAATGAATACATTATTAATAAATTATTCATTTTTAATGCATATTTTGTCTAGCGAGGTAAGTTCCCCAAGGCTCCTTATATATCGCTTAGGTGCCTGATAGTAATGTATATGACTGCGTTGAAATAATATTCTAGCGCCACGATCCAAATGCTATCAAGTACAGATTTTGCTTTTAGATGTCGAGTAATAACGTGCTTTCTTTCTCTTAAAGAGGCTACAAGCACTGCGACTTTAATAAAAAATATTGTGTATGCAAATATTAGGATGTGCAGGAAAATATCGTTTAGAATTTCAGTGCCAGACATTAAAAAAGGAAAAAAAGAATAAGCACTACGAGTCACCTTCATTCTGATGGTTACGCAGGACGAAATTTCGCTTCTCTTAGTGGCTGCATATTTTGTGCACTTTGCAAGGGCTCTCGGGAAACAAACAGAGCCTACGAGAAAAGTCGGCACATATCTGCAGCTGCCTCTGGCTGACTGCGGCGCTTTGATTTTTCTTGAATTTTGTTTGCCTTTAGTATGCGCTTATAGTGAATTAGAACTTAATATATTGGCATCCTGACGTCTAATTAAGTACACCCACCACGCTGTTAACTCTAACATTCATAAAATTCTAGCGGGCATAACTAGAGCCGAGGTGGTGGGGAGCGGGCTCAGGTGATTATGCAAGCATTCTGAGAGAATTTGTTCTAGGACAGGTTGATGCACATGCCTAAATATATTGTTGATCGCACAAAGTATAGGAACAGGGGAACAGGAAAAATAGAGAAATCAGAGCATCTCTCATTTTTCATTTTCCTCTGCTTCATGTTCATTTACATTGCGCCAGAAACAATGTTTAGTAAATACAAATACGCACTGATTGTTTACTGTTGCCGTGGGCACACACCTTCTGATGCTTACGTACGTGTTTGTTAACTAGTATTTACCTTTTGACGCTGCACAAAAGCAGCTGCAAACTTGCAACACTAGAGAAACACAGGGAACACATTGTTGATTGTTGATGTGAAACGGCTGCTAAAAACAGTGTTGTCATAGTGCATCCATGGCACTGATTTTTTCAGCAACTTTTCCATTTGCGATTATGCCTGCTTCAGGAATTGCTTGAAGCAAGCGCTCTTCTACTGTCCTTTCGTAATCACAAAATATTTATTGACAGTGGCGAAGACAGATTGCCAAAATTAGGCTCGGACGTTGTTTGTAGTACTACAAACATAAATGTTCACATTCAGCAGGCATTTAAAGTATACAGAAGGATGTGCTTGTATTGCGCTGCCCTAAGAGGGGGCCGTACAGGTGCCTTAAGCTTTAACTTGTTTTTTTTTTCATGTACATTCTGTTAAAACATTGCACTGCCCGATATTCAATGCCTTAGAGCTTTGTTGTCAGCATAATTTATTTTTTCGAACTTTCGCGCAACACTCGTACAGTCCCGAATCGAGCCCCCTAGACCCCCCTCACCCCCCCCCCCCCCCCCCGAATTGGCAAGCTTCAGGGAAAATTCGCGAAAGTTCGCAGGACTGTGGAAGGTACAGACATCTTACGATATGTGTAGTAAAGGAACATAGCATTTTCTGTCTAAAAAAAGGAAGGTGCATAAGGAGCGCGCCAAATACACGAGAAATGTTATTTGGAGATGTTCGGTATAGACCCCACGGCTGAGCCTATAAAAAAGGTTTTATACTGTAAGCGATATTTCATTGTTATTGTATAGAATACGATGGGTCAAAAGTGTTCTATCAGCTGCAAGGAGTTCTGTCTTTTTTCTCCTGAATAAGCATTCGCAGACGTCGCGGCCCTAAGGAAAAATCACGATGATTGTCACCCAGCTGCATTCGCCGTTGAAATGTGGTTTGGAAGAGAGCTTCGGCATCTGCGGATTCGGAGACCCCGCCTAATAAGATGCGCCCTGTGTGACGTCATTTCCTTTGATAAGCTGTCTACGTGTGCATAGAGGAGCATGACAGGGCTAATGTGCGAACTTATCGGTTCAAAGCCTAGAGCTTTGTAGCTTTCGAGTGGCGCACATTTTTATCCTTGTCCTTTCTAAAATCTTGCAGCCTCGCCATTGCTTACTACTTGCTACGCAAGTATGCTCCCAAGTCTGAACTGTACCCGGAGTGTGTGGAGCAACGCACCCGCATAGACCAGATCCTCGCTGCTGTTTCGTGCACGATTCTGCCGCATAAGGTGGCCTTTTTTGTGAGTACCCCAATTTGCTACAGCAATCCACATCTTGCACTTCGACCACAGGGGGTCTTTATTGGCCCTTTAGGCTAACCGTCCATCTATTTGGTTTGCAAGACCGGCGAAATTTCATTTCTTAACGTATCCATAATTCGCTTCGGTAATCTTTTAACCTGACAAAAGTGTTCAAAAATAAACCAGAAATGACATGGGTGTACTGCGGGGAAAGAAAGAGAGAGGTTCTCTATAAGAAGGCACAACTTTTTATCGGCGTTTTCCACTTTCGTGGCGCATTCGTGGTATATTACAGCTTTCCGGGCACAATACTGCTTTCGTGGCATTCAGCATATGCAGTCGGAAAATGATTAAGAGATTTGATACGAGAGTGTAAAAAAAATAACCGACGATTACTATACTTGCTGATGCTAATTTTAAGTGCAGCTGCTTATTTTTGGATTCGCGATATATTCTGGCAAAGTGTTTGATTCTGAACGACAGGGTCCTCTCAGTGGTGGTGTTAAGCCTCTGCTAGGGCCGCTAGCTTAGCAGCTGCGGCCGACGAATCACTTCAAATGGTGCCCCTCGCTCATTATTTAGAGAGAATCGGCTGACACTATTTTGTATTATATTGTCACGTGACTGTGACAGTTGAGAAGGACACAGTGTAGAAAATGTGAGTTATAAAATTAACTGTTCATTGGGTGAACTTGTGCCCTGCAAAACAAGGAACACTCAAGCACAACGACAGCGCCGACCGGAGTTGGCGAACGTCGTAAATTCTTATCTTCTGATCGTAAATTCGTAAATCATAATCGTAAATTCTGGTTCGCCCCCCTCCCTTCCATTCCCCCGTGGCTTTTCGCATGACGGAAGACGATGCGTTCGAGCTCACCGCTTGCCTCCTGCGCGTGCGTCACATCGAGCTCCGATCGCTGGCTTCCCTCGCGTGCTTTTACTCGTATATACAGCATACGATAAGCGGCGATGTTGTTATCGCCCTTGGACTTTATATGGTGACGGCGACGGCAAAATGCGCCTGGAGTTTGCATATAATTGAGAAGCCGTGATCTTTCAATTACTGATGTCGGTTTTGTTTCTGTGCAGCGACCCCTCTTAGCTGAAAAGAGAAAGCCTACCAGCGAAGAAGTGGCAGCATTCGAAGAAAATGTGCTCAAGGGCTTCGAGCACCTTATCGGTGACGACAAGTTCGCCGCAGGTGACAAGGTCACACTGGCTGACTTCTGCCTCTTCTCAGGCATTATTGGAGTGTTCGAGGTAAGCAACATACGGACCAAGCATGCGCGCGTCTCTCTCTCTCTCTCTCTCTCTCTCTCTGTGTGCGTGTGCGTGCGTGCATGAATGCGCGCGTGTGCCTGCATGCAAAAATGTAAACTGTAAGGAAGAAGAAATGCACCGTGCAGAGCTCCGCTGCCGGATCGCCAATGCTACTGAAGTGGGGCTCGGGCTAGACGTCGTTCCTGGTATGACTGGCTAAGCCTACGCTGTTGCGTCTTGTTGTCCGCGTCCATCGTGCCGTCCACAGCCATGTCGGACTTCTTTGCCATAAAACTAAAGCTTTGACATATTCGTGCAGAACTAATGAAATTATCGAAGTGAACGGAATACATATACTAGAGCAAAAAATTTCGTATGACAAAAAGAATACTGATCGAGCTATTTGTAAACAAAGTGGAATAAAAGGTGCACGTCGAGTTCTTTGGTAACAAGAAAAAAAAACTTACCTATAGCAATATTAGGAAGGTGCAGGTAAGGCCGTCCACGACAGGACGTGTCGACAACTGAGAAGCTTTGAATTGGTGAACTGCTTTCATGTATCTGGCGCACCATAAGAATGACAGTAAGGTAACAAGAGCACGATCTTTCCCCACTTTAGAACATAAGGATGCCTGTAAAAGATTGGCGGCCAGCATGAGGACACCCTTTTATAGGGAATCTTTAATAGCCTATCTACCCCCTTTTGTTAGCATTTAGCTCAAAGAGGTACAGGCTAACAAGCTCCTAGAAAAATTAAGCTTCGCTTTATAAGGTTGAACCCATGCAGGGATGCCAGCAAGGCTCCACGCATTTGGGTGTCGTTTAACATGAAATATTAAAGCGAATAGGTTTCTTGTGCTCGTTCGCCTGTTTTTATGCGAAGCATATTACTAAAGCTCAACCCAGCTCCTCAGGCGCGGCGGTGTCGCCTTCAATACCACGTGGCACCGTGACGTCACGACAGAGGACAAACGGGGCTCCAACTCGCGCCGTCGCTCGCGTCGTCGCGGCGGTATATAAGCAGCTGCGCTTGCCTCTGCTAGACACTCACGAGGTGAGATGCCTCCTGGCGACAGAGCTGCTCATTGGAATGAGAAGCGAAGGTTGCGGCGTGCAGAGACTGTTTCTAGGTGGCTTTGCTACGGCGCAGCGACTACGCGCCCCGCATCGGACGCGGTGAGCGTCGAGCAACGCAGCGTTCGGAGCGACAACGAAATGTGTGCCTGAGCAAGCGCCGCACGCCTGAACCGACGTCGACGACACCGGCTTTTCTGCGACACGAGCTCCTTAACGCTGTCGCGTTAAAATAATAGCTAGTATACTTCGCATCCTGGGCTTAACCTTAGCTAAGCCACAGCCAGTTTTTTGTGATGATTGGTGGTCGGACTTTCACCGCGGTCAAAAAAATACCTTTGCATAGGTCACGTGCTATTGCGCAACCAAGTCGCGCCGTTTGTTCATCGCCAAATGCTATTGGACCGGTGGTTGCATGAGAACTTTGGCACGTGTAAAGGCTTTTACGGTGCGGTGGATTCATCTCCTACGGTGGAGCTTTCTCGAAGCAAAGCACTCCTGTTCTCCGTCCAGTCTCGCCCCCTTGTGGAGGCTACGGGAGAGGGCTCCGTCGATGGCCTTCCACGCTGGCGCTCGCGTTGCTGCAGTCAGCACACGCATGACGAAACGGCACATGTAGTCGCGTAATAGTGGTGGTGATGAGCATTGTGGCATAACTGCAAATCACGAAGGAATCTTTTTCATTGTCCGGAACTGGGCCACAAAAGCAGGTGACACTCGAAGCATATCGACAGCGGCGAACGCAGTCGCCGATCGTCGAAATCTGTTCTGCGGGTCAAGCACGTCGGCTTTTGTGCGTGCGTCGTCGAAAGTTCTAGGGTAATCGCTGGTACACGCGTCTGTACCAGAAAATATTACACAATAAGGTTTGCGCATGCAACCTGATTACGCAAAGTACACGTTTCAATATGTGTAGCCACCGCGACACATGTGCTGGCTGACAACTGCATTCGCTACGGTATTCCGCAATGAAAAAAAAAAGTATACCCAAGGAGCCTCATTGAAACCATTGCATTCCATAGCGCTCATAATCCCTTTAATAAAGGCAGCAGCTTTCTATTAAGGGTCGGCTATTCGCTACATTTCTGGTTTCCATATAATGTGTCTGAACGCGCAGGCCTCACCGCCTACGCGATGGTGATCGCAGAAGCATGTTCGGAGTATTAATTTCAAGTACGAAATATAATATCATAATTCTTTTATTGTTTAATAATCAAGACGGTGCTATCAAGTAAACATGAATGATGGAATACTTTCCCGTTGCTATTGGCGGTCGTAATTTGTTACCATCGTGTAATAAATATTTCGAGAAGCGCTGCTGAAAGAACTTCAGTGGCTACTGAAGCTGCGCCACATCACATTTGGGAAAGTAGAGACCAGATATTTTGATTCGTGGAGAAATGAAATGTCTGGTTGAAGCGTGTGTCCCTTTGTTTGTAGATGTAATCTTTTGAGGGGATCAATGTTATAGGCAACAACTGGGTACAGTACATTTCCAGAGTACCCTCTGTGTTATAGATACAAGCGCCTAAATTTGCAGCAGATAACTTCTGGTTTGTAGCGGTGACTCCTTTTGACAAATCTGTGCAATGCACTGATATTATAAATATTGCTGCACCCATGTAATTCTCAGAGTTTATGTCTGAGGGTACCAAACTTGTGGACTACAGACATGCGATTCTTGTCAAAGTACCCTTCACCGTACGTACGCCATTGTGGATGTTTACAAAGCATTTATGGTAACGAAGTGTTAATTATTGCTTCATTGTAATCATCAGGGAAGTAATAAAACCAAAATTTAGAAAGCGAAAGTACATGCCGCGCTCGGGCCTGTCCCCTTGAAGGAAAAGTCGCGTTGTTCAAGCCAACGCTCCTGCAGAGTTCGAAAATGCTGTGCTTGTATATGACCGGCAGAATGACTACCGGTGAACTTTGCGGTCTCTCTAACATCTCAGATAACCAAGGCGTGTCCCCTTCGCCACGACCCCAACGTTATGAAGAAACAGTGTTTCAAGGCGAAGGTAGTAATAAAACTAGCTCAACTTTTTCAGTTCAGAAAACACATGCGCGACAAAAACTCCACCATACAGTCCAAGGGAACTGTAATAATGGCTTAGAACGCACAAAGGGAACATTACACATTATTAAGGGAGATGTCATGAACGAGCATATTTATGAACTGCTGAACTAATTGATCTTGTATGATATTTAAGCTGGTACAGACGATTACCTTAAAAAAGTGCTCGTGTTGGTCATTTTTTATGTTTTTGTCATCTTAAGGGCCGATTCAACTTACCATTATCTGCATCACTCATACTAGAAGTGTGCAAAGTTATTGTGAAGTGTAAGCGTGAAATTAAATTATGAGTTACGCTAAGTTAAATACAAGCTGAACTATAAGTAGGCGGCGGAGCATTCGCGTCGCTACTTTGCTGATAATATCGGCCCATTTTTTATGATGTATAACCATGCTGGTGGGTCAAGTATGTGACCGCATCAGGCAACACCGCTCACAGTGAAGCCGCATCACTTGTAATTTCTATCAAGACTGTCTTTAATAAGTATTCCGTTCTTCGAGCATTTCTAGCCTACGTGAATTCTCTCTAATTTTTAACCGGTGCTCGGCTTGTTGCTTGACAATACCTCGAAGCGTTTGATTACAGCTTTTGTTAGCATGCTTTCTTGAACGCGAGTAGAGTAAGTACGCTAACCTTGTTTTTATTTTTAAGTTATTCTTTGTTGCATTACGCATATGGCCCAGTTAGAGTTATTGAAACGAATTACCTGAAGGAAAGTAGAAAAGTAGATACGCGAGAAATCACTGAGTTGAGGTGGCTAGGTAAAGAGATTCACTGATTATGTTTCAACTTATTCACTTCCGAGGAAAAGTTTCAATTTATCTATAAAAGCCAAAATTTAGTGGAGCCACATTTAAAATTACGGGAATTTACGTGCAAAAACCACTTTCTGATTGTGAGGCACGCCGTAGTGGAGGACTCCAGAAATTTCGACCAACTGGGGTTCTTTAATGGGCACCTAAATGTAAGCACACGGGTGTTTTCGGATTTTGCCGCCATCCAAATGCGGCTGCAGTGTCCGGGATTCGATCCCGTGACCTTGTGCTCAGTAGCCCAACACTATAGCCACTGAGCAACCACGGCGGGTGGAGTCACATTTATTTAGTGGTAATTTGCTGAACAGTACATTTGTGTTTCAGTTAAGATCATTCCGAAATGTTCGGAACACGCTTTTAGATTCCCTACAAAACGCAACACCCATTTACTTGCTGGGAGCTTTCAGGGCTGGATATGCCGAAAGCGGTGAAATATTTTCAACTTCTCATTAGCGAACATGACTTCCCCTAGGCTTCGTTTCAATTTCGCAAATGCAACACGTTCCCTAAAGTGCCTCATTGAAAGATCCTTAATGAATGCTTTTATTTATCTACTTCAGCATTGCGCATGGTCACGCAAGTAATGCCCTAAGCTTTCTTAAATGAATCTGAAAGGGTGTCACAACGCTTCCTGTTACCGGTAATTTAAAATCTGTTCAGAAATAAAAATGAAGGAAGTGGTTGCCAGCACATATTTGCTTTGAACATTTCCAGCAGTTCGAATGAGGCACCGTAAATTGTATTTCTACTCTACTTTAAAATTTCAGATGCGCTTCTTCAACAAGGCCAAGTTTCAGAAGCTGAGCAGCTACTACGAGCGCGTCCTGCCCGAAATCACTGGCTTCGATGAGATCTACAAGCCAGCAATCACCCACTTTCAGGAGCGCTATGGTGGTCTGAAATGAATCCTAGAAGGTCGAGAATTATGTCATAAAATATGCTCAGCTACAACAAGACGTCGCTCACCAGAATAAAATGTGACGTACTTTGTAATACAAGATTTCAAAATGATCTTCTCTCGGTATTTTCGCTCCTGAGTTATGTAGCTTTTACAGAAGTCTCAAAATGCTGCGTTCAGACCTAGCGGAAAGCTTGCTAAACATTGCGCAGAGCTTCACAGCTTCTGCATTACGACCGGAAAGAAAATTTATTAGAAATCAGTCGTATGTGAGAACTGAGGCCAGGGAGAGAGACTGAAGAGTGAAAGACAGGGAAGTCAATCAGACGAAAGTACGGTTTGTCATCGTGTGCAAGTGAAAGAAGGTTAGGGACTAATGAGAAAGAAAAGGATAGAACACCAAGAGCGTGATTTTTCCTAGTGTTGAGATTGAAAATCTCTAGCCTACTGAAGTGAGTCGACTTCAGGAAATGCATTAACATACGTGTCACTTTTTTGAACTTGTGAACCGTATGGCTACAGTTGAAGCATTGTGGTCACCGAGAAATATTCGTGTGGAATAGAAGGCGCTGCTCGGGATAGCGGGGACAGATGCACAGATGTCCGATTAGACTCCTCATGTCTGCTACTGTCGCAGGTAGGTGTGTCACTCATTCCAATGCAGAATGAATAGCTCTGTGAATTTCACATGCAGCCACAACAAACACGACAATGCGGCATCATCGCGGGACGGGCCCTATGGTAGCTGGAACTTCAGTGAGAGGTTCAGAATTGGCAAACGACAGTTCGAAACAATTAGAAAGCTCCATTCGGGTACAGTGGTATTACGAGCCAATAATCGGAGTCTGCTTGCTGGATCAACCGTAGAGAAGAGACATCAAAGCTGTCTGCGTTGCGTTGCGGGCGGATCTATAGCGGCACCAGCCGCAGCGAGGTCCTTTCCAAAGGTGCGTCAGTGATCCGGCAAACACTCTAAACGGTGTTGTGGCTCGAGTTGAGAGGTTGATGAGCCTGCTGGGTCTAGGAGACTAAATGGTAGAAGGTTCCGTGATGTAGGCTTGACAACACGCTCGCTCTCAATGACAGGCTTCAGATGACAAAGAAAAACGGCCCATATTCTCGGCGGTTTTTCAGCGACGTAAATAAGGTGATGAGGAGAGCCGCAAACTCAATCCTCGTCGATGTGTTAATGTGGATGTCATGGTCTCTAGGCGTAACACATGACGTAGTAAGTTTTTGCATAATGAGGAGCCTTATAGAAACAAAGCAAAAAGGCTTGTATAAGGCAGCACTAGAGAAAATGTATCTAAACATGCCTACGGAAAGGAATGCACACTGCGAGTTATGACCAACGCAGACAGTAAGAAATGCAAGTTTAGAACAATAAAAAGGACATAAAAAAGTCTAGGCGGGGTGGGGGGGGGGGGGCGGCGAGGTTCTGTAAGTGTTCACCTGATGTAGTGTCCATTTCAGCCACCGCTGATTGGTTAGAGGTGTACAAGTAGGGGAATACTGGCTGGTGGCGCCTGTGTCTTCCTCCCTGGTACTCTAGCCTAACAAATAAGTACCTCAGCAGCAGCCGAAACGGACAGCCACCTAGATGGACGCTAACATAATATGCGTCGTCCCCCCCCCCCCCATCTCTTTCCGTCGAAATCCTAGTGTGGACTCGATGTCACCAACTTAGACGTCCCGTAGCATGGCTTGATTCGACGACGAGGGAAATGGTGTCGCTGGTTTCCATGTCAGGGTGACCGGCATGGCCGAAAGTTGCGTCGACACCAAGTCTTAGAGCCTGTACCGCTTGGGCCTCTTCGCTAGGCCTGGTGAATGCAGGCGCAGGAGCTCGGCCAAGTCTTCATGTGGAACGTGCTGTTAGGTCGCATCTGTCGTTCTCAGTTGGGCCCGCTCAGTCTACCGATCCTAACCGCAGACGCTGGGCACAGGCTCCATCGAACTGCTACCGAATGTCTCCTCGAACCCCTAGGCTGGCGCGCACTCTAGACCACCTTTCTCGTCACCGCCCAAATTGCAGATCGGGCTCGTTTCTTTGACTCCTCCATGCGTGTCCAGGCAGCGTTTACCGTCGATGCGTTGTACCTGGATTGGCGCGCTCAACTCCCGAGTGGCCTTCCTCTACACACAATCGTATTTCACGTGCCTTGAGCATTATATTTTTCTGTGTCACGCTGTCTTCTTTCTTCTTTTCTTCCACTTTCGTTCCCTAAAGTATGACAGTGGGTCACCATGAGTTTCATGGTTACTGATTTAACCTGAAATATGACGGGAACACTGTGGCAGCTTTCATGAAGAACGGACCATTGCTGGAACACTTGCAGTCTTGGAAATTGTACGCTTATTTTCACTATTGAAACAACCTTAACAGAGCCAGAGGGACTGGTAAGCTTTCTTACCAGCATTTAACTATTCCATAAGCAGACGCTAAGTGCAGCGTCCTGTTTGATGACATGACGCAAATCCCATAATTATATCCGGGCGCCAATCCCAGAATATTGCTTTCGGAGAAAGTACTTACGCACAATTCCAAATATACTTGTCTTAAAGTGGTCTACCAACTACTACCTAACGTGTTGTTTATAGATAGCTACCGCTACTTTACTAAATTTGATACTAGGCAGAGACGTCATAACAATCCCCAATCACTGCAAAATTACCATTTTTGCGCCGACTCTTTTAGATTTTCATTCTTTCCACTTCAGATATTATCATCAGTCCATCCCTAGAACCATTTTTACAATCGTTTGAGATTCACCTACAGGCATCGCAGCAGACATGACTTCTCTACTTTATTCCACTGTATTTGAAATACAAACAAAAAACTTGTTAATTTTTGCTCTTGGTTTCCTTAAATCATTCTCCTCTCTGTAAAACAAATTGTATAATGCAAGAAAAGAAATATGTAACATAATCCACTTTGTACTACCCCATGTATTTGTGGATATTGATGACATACTCTTGATGACTAATACTGCATGTTTTCTATGAGTAACAACATTGTAATACTTTCACTGCTCCGCAAGGAATTAGTCCGTCTGTATATTCACCCTTCGGTTTGTATACTTAAAGAAGCTTTCTCTGCCGCTTCCTTCGACTTTCCCACTGCTGCTGCTGCTGCTGCTGTGGCTGCTGCTGTCGGCGCACCGTGTCGGGGGGTGGTTGAGCGCGTGCATATAGACCGTTTTTTTTTTCGTGCAGACCGCCACCATATTGCTATGCAGTGGCGCCATCTATGGGCTGCCGGCATGCTGTCTTGGGCGAGTGCTCCGTCTTGTATGTCAGGTATACGCTCGATGCTAGCTTCTGGCGTCTTTTTTCGCACTCATGCGGTCTATTTAGTATGACGCGGCGTTTTCTACATGGAAAACGGTTTTTTGAGACGTACCGAAGTGGTTTAAGTCGGTGCGGACGGACCTTCTGCTTGCGTTGAGGCGGACGGAGCACGCAGCGCGATGTGAGCGCGAATCTTTGAGCCTACAATCAGCCTCGGAGATCAATTGTGTATTTCTGAACGTTGCATTGTCTAGTGTGACCTTATTGCAGTATTATCCTCGAGTTTAAGCGTTCAAACTGTTACCTGTAGATTACATTGCGTTTTTACTTGGTTCGGTGCATGAGATTTCCACCCATGAATTAAACAGGTTTGGTTAGTAATAACAGGATACCTTGCAGTGTGAACTATACCCTTCTGGCAAAGCGACCTTTTACGAACTGCGTGAGCACCCTAAACAGTGGTAGGTGCTGGATTACAGATATCTTTGCTCTATATAGTGCATGGTACAAGCATACGGCATCAACGTTTATAGACTTATAAACGTTGTGCGGCGTGTCTATGCGAGGTCGAAATGCAGCGTTAGCTCGCTTTCTCTTACTTTTTCTAGAAAATGCTGCTAAGCAATTCTTTTCTTTTTTCGGTTGTGTTCATCCCGTTCACTACGACACCCTCACACGTATCACGCAAACTTTGTCCTCAGAAATAGCCATCGCTTTCTTTTTATGCGATCCATCTCGGATGTTATGGCCTACAGGCCAAAACGAACGCTGAAGCACATAGCTTATATATGTATCATGCTGGTTCACCAACTGCAGTAGTGATCGCTGTGTTGAGCAGCGACATCTGCCATATGCAGGAGGCTAGCGTAGACGTATAGTGATTTCAAGGTTAGTAGACTTGAAATGCATCAGAATGATGCCGGTGTATCACAAATATTTGATGGCGCATGTCGCTTAGATGTTTCGTGGTTGCGAAGCGATCATAAACTGAGCAGATTTACCATTCCATGCTGTTAATACAGCGACGCCGGTTCTCTTCGATGAATTAAAACCGATATACGCAAACTAGTCCACAACACATACACACCGCGGCTGATGAGAAGCGGCGCGTGTTTGCGCCCCCAAAAGATATTTCCGCGTACTGTAGTTAGCAATGCGCCAAAAGGCTTCCCTGGCGACGTTATATGAACGGACATTGTCTGAATTTCCCAGAGTACTATCTAAAAGATCTGGAAATAGTTTCGAACCACGTGACCGCAATATTTTCAAGCAGCGCGGAGCCGGATCGCACGAGCCAGAGGAGAGGAAAGACTTGCCGCTCGCCCTTTCCTCCTCACCTGATAAAAAGGTCTGTACATGGAAAGAGCGTGGCAGAGAAGAAAAGTGAAGTGAGGAACTCGTTTAGACTGCACCGTGGATGGACGGATGGATGCATGGATGTTATGAGCATCCCCTTTGGAACGAGGTGGTGGGATGCTCCACCAATCTCTTGATATTATACTGCCTAGTGTGCTACCTAGATTAAACCAGAAAAAAAGAAAAAAAAGAAACACTGTGAACTCTCACAACCAAGTTTTCTGATACCCTTTCGCGAACTTTGCTTTTGTGTGGCTCCGTTTTCTGTCGTTTCCCTACTTTTATACCACCAATCATCCGATCGCCTATTACTAATGCCTATTGCGGACATGTTTACTTTTCCACTTCTCTCGCTGAACCCAAGAGCTGCAAGGTGACCAGAGGCGCCTAAATCGACCGCTGGGCAGACGTCTTCACTTTCTAATAAAACATGCTCCATAGTTTCCCTAGCTATACTGCAGCCAAGCACATGCTTCCTCTTCCTTCTTATATCTCGCTTTATAGGTGCGTGTTCTAAGGCATCCAGATTTCGCTTAGAAAAGTATTGAGCTTCCCTTTGAGTTATAAAAAATTGTTTCTTTCCTGATTTCGTTTTTTCCTCTTAAGTAGTTGCTCATGGCAGGCTTCTTTTCCACTGCCGCCACCCATGACATTATTTGCCTCTCTGACTTTCCGCTTGATGTTCTTTGTTGTTGTGTTGCCCACCCTACAGGCAGAATACTTACTGGTAAGCTTCCTAGCTCTTTTCCTTCACTGTGAATCAGTTTTTCCTGTACAGAGACCTCAACACTCTCCCAGCCCATTTACTTTCTTCCATATTCCTCAGTCTTTCTTTATACTGATTTGTACTGCGAGCTTCCCTCACTTCAAAACTAACCCAGCCCATATCACCCTGCACAGCTTCATTTGTAGTCTTCCCGTGAGCGCCGAATGCGAGGCGACCCACTGACCTTTGGTTCCCATCGAGTCCTGATTGTATCCCTGATTTAAAGCGAGAAACCTCATTTCCAAAAGTAAGTCCTGGAACCATTACAACTTTCCGTGTCTAATCTGCACAACGCCCTCTGGAGCTCCCGGGTTGTCGCCACCTTAGTCTCTTGACATCTGTAATTATCCGTGACCCCCTCGCAAGCGCTTACCTTTCTACCAACTTGCAAGTGCAGGGGTAAGCTATATATAATGAAAGAGAGGAGGGGGGGGGAGAGAAGACAAAGAACGGGTAGAACTGACGCAGTCGCGAAACCAATGAATAACAAACAGCCTTGCCACTCTTCGCTCCCAGATCCCATACATATGGAGGGGGGATAGGGCAAAGGTGACGTGAGAAAGCAAGCTAACGCTGGATTAACTGAAGTTCAAGTTCCGCTATTTATGAAAAATAAAATCATGCAAATATGTCTAGCGGACAACTTACGCAGGGCATGTAGAAGCAGAGCCGCGTTAATTAAAGCGCACCGCCGGGTCTAGGCGACATAACAGAAGCCGTCGCACGTAAAATCAGCACTTCTGTGCCCACCGCAATAGCTTTGCGGCTATAGCATTGCTTGACGTCGTGGATTTGACCGAGCTGGCCGCATTTTCACGGGGGCGAAATGAAAAACAAACACTCGCGCACTTTGATTTAGGAAGACGTTAAAAAACACCACGGTGCCAAAATTAATCCGGAGGTCGCCACTTCAGGCTGCCTCAAAATCCGATGGTGGTTTTGGCACGTGCAGCACCATAATCCAATTCAAGTTTAATGCTTCAGCCACGATGCGATCTGTCATGTGAGGCAATGACAATGCTCACCCCTTTCAGAGGTTATGAAATATCGCGCACAGCAACGCCTCAGGCAAACACCTTTCCGTTTGTGTTTTGTGTACTACGCAGATCTACAGCAGTGGTGCGCGTAAGGTAACGTTTAACATCAACTCACCACTCTCATATTGGCAAAACGTTGAAGAAATGAAACATTCGCCGTCAACATCACCGCCAATTATCGTCACTCAAAGCAAGCAGGACAGAAAGCTTCGCTTACATCGATTCCGCTAGTGCATGGGATCTGCCTAATTTTTAATATTGTGCGTTTATTGCCCTCCCAGCAATAATCCCTTCTCGGTATCGGCAGTTTGTTTAAATAAGTAAAATAAATACATAGGGTGTCCCAACTAACGTAAAACCAAGCTGTTTAAAGAAAAAGGAAGATAACAGAAGAAACAAAAAATGGTGCAGGCTCAGGGTACAGTAGGAATTGGTGTTGATGTGAAGTGTTTTCCAAGTACCTAGTTATCTGGCGTTCTGCGGAGTTACATTAAGCAATACCATGTGGACCAAGGTGTTTGTTTAAATTGAGTAGTTGGGCGCGTGTGAGTCGCGAGCATACGTGTTTGTGATGGCAACAGCACGGCGACGACCACGTTGAAGGTTATCGTAGAACAGCATACAACACAATTTGAAGTCCGACCATTCTATACGAGCTTACATCATGGGGATGTAAGCTCTTCATAAGCCCTCTTCATATGCCCCCTGTACTGCGTCCAGATATTTTTGACGCCCTAAACGACGATCCCGCAGCTGGGCATCTATGCTATGGACAGCCGTCCATAGCATAGTTATGCTATGGACGATGCAAGAGAAGAATTACTGACCTCCCCTGACCGCCAATATTGCCCACTACGTCACGTCACAACACATCGGGACTGCCAGTGACCGAAGACACCAGAAACAAGGCCAGTGGGATTGCTGCAATCAATTTGGCCCCCTTGCTGACCTTTCCAGCAGGTCGGAATGGACTTGTAGGGGCCATTAACAGTGTGAACAACCCGGAATAACGGGATCGTCGTAGCTGCCAACTACGTTGCCCGTTGCACCGATACGAAAGCCGCAGCCAAAAGTGCTACGGCCGAAGTGGCGAAATGCTCCGTCGAGAACATTCTGTTAGTGTCTGGTGCCCAAGAAGCCCTGATCACCCTCAGTGGTACTGCTTTCACCGAGCAGGTTACTCAATCCATACTACAATACAGCCAGACCACTCACCGCAGGAGAAGTGCCTACAGAGCGCCTGAATGAGACTCTCGGCGACGTGTTTCCATGTACGTTGGCACAGAACGCAAGCGCATGGATGCGGTCCTTTCCTACGTAACCTTGGCATACAACACGGCGGTCGAAGAAACAACGTAGATCACGCCATTCAAGCTGGTTTACACAAAGAACCCGACGACGACTGTCGGTGCCATGCTGCCACCCGTTCCCGACGAATAGAATATAGACGTCGCCGCTTATTAGCTTCGCATGAAAGATGCACAATAACTTGCCTGCGTGCACATCAAAAATGGACAGCCGACACTACTATCTTCGACGACGCTACGTAAAATACAAGCCTGGTGACCTTGTTTGGGTTTCGACTCCGATACGCCGACGAGGACTTATTAATGAAATTTTGCAACGCTATTTCGGGCCTTACAAGATCGTCCGACATATTGACGCACTGCACTATGAGGTCCTGCCAGACGGAAGTACGCAATCACAGCGGTAACGCTGGGGTCCTGAACTGGTCCATGTTGTGCGCCTGAAGCCCTTGTACCAGCGCTAATGAACTCTCCCACTTTGTTTGTTATGTTTCTTTATAACGTGGGGGTTTTTTCACTCTAGTAGCTGTAGCATCACGACGTTCCTTTTTAAAGGGGGTGGGGTGGAGGGACATTGACACGTCGTCTTACGTGTAGTTATACTAATCTAGGTGACTGCATTTCACCCGCTAAGAAGTGCAAGACGCGCAGCGCTTGACACGCCAGCCTGATTTGAAACTTTCTGGAAGTTACTGTTCATTTTGTCTGTTCTAGATGTTCTTGCCGAACATTGTGCAGTGAGAGTATATGCAATACACGACTTGTGTAGTACGTCGTACTTGGACCGCAGGATTCAACGATTACGCTAGGGTCCTTGATGAGTCATGTATAAGAACCGAAGCGCTTCACTCGCATATCAAACTTTCGACGATCATCGACTGGGCTCGCGGCTGTCGTTGTACTTGAATGTTGTTTCTTTTTCTGAACACATTTTCGCCCAATAAAGAGTTAAGACATGCTTATTGTCCGACGTTTTTGTTGCGCGGGCAGGATTTGGTTGCGACTAGTCACGCTCCGCCACTTGCGCTGTGCGAGCCGAAATGTCATCCCCTGTATATTTCGACGCACGCACCGTCGGCAGTTCTCGCGGACGATTTCCTCAATATTACTCCAACTTCGGAGATGATAGCATCAGTTCGCTTGTGGGGGTGCAAAGCACCTTTATGCACTCATAGCTTGTAAGGAATTCGTTTACATAAAACGATAACTTACCATAACCTTGTCGTCGCCGACGATTTTATCCAGATAATGTTAAACAGTTGCTGAGAACAGCGATGGATTTGACATGGATGTAAATGGAACACAGATGATTCGTCACACTTCCGATTCTTCACACTCAGATCCTGTAGGTACGTTCGGGTGCAGCAAAAAAAAAAAAGAACCGAAGGCGTCGCGGTTAATTTTTTGAACTCCGACTTCAAAACAGCCTTTTTTAGGATCAGCCATAAATTTGAAAAGATGGCACCAAAAATTTCAGGAAGAGCTCTAGAACTTCTACAATGAATTTTACCTATTCGTCCACGCACTCGTCTTGTAAAGGAAAGTCGAAAGCTTAAAAGCAGTCGTCAAAAAGAAAAGAAAACGTTTTTATGTCGTTGGAAGGTGTTACTTAGCGCTTCTCTGTACCGCATGTTACAAATTATCTATCTCCTCCACTAATCCACAGATCCTCCTACAATTGCCAGCCATATGGTCTTCTCATGTATGAACAGCAAGCCTGGTTCCTTCAACAGCTGCCCTAATAATGAACTCAGTCTTCGGGTTTCGTCCAGGATGTCAATGAGATGTCCTTTCCATGCAAGAGCGACTTAGTATTGGCTATTCACTTTAATAACACACGGATTGAAATCCTCAAGCAACCGGCATTCACAATAGAACATAACGTTTGTGATCGATTAAAAACACGAAGACGAAAAGAAGCACAGCGCCTAAATGAAGTGCACGTGAAAAAAGACCTGGCAGCACTAACGGTGCAGAGGCAGACAGGCTCGAGAACAGAAGAGGAACGGACGCGTCAGGGCTGCGTCCCCGCTACTTCCACAATACCTTGGCTTGCTGGTCCGGATCTTGCCCCGGCACCTGGTGTTACCCAAGTCGTCCCATCCGCGGTCATGTCTAGGTAAGGCGTCGCTGCCGACAGCGCGGCCTCCCATCTAGCCGCATCCGTTTCAAGAAAGCACCCAGTGCCAGGAGTTCGGTGGCCATTTAAGCGATTGTGCCATATAAAACATGGCGGACTAGCATCTGGTGAAAATGTTCGACCGTTTCTTCAAGAACGCGTAAGCATGGAGCAATATTCAGATAGTGCAAATTACAGAAATTATGATTTTTGGAGAGGAGTGGTTGCTTCCGAAGTTTGTAACAACAGCGTCGGAAAACTTTTGATAGCAATCCAGACAGATAGGCTGTTGGTTATCATGTTGTTACGTCGCAGAAGTCACATATAACGATGTATTTAGAACATTTACAAGAGAGATGACGATGCCTAAACAAGATGGCTGTCGAGACCGATTCGATCCACACACGTCAAAACGTCTTCTGATTGACATCACTCTTGGTGGCGCCGTAACATAAACCCCGCATATAAAAGCGCCGTCTCGGTGCTAACTATAGAGTAAGTGAACTCGAGGCCAAGTAAGGCTTCAGCTTGGACGGATACACAGCGTCTGTGGGAACACGCGAGTCCAGCTGATCGGTCTGGTAGTTCCCATCGCCGAGCTGACACACTATCGTGTAAGGTCCTATGTAGCGCAGCTGCAGCTTTTCAGACAAGCCGGCGCGGCGACATGGCATCCATAGGAAGACAACGGAGCCATGAGTTAATCGAACGTCCCGATGTCGGCTGTTGTACCGGATCTTCTGCGCGGCTCGAGACTGAGTGAGCCGGGAGTCGGGAATCTGCCGTGCCGTCGGAGCGCGGGCGAAAACGTTTAGAGCATATTCAATGTTCGTCGAAGAAGGAAGCAGTGTGTCAAAGATCAAATAAATGTGGCGCCCGAAAAGAAAGTACAAGGGTGAAAAGCCAGCGGTATCGTGATGGGGCGAATTATAAGCAAAGGTCACGAAGGGTAACGTGCTGTCCCAATCACTGTGGTCGTCAGCAACGTACAGAAACAGCATTTTTGTAAGTGTGCGATTCAGCCGCTACGTCAGTCCGTTTGTCTGCGGTTGGTAGGTGGTGGAACGCTTGCGCTTGGCAGAACAGGAACAAAGTAGGTCTTCAACTACTCTGGACAAAATGGTGCGGCTGCGATCAGTGAGAAGCTGCCAGGGTGCGCCGTGATGGAAGATGACTCCATGTAAAAGGAAATCTGCCGCATCAGTTGCACAGCTTGTGCGCAAAGCTCGCGTAATCGCGTACCGGGTCGCGCAATCGTTCGCGACCCGACACACTTATTGCTATATTTCGACTTCACAATATGGCCGATAAGATCAAGACAGACGCGAAAGAATGGTTCTGATGGCATACCGATGGGGTGAAGGTGTCCAGCGGGCAGCACAACAGGTTTATCACGGCGCTGACAGAGCGCACATGCTGCAACGCAGCGATGCACAGATTGGTGCAGGCCTGGCCAGTAGGAGCACCGCCGTACGTGGTCGTAAGTACGCGAAGTGCTGAGGTGGCCTACAATAGGGGCGTCACGCAACTCTCCGAGGACTGATGTCCGGAGATAGCGTAGCACCACGAGTAAACATTATGGTCTCTCAGAGTGTACAATGCGATGGTAGAGAACGTCGTCGCGGAGCACGAACCTTGGCAGCGTGGGCTCTGTGTTTCCAGAATCGAGACAATTGATGAGAACACGTAAGCAGACATCCCGCCAATGTTCAATGCGGATGTCATGCAGATAAGAAATAACCACGACGCAAGAGTCAGTGTCATGTACATGATATTTACGGTGGTCGACAGGACGACGGGAGAGGAATTCGGCGTCCTTGTGCAAACGGCGTGACGTGTATATAAGAGCAAATGAATTTTCTTGGAGCTGCAGCGCACATCTACCCAATCGTGCAGTTAAAGGAAGAGAGGCAGCACAAGGCGTGATGATCGGTAAGCACAGAAAATGTGTGGCCGTACAAGTAGTGGCGCAATTTGCCAACTGATTAAACTAACGCCACGTACTCCCATTCACTAATTGAAAAATTCCTCTCAGGGGGTGACAGGAGGCGGCTGGCGCATAAAATTACGCGCTCTAAGTTAAGTTGCCATTGATCAAGTAAAGCCCCAATTCCATGGCCCATGGCATCCGTGTGAAGTTCCGTGGCGGCAGATGCATCATAATGAGCCAGCAATGGAGGAGCCGTGAGCAAGCATACGAAGCAGGAGAAGGCTTTGGTTTGAGCATGACCCCATGTGAAAGCAACGTCCTCCTTAAAGGGACTGCGAACCGCTCAGAACATGAATCGAGGTAGCCCCCGTTGAGGAATGATTCCCTATTGTAGTAGCTAAAACGAGCCATGTTTTCTTATCGAACGTAGACTTATATTTTTAATCCATGGCTAAAAGGGGCGATGAATAACTTTTGGCGCCCCACGTGGCAAACACATGAAGCTGCATAAGAGGTCCACCACGTGACCTTCTACTAGTGTATGCGGTTACTGGTCTTTTTAATTATTGAAATACATTATTCTTTGTGCTATTATAAGTTTTTTCTCACTTACAATATGTAGAAAAGCCTTCGTTTGCAGTGAGCCGAAAATTGGGGCTGCTTTCTCCTTGGTTTCGGATGAGTTGGCTTGGCTCGTCTATCGGCAGAACAACGATCACGGAGGCCAGCCAGTCATGGCGTAGGCCTGTACTTGGTGAGGGACGTAGTATAAATATAAAAAAATGTCTGTGCAACAACGCAAATTGATTTCACCAGCCTTTTATTTTCAGAAGGAATTGAAATGTGAAGATGTAGGTGGTTAACCACAGTTACACTCACTTCTGTGAAAGCAGAACGATGTGCGGCTTTAACAATTTGTGAGGCGGGTTATCGACATCACTCTCAGTTCTCAGCTTGCCGGAGGAGGTACTCCTATTTTTTAGAGGCTTCTTAGGTAGAAAAATTCTGCTTAGTAAATATCCACGCACTTCTGGAAGCAACCGCTGCAGATGTAAAGACTGCCGAGGGTGAACTTTGGGTGGCGCCATAAAGAACGATGTCCTTAAATATCGATTGTCAGTCCATTTAAATAGGTCGGTGAGTGGGCGAGTGGTTCAGGCGAAATAGTTATAAAACAAAGGAAATACGAGCATAGCCCAACAAAGTTTTTTACGTCTGTGTTGGAAGACGGAACAGAAAAGTTGTGAACAGCGCGAATCTTGTCAGTGTCGGGAAGGCCAGCGCCGATGAGAAAGCCAAGAACGATAATTTGACGTCGTGCAAAGTTCCACTAGAATGAGTTCAAATGCATACCGGCGCGTCAGAAAACAGCAAGAAAACAGCAAGTGACTTGTTATGGTTGATGTGAAGACTACGACATTGTCTGATAACACAGACATATGGACAATTTACAGCCGCGAAATAAGCAGTCCATCATTCTATCGAAGGTTGCCGGGGCATTACAAAGGCCGAACAGTATAAGTTTGAATTGGTAGAGGCTTTTAGGTGTTACGAAGGCCGTTTTCTCATGGTCCATGTCATCTACCGAGATTTGCCAATAGCCAGATCAGAGGTCTATCGATGAAAAGTACTTGGCTCCGTGCACTCAGTCCAAGGGGTCCTTGATACGCGGCAAGGGGTAGACATCCTTTCATGTGACTTTGTTGAGATGTCCGTAACCCACACAAAAGCGTCAACTTCCGTCCTTCTTCTTGACAAGGACAACAGTGGAAGTCCACTGACTGCATGATGGCTTGATAACGCCTTTAGTCATCTTATTGACTTCTGGTTGTATCACTTGTCGTTCAGCATGTGAAACATGGTATGGTCGGCGGCGTAACGGATTGGCGTCTCCGGCGTAAATACGATGGGCGACCACCAATGTATGGTCTAAAGGGCGGCCGTCCCAGCCAAAATCTCGCGGCGAGTTTCGCAGAGACGGCGGAGGTCATCAGCTTGTGACGGAAGAAGATCAGGTGCAATCATCTTGCTAAGTTCCTCCGTAGGTAGGCGCTCCTTCGTCGGCGACGCGGAGTGTGCGTGATACGGCGAATGTGAGAACTTTGGGTGTCGACGCAATCGGGAACGCATCGCGGATACGTGCGCGCCAGTGTCAATGCCAAAACGAAGAGGCAGAACCTCTGGCAGGCTTTTAGGCTACCAGCCCTAATTCCTCGTCTAGCGAAGAGCACGAAACGGGAGCTACCAACACTGGAGTCCCGAAAGAGCACCACAGGGGTACTGCCAATGTCTGACCTCTGGCAGTTCCAATTCGCAGATCAAACCGGCATCGCAAGGCGCCAGACCGTTTCTAGAGCTCCTCCTAAGGGGAAGGAATCGATATGATGTCAGCAATTCACGCACGCCACGAACGCATGCGTCAATGCCTGAGCCACATGACGTCACGCCCGAGTTGACTACTTAAACTACTAACTCAATAAACGTGCGTTCATTCCTCTTCCTGCGTCCATTACTTCAATATAGTTCTGTTTTTGTAGACTGAACTCTATAGAATGTCTACAGAGAAATGCCTGTAGGTTGTCTATAGACATTTGCTTATAGACATTTCATAGACCAGTCTACAAAAGTAGAACTGTATATAGTTCTATTTTTGTAGGCTGAAGTCTATGGAATACCTATTGATAAATGTTTATAGACTATCCATAGACATTTCTCTACAGACATTTTATAGACTTCAGTCTACAAAGTAGAGCTGTATATATAGTTCAACTTTCGTAGACTGCAGTCTATAAAATGTCCATAGACAAATGTCTATAGATAGTCTATAGACATTATAGAGGCTTCAGTCTGCAAAAATAGAACTGTATAACCCTATATATTTTTGTCTCTTAACGTTCTGCGGACATTTCTCTGCAAACATGAATTTTCATTAATCTACAGACAGTATATACTGAGACTTTTTACAGACTAGTCTATAAAACGAGTATGGACATAAGTCTATAGACTGTCTGTAGACTGTTCTATAGGAATGGTCTAGGAAAATCTAGGTCTAGTCTATAGGAAAAGCAGAACTATAAGGCTATACTCTTTTCTATAGATATTCTGCAGACAATTGTCTGCAAACATGAATATTCATTAATCTATTTATAGTCTACAGACAGTATACAGACATTCTATAGACGCATACTTCTTATAGACATCTATAGACTTCATAGACAAATGTCTATAGACTGTCTGGACTTTCTATAAAAATATTTCTGAAGGTAACATGACGGTTTCTCAAAATGGTGTGTCAAATTTATTTGTAAAGTTGTCATCGAGCACTTCTTTTTCATTTTGTTTGTTCGATCCGTCAATGACGGCTTCATGTTACTAGGACCACTGACCTACCGTTCCTTTTTTCTTTGCAGCGCAACCCATTTCACAAGGTGCCGATGATTGAAGATGATGAGCTTGCGGCTTCCGAAAGGTTTATGACTTTCTATATAGCTGTTCCTCTAACGCTCTTTGTTTCCTTCTTACCAGTAGAAAACGGGTGCTTTCTTCATGTTATTATCCAAGTGAAACCCGCTTGGAACCAGAATGTTTATTTTGTGGCATTCGCTTCACTTGTTTAAGCCGAGAAAAAGGGGGATTAAAGGAGGGGCCCGATTTTTATTAGTCATATCATAAGAAGCCAACAAACATTGACACTATAGACAACATAGGAGAATTTACTTGTGCTTAACAAATAAAATAAAGAAACGATAAATTATTGGAAATCCAAGTGTATGAAAAAGAACCTGCCGCGGGGGGGCAACGATACCACAACTGTCGATTACGCGTGCGATGCTCTACTAATTGAGCTACCGTGGCACCGTTCCCCAGCTCCTTTCTTGGGTATTTATGTTTCCTAGGAAGAATGCTCTATTATCGAGGTATGCGAGTAGATGTAAAACTCGCATGTACAAGGAAAACAATGAAAATAAAGCGCCTGAAGGCCACTGCGTGAACAGCCACAAGAATAAAAGCGTGTTAGTGGAGTGGGACAATGCTGGAAATGCTGCAGCAACAGAAACTTGGCTGACAAAGCAACCGGAAACCACATATGGCTGTGCTATATAGCATAGAATGCAAAAAAGAAAAAAAAGTAGAGTATGAAACCATTCCTTCTTATTCTTTTTTTAAGCCGAGAGTCATTGTTGTGCACCAATTTTTAGGACTTCGCATGGCGTATGTAGGGCAATTTCGCCTGTTCAGCACCTACATAAACGGAAGTTATTTAAGAGAATCATAATAAATGTTTAGGTCTTCATTTAGAATATGCGTTAGAATGCTGAAATTGATGCCTCACCCTAGAAAGTTGCGTACACCTATAGCATAGATGTAAACAAGGTGCAGCAGCGAATACTTTAAGAAATAGTTATAAATAGCAGTAATCTAGTCCGTGAGCTGATCTACTCGTAGAGGTGGATACCACTAGGAAAAATAATAGAAATGCATAATCGACTAATTAAGAAAAAATAACTAAATATGTTCCGTAACAATTACCTTATGGCACATATTGCAATTTAGGACTTCTTGCGGTTGAGATTGCAATGCATATCCACTTGAAAAGAAGTGTGCGGATGACAAAATTAACAAGATATGCACCATGAAATCTGCAGTAAAAATTCAGTATCATTCCACTTATTGTTAACAAAAAATGGCGTTTATGCATTGCAGCAGAAAAGTAACAGGAACGCCTATGCATTTCTACGCAAAGCCCGGGAATTATTATCTCAAAAATGTTGTGATCCTGATAATTCATTCCAAATGGATTCGCCTTATGAACTCCCCGGCTAGAAAGTGTACATAGCAATATGTAGCAAAACGTAACTAGTTAAACACGTTAGTATCAATTTTTAAAAAGTAGTCGATTCTGTATTTCATTTCTTGTGTCAAGTAATGTTCACCTTTTCGAGTGGAACTGCTCACGGAATAGAATTGTGCTATCTGCCACAAGCGTTTCGTAACCATTTTTGAAATGCCTCACTGAAACACGCGCTATGTGACTGACTCCACATCGAAGCTATACGTTTCGAAAATATGTTAGTACATAGGCCCATCCTGATGTCCGTGTCCGAAATTTTTCTTGGCAAGGCTTCTAATGGAATAGCGTTAAGCAAGTATAAACATCCTTTGGTGATGTCGGGGTGAAAGTCCCGTAGGGGTTAAGAATTACGAGTGGAGCGCCTTGACGCACACAGGAGCGCGGCAGGCGCAGCTGCGGCAATGGTTGAGCGAGGGCACGGTGGCACCGCAGAATTGCGTATTTCCCTGCACCATACCACTGTTTAAACACGGTAATATGAATAAGATGTGGGGCCCTATAACGTGGAGCTATTCCAATATGTATTTTTATTTAATCTCTTGTCATCAAATCTGCATCACCATCGACGCAAGCATAGGTGGTGATTCGCAGGGTTGTCTTGACAGACCAATCAGGCGCTTTCCTCGTTTATAGAAGGTCACTTTTGTTTGCTTTAAAACGAATAACATTACTACACTGAGCGGCTTGTATTATCTAATTGGCTGACAAGAGGCGAGGAGCACGCTCGAGTGGAGAGGGATTCAATGGGGCTGAGAGAGGGCACTGAAAATTGATAACCGGATTAAGAAGGTGGTGCCTGCGTCTTCAGCTGGTCCGCTTTCCCTTACTTAGCTTGGGGTGGCTTGTCGAAAATCGCGGCGGCATGCAACGGAAAGTTAAGAATGCCGCTGAAATTGATGCTCAGCAAAAAATAGTTGGCAGAGCGAGGTCGTCAATGAGCTGAAAGTGCCCGAAAACATTACATTGCAACGCAAAACGTTTTACTGTACGCAAATAAACTCAAGCTCCCCGGAAGGTGCGCATAGCCAGTGCCTGAGTGATCGGCAGCAGCCACCTTTTATTCCTTTCAAAACGGGGCAGCCTGCGGCTGTTCAGAAGAAAATTCAGTTTTACTCTTTTCAGTTTTATTTTTTTAATACACTTTGGTGCGGTGAGTTTTCGCGGTTTTGTGATGTCGCGTGACCGGCAGGGGAAGTAGATGCATGCCGAAAACTTATGACCGATAGCCGAGGGCTAATGGCGGAAAGGGGTCGAATCAGAAATAACCGTTTTTTTTTGTTTGGTCCAGTCATGCATAACTAGTGTGTACACGTCATAACAGGTGGGGAGCTATCGCTGTTTTCGGGACGTCGCGTGACAGACGGGCGAAGTGTCCAAAAAAGCGTTTGACCAATCGCGCAGGGCTGAATGCAAAATTGGAATAGAAAAATTTGGAGTAGTTTTACGTTATAGCGTCGATGAATTTATTATTTATGACTGGATGCCATAGTGCTATTGGATACGTGATGGTATCTCTCACTCAACCTGTGAATGAAAGACGCTGTTAGTGAATATGGATAGCGCACTATCGATGTAGCACTCGACAAGCTCATCGCATCAACACGCAGTGATGGTCACATACAGAAAACGTCCTAAATCAGAGCATCATGAGACGCTAACAATAAAATACCCGTTTAACCCCCTTTCTTCTCGTTCCTAAATGAGAGCAGTAGTTTGTATATAAAGTTAAGAAAACATTATGTCATTCAACCGTAGCATTAAGTTGTTTGTCTTTGTTGCTTATAGCATTCTTTGCCTAGTTCAGTCGTATCAATTCATCCATATAATTATCTATCTATCCATCTCAACCTTGCGCCCACGCATTCCAAGTTACCTAGCAGCTTAGACCACTAAATATGTGCTCCTGTCGTGGTGTCGTCGTTGTCGTTTCATTGTGGTCATTCCAGCTTTGTAATCTTACTGTCGGGATGCCATCGTTGTCGCACCTTCTACGCCGACCCAGTGGCCTAATTTATTTCATAGCTTAGGCCACTAGGTATGGGCTCGTGGTCGTGATGCCGTCGTAGTCGTTGCGTCACCGTCACTGTATCTTTCTCATCCGACACTGGTCATGACTGCGTCATCCCGTGACCGCCATACATATGAAATGCCTTTGTTGTCACACCGTCGTAGTATTGCCATCGTGGTCGTTAAATATTCGTCATTGCAGCTTCGTGATTTCAGACTCGTCATGCTGTCCTCGTCACGCCTTCTTCACCGACCCAGTGGTCCAAGTAGTCCAATACCTGGGGCCACTAGGTATTTGTTCGGGGTCGTGATGCCTTCGTGGTCGTTGCATACTCGTAATTCCAGCTTCGGCATCTGACTCTCACCATGCCATCGCCATACCACCGTCGTCGTCACATATTCATCCTTATGCCGTCATCTTCACGCTGTCATTTGATAATTGCCATCACCTCAGCAATGTCATGCCATTGTCAATATGCCGTCGTCGTCGTACAGCCTGATTCATTTCATCGTTGTAAATCATTGCTTTGCATTGTGATCACACTGTCGTCATTGACTAGTGATTACGCCACCCTTGTCATGCCGTAGCTTCATGCAGCCGATATCAAGCCTCCATTGCTATGCTACCGTCATAATGCCATCGTGGTCATGCCATGATCATCGCTCGAGTTTCTTCATCCGACTCTCGTCATACCATCACCGTGACGCCATTGTCCTCGTGCATTCATCATTATCTCGTGGTTGTTATGCCACTGTAATGTCGTCTTCACTTCGCTGTCATGATGCCAATCATCATCACGCTGTCATCGCACCATCGTCATCACTTCAGTACTGTCAGCCCATAGTCGCCAAGCCATCGTCGTCATACCACCATCGTGGATGAACTGACGTCATTTCTTGCTCATCCTTCTATGGTAATCATGCTGTGATCATTAAGTTGGTATTATGCCGCCATTGTTATGCCATTATTGCCACTACATCGTCGTTACACAGAAGCTATCTTGCATTCGTTCTCATACCATCCTCTTCATGCCGTCTTGGCTATGGCAACGTTGTCGTCTCCGCTTCGTTCGGTTGTCGTCACACCTTCATCGTCATGCCATCGCCCTCTCAAAATCATTGTCATCTCATCGTTCACATGTCGTCGTAGCCAGGCTATCGTCGTTACACCATCGTCGTGATTTCAGAATCAACATTTTGTTGTGCTCATGCCATCATCGTTATACGCTTTTATCGTTCAACGGAAGCGTTTCTTTTTTCGTCATCCCATCGTCACTGCGTTGGCGTCACGCTGTTGTCATATTTTTCCATGCTCATGGGTGACCTTGCCCAGACAGTGCCATTACAAGGTGAGACTGTATCAGAGTATGCGGCATTCAGCCGAAGCAACGAAAGTGTCAAGATTACAACTACACGTTTTAAGTAAACTTGACTTTAGGAACTTGGTCTGTCACTACAATGCACGATCGATATTCCCACTACCGTCTACAGTCGTCGTAAGACGAGTTTGCTGTTATTTTTCTTCCATTTCTTTTCCTTTGTTCTGAAATGTTATAACACAATTTAAATCGTCATCACTCTAAGGACAATCCGACTCGAAAATTTGTTTATCATGTCCGTCCTGTTGCTAGAGAGATTCCGTCAACTTGAGAAGCTCTCCAGATGAAACCGCTGTAGGGAGGAGTAGCCAGCTACAATTCAGTCTTAATTTTTGTATCGGTAGACTTCCTTTACGGTAATGGTCAAGGCACATGTCGCGTTAGGGGTTCAAGTGACAATGTTCACAAGCTATGCGCATGTCTGATGCGATAGCGACAATGTACCCGCCTTTGATAGTGAAAGTTACAAGATGGTATTCTTTTCATTAAACTGTATCCTACTGGCTATGTGCCCTGCTCCCCCGTACCTATCTTATATACAGGGAAGGTGCCATTTAGCTTGCATTCAAGTTCAGTAATTTGCTAATAATTACAGAATCCTTAAATGGAGAACCATGTGATCGTATCCGATTATTAGACATGGGCATCTGGGGCTAAATTCACCAATATTTTTCTTCACGTTAGTGCCATTTTACTTCGGCTGGCTGCCTTGGCTGATTATATGTCCAACATCGCCAGTGTCTGGCGTCTACTCTTAAAAACATATCTGTCAAAAGGACTTTCATATTAAATACGAGCCATGGTTCTCTTCCTCGGTTTGTGTCTATTACGCCGAGAAGTAGCATGTATAGCTGGTTTGCAGCTGTTTGTAAAAATGCACGGGACCGTGCGTCGCTTAATTTCTGGAGCTCCGAGGACGCTTGCTTTTCCTTCTTGGCACAACAGTTCTGCCCAAAACCTGCAAGGTGAACAAAGTTTATGAAATAGAAAAAAAAAGACATGCACACGTCTTGCAGCACGAAGCTACAACGCTGCCTTCGCCTAGAAGCTGCATTGCACGTAATGCAGTAAGCAGCCTGATGTGTGGGTAGGTAACGTGGCCTGCCGTGCGAGCTGAGTAGCCTGTGTGATGAAGGCAATGCAGATTCGAAGCCGCGCTCCCCTCCGGAAGGATATTTCAACCCTGCTGGATCGTAAAACAGGTTTCACTTTGAAAATACGCATCTACCAAAACTGGCCGGTCTCACTCCCATTGTGGTGCACACTGAGCTCAGCAGGATAAGGTATAGCGTTTACTGATGGATTGTGAACGTCAGGAAAAAACACTGAGAAAGGCGAGATACGAACCGAGATATGAATGTGCTTTGGCTCATCGGAGTGCAATCACTTCACTTCCTTTGTTTGTCATGCTAATCCCTTCAGCAACCCCATAGATTCTGCCTGCTACGCAAGTACTCTCTCACGTATAAGATCTACCCAGACTGCATCAAAACCCGTGCCCGAATCTTGCAGGAGCTGGCCATCCTTTTCGGAAACATCCACCATCACGTGGCACTTTCATTGCGTCTTTTTTTTTTCCTCTATTGGATTTAGAGCGGGGAATTTGGTGTGTGTTTAACCCTTTATTTCGAATTTCTGAAATATTTTCGTCGATCAAACTAAATATACATAAATATGCTATAGTGTTGAAAAGGTACACATATTTATATACATTAACTATTGGTTTGCATATGAACTGACACGTATAAGAATATAAATGTTCTACAAACTACGTGCATTGTGCAAAAGTTTGCATGATGCCGGATTGTTTCCACTTTCTAGCAGGTATGTGGATGTTTTTAAATATTTTAATCAATTTGTTAAAATCCAGCATGAATCGAAATAGCAGCTTTCAGCTTTCTCCAACAGCAGAAAAGTCAGTCAGCCCTTCTTGCAACCTGAAGTATGACCGACGTGCGAGCACCGTTGCAGGTTAATGTGCATGTATCGCGTGTTTATTGCTTCCGTGTTCTTTATTCCTGATCATTTTTGTGCGTCTCCTCCTCTGAGTATCTTTATTTCGATACGTTAATGGGCATGGTAAAAGCTAACTTTGAATTCGACAAGGAATAAAATTTACCTTTCTTTCGACTAGTGGTGGCCTTAGCATTCAACGAGGCCAGACAAACAATTTTATCAAGTTGCTCTACCGGCAAGCATTGCGCTTTGACCCGCGTAAATGCGTAAAGAACGCAACTTTCAGAGCGCATATCTTCAATGTCGAGCACCTAGTACCTGCATATATTGTGACATGCCTAAATTTTACCGTCCAGTGGGTTCAAACTGTTATTTGAAGTTTTATCCACACGCTAGTATTTGGGGTAGATGTTGACAGGGCGAAATGATTACCGTAATATATATTCAGTACGTCATTTGCAAAAATTACCTCGCATCTCTTAGCTGATCGTTACTTGTAGCTCACTTGAAAATTAAGTGCTTCCTAAGAAGAAATGCATTATCCTGTTCCTAATGCATGCACTATATATTTTGCGATGCCATAGTTAGAAGTGGCTTCTTATAGGCCACCGCTGGTGTGATAAACTTCATATAGGGGTACCGGCCAAAAATATTTGTAAGAATCTTTTTCAGCTTTGTCGGATAGCTGGCTGCTTTCTCATTTTTCTTCAGAGCGCCAGCTTTAGTTCTTTTCTTGACAGTGGAGCTGTATATGGCTAGTGTACAATAGAATTTTCGTGACCATACACAAAAAATATCCACAATGGCTCATAGGCCAGTAAAGCAGAGGTGGCAAGTACTCAGCAAAGGGAAGCGAACAGAGCTTACATTCTTTCTAATCCCACATACAACATACAGAACAGCATGCCGAATACTATCATCATCAATGCCTCATGCCCCCGTAGGCAATGGCTCCTGCCACCGCAAGCAATGGCTCATAGCCGCTTCACCAACGGCTCGTATCGTCGTAAGCAAGACACAGACAAGAAAGGTTATTGATAGTCCTTAAGCAAGCAAAGAAATGCAATGTTTCATAGCCCTGTATGGTTTGTGCCTACACTCTTTGCATGGATTAGTTGCGATGACACTACCCCTTGTTACGTTTCGCCTACGACGCGCAGTATAGCCGGCGCGTATGCAACGGACGTCGGGGCTTCGTTCAAAGCGGCGGACATTTTGGCCCATTCGGAGCTGCCGCAACGCATCCCCGACAAGCGTGTCCAGGCTTGTTTCAGTGCCACGTGTCTCCGTGTGTGCGTGTGTGCCCACGCTTGTCAAAGTGCGGCAGCCGGGGAGAGGAGCTCCCCAAGTGTGAAGCGAGGAAGTCTGACCGGCGCCGGCCCGGCTGATGCGTCACTACACTCGTCTCAACATGTCTCTCAGCTCGTCCGTGCCTCGCCCTCACGTGGTCTCATCCCGTGACCTCCCTTCTTGCCCGCGACGCCAAGAGTATAAAAGCAGCTGCCCCCGGACGCCAAGAGAGAGGCTCCGATTTCTTCTGTTGAGTAACGTGCTCTTCCGTCTCTCCACTTCGGTCGACGTGACCGGCCGCTCTTTTGCGATGCTAGAATAAACAAGTTCTGTTAGCAGTCGACTCATGCTTTGCCAGGACCTTCGGATGCTTCCAGTTGTGCCCCAGGCCGCCAGGCCAACGCTACCCTTGGGGCTTGCGACCCATTTGCAACAACTCGTGCCAGCGGTGCGACTGCAATAACGGGTGTCCGCACTGAGGTTCCAACAGCTGGTTGCCAGCGCTGAGATCGCTACAACGGAGGCCAGCAGCGAAGATGTGCGGTTGACTGTATGCTGAGCAGCACAACGACCATCCGGGAGCAGTGCAACGAGCCCTGTGTGATGACTGGTTGCCTGCATCGGAACGACTGCGCTGAATTCTTGGCTGCGAGGTTTGGTGAGTGCGGGACTTTCTTCTTCTGAGTTTTGCCAGGCTTTTGTTAGTGTCAGAAACAGAGCTGGTAAAATTGTGGTTGTCGTTGCAGTCGGGTTAGTTTGCAGCAAGACAATATTAGGCAGTAGAGAAAGCAGCATTCAGAGCAGCCATGGATTTGAAGTCGTTGCGCAAACCGAAATTGTTGGAGCTTGCAAGAGAGTTGGGTATGGATGTCTCAGACAAACTCATAAAACCAGAACTGCTGAGGGCTATTCTTGAGTTAGGAGCTGATGATGACGAGCTGTCGGAATGCCTTGAGACCATTGAGGAGAGGGCTAAAAGACAAGAGCGCGAACTAAAAGAACAAAAAGAGAAGGAAAAAGAAGAGCGCGACCGTCAACACGCTTTGGAAATGAAGCGTCTCGAGGTGGAGATGGAACGCGCTTGTAATGGAAGTCAGGCACACGGTGCAGGAGAGCGAGTATTGTTCAAAATGACTGACCTGATGCAGCCGTTTAAGCTTGGAGAGGACATTGGTTTGTTCCTGGTTAACTTTGAGCGAACGTGCGAGAAGCAGGGGTTCTCTCGGGAAACGTGGCCACAGCGCTTGCTCACTTTGTTACCCGGCGAGGCGGCCGACGTAGTCGCTGGCTTCAAGAGAGAGGAGGCAGAGGATTTCGACAAAGTGAAATCGAGTCTGCTAAAAAAGTACAGGCTGTCAGCGGAGGCGTTCCGTCGGAAGTTTCGAGAAAATGAGAAAGGCAAAAGTGAGTCATATACAGAGTTTGCCTACAGGCTAATGTCAAACATGCAGGAGTGGCTCAAAGAAGAGAAAGCGTTTGGTGACCACGAGAAAGTTCTGCAGTATTTCGGGCTGGAACAGTTTTATAGTCGGTTACCTGAGAACGTGCGGTACTGGGTCTTGGATAGGCCAGATGTTAGTACGGTGGCTAGAGCCGCTGAGCTAGCCGAAGAGTTTGTGACGCGTCGGGCTCGCGGAGCTAAGGACGGTCAAAAGGGTGAATTTGGCTCTAAGTTTGAGAGGCCAAAGTTTACGCCCATGAGAGCAAAGGGGGACACACGTAGTGCGGATGCGAGTGAAAGCAGTCCGACCGAACGTAAGGAGACGGCGGCAGCCGAAGCCGAACGCAGAAAGCGGTTCGAGACGAGGCAAGTGCGCGTGTGTTATACGTGCCAAAAGCCGGGTCACTTTTCGGCGCAGTGTACGGAACCAAAAACAAAAGTCGTGTTTTTGTCGTTATGCAGCACTGACGAGAACACGAAGCTTCTCGAGCCTTACATGCGAGACCTCCTCGTGAACGGGAAAGAGTGCCCAGTGCTTCGCGATTCCGCAGCTACAATGGCTGTAGTTCACCCCTCTTACGTAGAACCCGATATGTTCACGGGTGAGTGCGCATGGATCAAGCAAGCCGTGGAAGCTCACAGCGTGTGTCTGCCCGTAGCAAAAGTGCTTATTGAAGAACCTTTCGGAGCACTTGAGACGGAGGCCGCATTGTCATCTATGCTGCCCCCCCCCCCCCCCCCCCCAGTACCCGTACCTATTTTCGAACAGGTCTGATTACCTCCTGCGCGAGAAGGGGCTTTTGTTTGGTGAGGCTAGCGTTCAGGCCTTAACCAGATCGAAGGTTCGGGAGCTCGCTGCAAAGGCGGTAGTTGCGGGGCCGACGTTGTCGAACAGTGAGAAAGGGTCAGACGCGCAGAAAGCTGATATTCAGAGCACGTCCGAACTGAATAAAATTGAGCCTGTAGCGTTGAAGGCACCAGATACTGGAGAGGAAATGCCCGACACGGGAAAGTTAGAAGAGCTATCTGCAGATTTGCTCATCGCGCCTACGTCAGACGGACTTAATAGGTTGCTAAAAGTCAGCCGGGCGGCTTTGATAGCAGAGCAAAAGAAGGATGGCAGCCTAGAAAACATACGCTGCATTGTCAAGGAAGGTATCGCCAAGAAAAATGCTCGCTTTGTGGAAAGAGGTGGGGTCCTGTACCGGAAGTATATAGACCGCAGGGGAGTGGAGTTCGATCAGCTGATCGTGCCTCAGTGCTACCGTCAGGATCTGTTGCGCTTGTCGCATGGGGGTTCGTGGTCCGGACACCTAGGAGTTAAGAAAACTAAGGACCGTCTCTTGCAAGAGTACCAAAAACAGGGTGTTTTCGGGACGCAGACCACTTTGTGAGGACATGTGGCACCTGTCAGCGGGTGGGCAAACCAGCGGGCAAATCGAGAGCGCCGTTGAATTTGGTACCTATAATTGCGGAGCCTTTTAGACGGCTCGTTATTGATACAGTGGGACCTCTGCCGGTAACAGCCACGGGGTACAGACACATTTTGACTGTGATCTGCCCAGCGATAAAGTTCCCTGAAGCAGTGCCGCTTAAAGAACTCAGCTCAGTTGAGATAGTCAATGCACTACTGTCCATATTTGCGCGAGCTGGTTTTCCTGCGGAAATCCAATCAGATCAGGGCACAGGGTTTACTAGCGCTTTGACGACGGCCTTTCTCGAAAGGTGCGGGGTAAAGCTGTTACACAGCTCAGTGTACCACCCCCAGTCGAATTCCGTTGAGAAGCTCCACTCCGTCACGAAGCGCGTGTTGAGAGCATTGTGTTTTGAACATCAACCTGACTGGGAGCTGTGTCTGCCTGGGGTGATGTTTGCATTAAGGACCGCGCCGCATGCGGCTACGGGGTTTTCGCCAGCTGAGCTGGTGTACGGTCGCTCGCTGCGGTCTCCGCAACGCACGCTTCGAGAATCGTGCGAAGGCAGGGGCGACGACCCAGTCGTGGTGGAGTACGTGCTTAAGCTCCTCGAACGCTTAAGAAGGGCACAGGAGTTGTCAGGTGAAGCAATGGCAAAGGCCCAGCAGAGGGCCAAGGTTTATTATGATCGGACAGCCAGGGCCCGTCGTTTTGAGGTGGGCAATGAGGTCATGATATTGCGCACATCGCTAAAAAACAAACTCGACGTGCAGTGGGAGGGCCCAGCACGGATTGTTCAAAAACAGTCGGACGTCAACTGCGTGGTCAGTCTGCCAGGAAAACGGAAAGCACAGCAAGTTTACCACTGTAATCTGCTCAAACCCTATAAGCAACGGGAAGCAGTAGTGTGTATGATGGTAAACGCTCCCGAAGAGCTTCCGGTCGAGCTTCCGGGACTAGGCTCAGTGACGAACAGGGAAGACACCGATCAAGTCATTAGTGACTTAATCAGTGAAGCACCGCTGTCGCCTGAGCAGAAAACCGAACTACGCCAGCTCTTACAAGAGTTTCAAGGTCAGTTCTCTGAGAGGCCTGGTAGGACTTCTGTCCTTACTCATGATATAGAACTTACCTCCCCAGAGCCAGTGCGATCCAAGGCGTACCGGGTGTCACCCCGCCAGCACGATATTATGGAGGCTGAGGTAAAGAAGAGGCTACAGCTCGGTGTTATTGACGCGGGTGAGAGTGATTATACCTCCCCTTTGATTTTAGTTGAGGTACCGGGCAAGGAACCTCGTCCTTGTGTCGACTACCGCAGGCTAAATTCCATAACTAAGGATCAAATTTATCCGATCCCTAACATCGAGGAGCGCCTTGAGAAAGTTAGTAGCGCTCAGTTTATTTCCACCCTAGATCTTGTCAGGGGTTATTGGCAGGTTCCACTTACAGAAGAGGCTAGTAGGTATGCGGCGTTCATTTCACCAATGGGAACATTCCGTCCTAAAGTGTTGAGTTTTGGTTTGAAGAACGCGCCATACTGTTTTTCAAGCCTCATGGATAAAGTGTTGCGGGGACAACAAGAATTCGCTTTACCGTATTTAGACGACGTAGCGATATTCTCCGCATCCTGGTCTGAGCATATGGCACACTTGCGGGCAGTGCTAACCCGCCTGCGCGAAGCAGGCTTGACAGTCAAGGCTCCCAAGTGCCAGTTAGCACAGGCCGAGGTTGTCTACCTCGGTCACGTGATTGGTCGGGGTCGTCGCCGCCCCTCTGAAATAAAGGTGGCCGCTGTGCGAGACTTCCCGCAACCGCGCACGAAGACCGATATTCGGTCGTTCTTAGGTGTCGCCGGCTACTATCAGAGGTACATCCCCAGGTACTCTGATATCGCGGCTCCCCTGACGGATGCTCTAAGAAAGACAGAGCCGCAAACAGTCGTCTGGGAGGAGACAAAGGAAAGAGCTTTTAGCGCCCTGAAGAGCGCTCTAACAAGCCAGCCTGTGCTACGATCACCCGACTACACAAAAGGGTTCGTTGTTCAGTGCGATGCTAGTGAGCGAGGCATGGGCGTTGTACTGTGCCAACGGGAAAATGGAGAAGTAGAACACCCCGTCCTGTATGCTAGTCGTAAGCTGACCAGTCGTGAGCAGGCGTACAGCGCCATCGAGAAAGAGTGTGCGTGTCTCGTGTGGGCCGTTCAGAAATTGTCATGCTACCTAGCCGGCTCGAGGTTTATCATTGAGACGGATCACTGCCCTCTCCAATGGCTGCAGACCATCTCTCCCAAAAATGGCCGCCTCCTGCGCTGGAGCCTCGCTTTGCAACAATATTCCTTTGAGGTGCGTTACAAAAAGGGGAGTCTCAACGGTAACGCCGATGGCTTAAGTCGAAGCCCCTAACGTAGGAATAAGCCTCAAAATTGTTTGTTACTGATGTTTTTCTTCCTGAGGCAGGATTTTTAACATATTGCTTTTGTTTAGTGTTTCAAAGTGATGACGTGCTTTCTAGTGCAATTTTCCGATTTGTGGACGCGTTGTGAGTGCTGCTAGACTACTGTAAGGAACTAGGCAGTAGTATAAAAGGGGAAAGAGCCTGGTATGGCTTAGTGAGGGTTGTGCCGTGTTTGCTGACTGAGCGGCTGAGTTTCGGCGTAGTTCTAACGCTTGCTGGGAACGAGAGAAAAATGACAACTCTCCCGAAGTCACTTTGCAGTGTCCTGTGTGAACCTGAACGTGAGAACGAGGCCTTCTCGGTGCGCTGCGCTCAAGAAACGCCAAGGGACGACCGACTTCGGTTATGAGCGTCATCGAGCGACATCCCTCCGGACAGCGGATGCAGTCCCCTGACCATCGGGATCTCCTTCCCCCGGCGGGGCGGTCTGTTACGTTTCGCCTACGACGCGCGGTATAGCCGGCGCGGATGCAACGGACGTCGGGGCTTCGTTCAAAGCGGCGGACATTTTGGCCCGTTCGGAGCTGCCGCAACGCATCCCCGACAAGCGCGTCCAGGCTTGTTTCAGTAGCCACGTGTCTCCGTGTGTGCATGTGTGTGTTGTGTGTGTGCCCACGCTTGTCAAAGTGCGGCAGCCGGGGAGAGGAGCTTCCCAAGTGTGAAGCGAGAAGGTCTGACCGGCGCCGGTCCGGCTGATGCTTCACTACACTCGTAGTGACGCATCACTAGCCTGGCGGCCCCAGGCCGCCAGGCCAACGCTACCCTTGGGGCTTGCGACCCATTTGAAACAACTCGTGCCAGCGGTGCGACTGCAATAACGGGTGTCCGTACTGAGGTTCCAACCCCCTGTGGTCACTGTCGGTGATTTCAATATGGATGTGTCGGGACCGAAACGGTAGTGATTTACGCATTTCGTGTTGCGGGGGAGTAGAGAGGTAGCTGAATAATTTCTTTTTCAAAGACGCGGACACAGGCGCCTGCTGTAGAAGGTTCGAGGCTTGCAGTAGGCCCTCTAGAAAAATAATTATATGTTTATGGTCCCCTGGTGTTCCACACGTCTACTAATAAGCCAGCTCATGCGGTCGCAAATTGGAGTGATCATGGCGCCGAGTGCTGGGCTCGTGTCGCATAGTAAACTCTTCCATCGTCTTCCACACTGCGCGTAATCGCATTGAAAAAGCTAACCCACTGTGGGCCCATCTCTGGGAATTCATAGTCCATCTCGCCTTCGTTTCTATATTTTGCCGTTGAGTGCTCAGTGAATTTTTCTTCCAGCAGTACGACCATGGTGCAGCTTGTGCGAAATTACAAGATACTTGCTGTACTTGTGTGCTCGCAAACACAAATTTACCTAAAGTGTTCACAGGCTCGAAATCCTCTAAGCAAGTAAATAGAACCTGAATGTGACCTTTCCCTAGTCACCTCCACATGTTGCTGAAACCATCACAGGTACCTTGGGGACTACAATATTAACTAAAAGCTTGCAGTATGCTCGCTTTAGCAGACGTAGACACAAAAATGCCTTCTATAAGTCCTCCGTACCAAAAGTTCGCAGAAGATTTATGTGGGCTTGCTCCAGTGGTCAAACACAAACACAAATTAATCCCAAAATTCACGGGTATCAGACAGCCTGGATGGAGGTTACTTGAGGCCGAGCGTGGCTGTTCTTCCATGGCAGCAGATACAAATACTTCTGAAAAGAAGGGTCGCTGCAGGTTGGATTCAACTGTCACAGACAATTATATTGCCGCACACATGTAGTAATAATTTAGTGGGGCATTTTCGTGAACTTGCTTCAACAATAATAGACACAAATGTTAATCCAGAGTTTACAGGTGGGTCAGCACTAGGGAAGTTACTAGTGGCAGGGTGCACCCTTTCATCCACTGTTGCAGATGCTGAACAGAAGAGACCATGGTACGCTGCACAATTTACTAATTCTCTTGCAGGATTGGTTACAGTGGTCGAAGACCCGAAAATGCACTGTTAAGATGGCAGATTTACGTGGGCTTGTTTCTATGCTTATCATGAACAAAGAATGATGTCGACCCAAAGTGACACCAGGCTGATGGCGGGAACATTGCATGGCTGTACAGTATGCAAGCAAAAAGCGTTAGAAATTTGTGAGATAATTCCTATCCACCATCTGCATATTAACCTGCACTTTTAACAGTAATCTGCCGGTTGCGACAGCAGCTTTACTTCGTCGTGGCTTTGTACAAACTTTCTTCATAAAAAAAAAGTTGTAATTTCAATTGTGTGCAAAGATAAAAAAATTATTCTATTCTCTGCGTCAGCATAGCTTTGTCAAACTAGCTGATCAGAGGAAAAAATGTCGCAGTTTTGCCTGAAAACCGAAGCAGTGATTGCGATAGCAAATTACCAGACCATTATAATGAAGCTGTTATACATGTCACCGCCAGTGTACATTACGGTAAGCCTCGCTTCCATGTTAAGAAACTTTGTGGCGTGCGCAAAGCAAGCCATGAACATATCTCACTGACCGTAAACTCATTGCTGGAACGCTGGCGTGATGAGACGAGCCAGCAGTGACATGCGATCGTGTCTTGCTGCTTCCAGCTACAATACGTTTGCAGAGCCTAGTTTACGCGACCTCCTACACTACAGCTGCGCGGAAACAGCGCCCAGGAAGCGGCGCACGTCCGCATCGGCGGAATTTCATCAGGAGTGTCCCTACAATTTCTGTCGCAATAGTAAAAGAAAAATCTGGCGAATGTCGCCATACGGCTTCACTAAGAACACAATGAAAATATGTGGATGCAACAGTCTCGTAATCCTGTCCATCGAGTCATGCACACATGTCAGCACACACGCTGGCCAAAATGATAGCAAATGCGATAGCAAAGCAAACTGAAACCGCAGCATGGTTGGTCAGCCATCCTGTGTGAGAGGTGATGCCATTGAAATAGAAGTGTCTACAATAGTTCCGGTATTCGGCCCTTCTCCAATTTTACGATTGCTTTTGCAATGGCGGCTTCGCAAAGGAAAGTGGAACGGTAGACGAAGCTTGAGTGACAGGGCAAATCACCTGACAGAAATGTAATTAAAATCAACTGACACAAACGTTCTCCATTACTAAAAAATAAATTATTGGGTTTTACGTGTGAAAACCACCATCTGATTATGAGGCACGCTATAGTGGGGGCTCCGGAATAATTTTGACCACCAGGGGTTCGTAACGTGAACCTTAATATAAGTACACGGTGTTTTCGCATTTCGCCCCCATTGAAATGCGGGCGCCGTGTCCGGGACTCCACTACCAAAACACGACAACGTTTCTTCAGAGTGATAGTCTAATAGTAAGCGTAAACGTTTCGATTGTTACAGACCGTTGAGACGTAAGCTTGACCTCATCATCATAGTAGCATGCCCCCGAAAACGTGTAAATAAGCAACATTTTCACAATCGACCAAAGGTTTTGTTATTACGAGAAACGCCAGTGTATGGCATTGTTTTGCACAAGCAATATATTGGTGTAAAAGTAACGTGAAAATTCAGCAGCATGGCCGGTTAACGATCACGAGCAGAAAGCTCTCGGATTGTGATACAAATACCTACAAAAGTTTAGTTATGCCAACCTTACGTTGGTTTACGATTGCTCACGCAATCGCGTGGTTATGTAAAGGAAACTCAAACAGCAGATGAAGCTTAAGCGACATACTTGACTAGCGGAATCACGTGACAGAAATTTAACTAACAGTCAACACATTCAAACGTTCCCGATTAATAATAATATGACAGCGTGCGGACGAGCAAGAGTCTAATGAGTAGCGTAAACATTTCAACCGTAATAGACAGTAGAGACGTAAGCTTAACCTCACAAGCATGCTAATATGCACCCGATAACTTGTAGATAAGCAGCACTTCACAAGTCTCCCAGCAGTCTCATTATTCCCAGAAACGAACGTGCATGGCATTGTTAGACAGCTACGGCGTGGGAAGAAAACTCAAGTGGCAGAAGAAGCTCGACCGCCATGGTTAATCAGTGAGGGCGGGCGCGTAACACCAATTCAGCAGTCAACAAAAATCGAGAAACGTTCCCAATTATTGATACTAAACAAGTATGACCATTTATATGCGAATGTGATTGGAGATATGTCCAAATGGGCTAATCAGCGCACACGTTTCGTCTTTACAGAGCTGAGACGTGAAATTGACCTTAACACAACACTTGCATGCATCGGTTCAGGTGTAAATAAGCAGAAGTCTAATGAGCTGCCTATACATTCCGTTATTACGAAAACGTTCACGACACTGTTAGTAAAAAACAATACCAGCCTTAGATACACGAGGGGTTATAATCAGCAATGCGACCTGCCGTCACGGGCAGCTAATTCTCAGATCGCGTTACAAACGCGAACGAAAGTGCTGTCATTCCGAACATACGTACCTTTACGATAACTTTAGCAATCGCGGTTATGCAAACAAAACGCCAACAACACACGTACCGAAATTTAAGGGACACGGTTATCACTACAAGCGCGTAACAGAAACAGTCAACTGAGAAAATCTTTCACTGTTACGTGCTAAAAAATACGACCACATGCGAACGAGCAATTTAGGCAGGGCAAATGTTTCTTTCGTCACAGACAGCTGAGTTGTAAACGTCACTTTATGTCCCCACCATACTAGCATCCGTTCACGTGTAAGTAAGCAGAAGTCTAAGTCGCCACAACGCTTTGTTATTTCAAGAAGCGTGTATGGCATTGTTTGGCAAGAACCGTGTAGGAGCCCTAACGACAGGCGTCACAAAATTTAGCAGCGCGGCCGGCCATATTTTACAGCAAGTACTGCGACCGTGATACAAAGCCGCACGAAATTTCAGTTATTCCAACCTCACGCAGTTGTACGATCGTTCTCGTAATGGTGGTTACGCGAACAAAAAGTAAACGCGCCTCAAGCAAGGCTATTGCGGACAATGCGTGTCGGGAATAGTTATTGCTGTTAATATTACTTTTGTTATTATATGCCACTGTTCAGGAAAGAAACTGCGAAAACTATCGTGGATCCATCCTATGGGTTAAACGGCAGTTAGCGGTTATAAAGTTTGGCATTGAGACAGACAGACAGACAGACAATGATCTTTAATGAGGTCCTGAGTGACTAGCCGGTGGAGACCCGTTGGGGCCCCCGGCTCGCCGCTGGCTGCTCCCATGTCGGAATCGGGAGGCCAAGCCTCTCAGCTCTTTCACGGGCCCTCTGGACGGCATTGAGAGATTTCTTTTTTAGCAGATCTCAGCGCTGCACAGAAACAATATAGGGCAGAGTAAGCTCGGAAGTTTGAAAAATACAGCCCGATTCGACCAAACGCAGCACTATGGATGGCCCATTGCCGATTGACGTTATCGTCGCCACAAACAATGGGGATGTACAATGCCCGTCATTTGATTAGGCGCAGACACGACGACACTTTAGTCGAAAATATTGCAGGGCAGCTAATACAAAAATACTTACCTATTGATAGGCGTAAGACGTATAGGCACAGAGAAGATGGAGCTCCAAAGCGTACAAAAAAACTTTCACCTGAAACTGACAAACGTTCACGCTGGAACTCATGAGCACTTTACATAACCACCACGTTCAGAAACAAACGCGCAGACTAAGCGCGGGGTGCACCAACTTTCAGACATTGCTAGCCTACAGAGAAGGGCGAAGAGACCCAACAAAACGGCGGCATTAAGTCATGTGACCAACTATGCGCAAATCAATACACAGCGTGCATGCAACAGACACTGGAGATTTGACTGGGTAAATACAGTCACTGTTCTTTTCTATGACAGTGGTTGCAGCCGTTGCAGAGGTTGCAGTACTCAGCTTTCTCAACTTGTTTTTATAGCATAGGAGCGTAGGGCATTATTTATTCAGTTGCACCTAGCGGTAGCTGGTAATGCGTGGCAATGCCGAGCTGTTGCGACGCTCTGCCTAGCGATACCTCCCGATGTGTGCGTGCGCTTTCGGTCGTTATATGCAAATTCTCCATTTATTGTCTGCATTGGAAGTTTGATCCTGAGTGCAGCAGCTTCATGTTGCTGGCTGACATGCCTTTTCTGAAGAGCATGAGCAGGAAGCAGCCGTGGAACGTATTACGGGTCGGATTGTGTGTGTTGGTCCCACATATGTTCAGTATGGGACATCCCGTTGAAAAAATCCTTCGCACATCCATTGGATTAAAGATTTCGGGTTTATTTAGATCACGGAAGCTTAATCGTGTGGATATCTGAGGGATGTTTTAAATAGGCATCCCGGAATTAATGTCCTCATGCCACTGGAAGTCCTAACCGGGACTTGCACGTTCGGACCTCACCGGGATGTCCAGGGGAAATTCGTGGTCCAATCGGATACGAAGGCGGCTTGAAGGTTACTAAAGGGGCTAATAATTATGTTTCTACACGTACCCTTCATAAAAACTTAAGCAAGCGAATCTCCAAGTAATATATCTGTAGACCGGCGAATACGACAGCACGGCAACGATAGCATGACGATAATGGCAGGCATTTCGATTCTCGAATGATTACGTCAGCATGACGACAATCGATGGACGAATCGGGCACAACAATGCCGATGACGTGTATGACAGCAAGTTAGGGTATATACATGTGTGTATATATATATATATATATACATATATATATATATATATATATATATATATATATATATATATATATATATATATATATATATGCATATATATATATATATACTGTCTGTATATCTTTGGCTGTATATCCAGCCAAAGAGCAGACATCAGGCAGCAGCCACGCCAACCCTGGAAAGGTAGGGAAAGAAGGTTCGCTTTAAACGATTGCCCGAAAATTATGCTTCAATAAAATTGCCTTGGAAGAAGTAGAAATGCCTCCCCGGCTGAAAAAGCATTTTTATAACATTTTCCACAAGAGGAGGCTCCCAGAATAAGAATGCCCATTGTGGACAAGTTCATACAAAGTTGTCTAAATGGTGTTTCTATAATTATTTATTCTTAAAAATGAATAACTTCATCGTCATCATCACCATAATCACCTTCTAATCAGAAGTGGGTGAAGAAGCAAAGGTGAAGACTGGTGCCTACGCTTCGACAAAAACGTTTTCTTTCGAAACCTTGCTCAAGCATGCGGCTTCCCTTTTGTGAATTTGGGAAAGCTGGTCATTCACCGGTATGTTGTACCTGACTTTTGTAGGAGACTACTATCGCTCCCGATATGTCTTTCATTCACTCACGACTGTGGACTGCTGGCGCAGCATGGCCTTAGTCGCTTTTGCGCCATTAAACCCGAATGAACTAACTAGTGGCTGTGGAAGGCTGTTGCAAGCTTAAGTAATACTTGTTAACACAATGACGCGATCTTGATGACGTCATCGAGAATAAATATTCCGCGTTGCACTGACAACTTAAGAGAAGTGTTTTCAAAAGGCTGATGGAAGTTAAGAAAAAAATTTGTTTCGTCGTCTACCAGCACTACCCCTTGAATTCGCATGACAGAGCAAGGTATAAGTAAATTGGTAGCGAAGCTTGTATAGGAACCCACATGTGAAGAAAATAGCGGCGTGCGGCAGCCATCGCCATCCGTGTGCAGTGGGGACAACTTCTGCAAAAAAAAGTAAAGAAAGAAATAGGTGGCGCCACCAGCATATCAAAGTGACGTCGAGATCTTATTCTGCTAAGCGCCAATGTTTGAATTTCTTTAGGATCTGGTATTTCGAACACTATGTCAGCAGTAATATTTCTTTTGACGTATGAGGCGACGCAAGCTTGCGACTCGTCTCAGCTATAGTACCAGTATGTCAGTAAACTAAGCTATGGTGCATGTCTTAATCTAAACATAAATAGGCTTCTACTCACGGCATTTCCTCCAACAGGTTTCTCAGAAGGGTTAGCGAATAGAATAGAAATGAATGACGGTGCCACAGGGGTTTCAAAAGCCCCTGCGCTGATATTCGTCTAGAATAATTCAATCAATACACTTGACCATAGAAAAATTATGTTTCGTTGACTGAAATTGCTATAGCAAGCACACAGTGGATATGTACATCAACATATGCGAAAGCTTTTCACAGAATAATTCTCCATTCCATGCTAAATTATATTTTCATACTCAACAGTTATCAGACAAGACAACATTGCACAACGTTATCATTTGACAAGCTTTGGACTTAGTAATTTTGGTACCTTTAGGATACTGAGAGACTGTGCTACGGAGTGGGAACGAACATAGCGCGACGTTTCTTTGCGGAGTGCTCCGCATTTATCGCCATGATAAGACAGCATGACGGATACCGCAGCGCGATCTTGCACAACAAAAAGTCTGAACTCACACCTTTCACCAATAAAAGCCCTTGCGCCAGGTAACGCAAAATTTGAAGTGATGCGCACGCCGCACTCAGAACAAACACTCAAGAAAAAAAAAGAACTCGGACGAAGCCGCCACGTTCTAGTGAGTACCGCCATTACGCACGACCTAATAGTTGGCCTGCACAGGCCAGTTATTTGTTACTTCAGAATCACTGGTTCCTTAAGGGTCACGAAAAGGAACTATAACATTATAAAATAATAAAAGTGAACATTTGTTGTTTGATTACAGCAAAAATATTTGAAACGGGATGCTTACACGAATGACAGTAATCTGATTTGAGATTTTCGAACATTTTCTTTACGTATGTTTTCTAGTTTCAGCGTTTGTACCTGCCTCACGTACTGGTGCTTCAATCATGCACCACTAACTGATGTCTCTGGCAATATGTTTTGGCATGCTTTTTGTTCTAAAAAGCGTCGCTGCCTATTTAGATGGACCTTGTGACAGAGTGAACCGCACTCTCTCTTATATTGGAATTGAACGGAACGAAATCGCATAAACAGACAAACATTCCCGTTTGGTTCTAAGCGGAAATAATGCGCTCTACATTCGTCTGGCCGATTACCTTAAAGATTTCAGGACTGTTTATACAAAGCCTATGAGCTACATCCGACGCACGCACGAACAATCCAGCCTGTCCTGTTAAAGATAGGGTGGATCCATAAGGAGAAAGCTCTTGCGCAAAGGAATTCCACGAGGTTTCATGCTGTCTTCAGAGTAGAGTGGTGAAAATACACACAGAGCTGCTTATCATGCATGCCTATCTTCGCGTCATCACATGTACTAGGTAAAATATTCCAAAAACAAGTGGAAAAATCTACGAGCCGTCGCACTCTTCGACGGCACTCAGTGCTAGCATGGCGGAGGGCTCGCTGTTGTAGAGAAAGAGGCGTTTAGGAGTGTGCCTTTGGGCGTTAGATATGTCTTAGAGAAAAGGTTGACGGCAGAATTTACGTAAACGGGGCAACAGTGGGCCTTTGATATTCAGAAATCAACAAAAATAATGCTCCAAAGGTTCAGAAGCTTCGAATAACAAGTAAATAAAACGAACGCTAACACTGGTTTCTTGCGCAGCGGTAGCGCCTGTGATTGCAACACAGTGATCACGAGTTGAAGGCCCGATAGGACAGGCGACCGGAGGTCGTCGTTAGAAACGCGCGTTCAGTTTGCGTTCAGTTTCGCCTCACGCGACTGGATTACACCGCGCCGAGGTCGACAGCCATCGCTCGTCGGCGTAGTGTACATTCGCGTGAGGGGAACTGAACCCAAACTGAACGCGCGCTTCGAACAACAATCTCCGATCGAGCGCCGGGACTATGCACCTTCGGGGCGTGCATACGAGTACATTTATTGCGCAGTTTCCGCTCTGTTTATTCCGTTCATTTTTTTATGAGCTCTGTAGCGGATGAAAGAAAGGGGCAATAAACTAATTAAACCGTCCAATCCGTGCGGCTGTTGGGCAGAAGTAAGGGCGCACTGTATATGGCGAATTCGTATTGTATTCTAGGACTGGTTAATCGTAACAGTGAAGCGAAGAAACAAGCCAAGCCGGCCAGATGAATGAACAGAACGCCGCTCGGCTTGTTTATTCCTTTCTATGTTGCGCTGTGCCAGTTTCAGGAGGACGCACTGCTTCCCTTCACCTTGTCTTGTGAGATTACCTAAATGTAGAAAATGGCTTTCGTCACGTGAGGCAAACTGTTGCAGAAAAAAAAGAAATGAAAAAGAAACAATGAGTGAATTCTCAATCAATTCAGGTACTCAGTGCAGTAAGCGAAGGTTTCACCGCAACTCTGACAAAATGGGCGACTCTTGGTCATTTCTGCATTTGTAATTTAACGAGTCACTACCAACTGTTGATTTTTATAACGCATGATTTTTGCCGAATTGTGTGTTTCTAGGAACAATCTCTTGAGCATTTTACTTCCGTCCTACTATAACCTACTATCCACCACGTATTGAGCAAGAAGAGCCGCTGCATATTTCGTTAGACGACCAAGCCCTGGACAGCGTTGACACCTGTTTCCATCAAAGTGACGTTTATTGCGCAGTTTCCGCTCTGTCTTTATTCCGTTCATTCTTTTATGAGCTCTGTAGCGGATGAAAGAAAAGTGCAATAAACTAATTAAACGGTCCGATCCGTGCAGCTGTTGGGCAGAAGTGAGGGTGCACTGTATATGAGGATTGGGCGAATTGGTATTGTATTCTAAGACTGGTAAAGCGTAACACTGGAACGAAGAAAGAAGCCGAGCCGGCCAGATGAAAGAACAGAACGCCGCTCGGCTTGGTTATTCTTTTCTATGTTGCGCTGTACCAGTTTCTGTACGACGCACTGCTTCGCTTCACCTTGCCTGTGAGATTACCTAAATGTCGAAAATGCTTTTTGTCACGTGAGGCACACTGCTGCAAAAAAAAAGAAATGAAAAGAAACAATGAGTGAATTCGCAATCAATTCAGGTACTCAGTGCAGTAATCGAAGGTTTCACCGCAACTCTGACAAAGTGGGCGACTCTTGATCATTTCTGCATTTGTAATTTAACGAGTCACTGCCAACTGGTTAGTATTATAACGCATGATTATTGCGGACTTGTGTGTTTCTAGGAACAATCTCTAGAACATTTTACATACGTCCTACTGTAACCTAATATGCACCACGTATAGAGCAAAAAGAGCCGCTGCATATTTCGTTAGACGACCAAGCACTGGACAGCGTTGACACCTGTTACCATCAAAGTGAGCTACTAATCGTTTACTCTACATTACATCTTCGCAGAGCCCATCTATAGAGCATTCGCTACTTTAAGTGGGCGAAACAGCATCTAAATACAGTTCTGTTTGTACGGGCACGGCAGGAAATGCTTTTAAACATGCGCCAAACTACGACGTGTCATACGACTCCTACCTCGCCCTACAAATTTTTAGATTTGACTTGTGGTCAGTATATCATTATAAATAAAGAAGTTTCCACAAGAATCGTCAAGAAAGAATTGCTTCGAGTGACAAAGCAAGTGGTACAACAAGGGTCACTCGCGTCTGTTCATGCGACTGGGAAATGAAAGTGACTGATAGAGCGTTCGGTGGAGGTGACTGTTTGGAGAAGAGTTGCGCTTCTCTGCTTCGGTTAGTTAAAGTGTCTACTAATTTTTGATCGCACTTTCCGCTTCTACACCTTCGCAATTGAGAAATGGTACGCCATGGACTCTTTTACACCAATTCTGTAAGTGGATCACTAGTGGAACGTAGTTGCACCTTCAACTGGGCGATAAGGCCAGGTTATCACGTCGCCAGGCACTGAATGATTGCTTTGTTGTGTTTTTTCTCTCATGAGAGTGCTCCTCAGCACTACGAAAACCGATGTCGTGGTTGTTGCAGCAGTTATGACCAAGCTGATCTACGTGGGCAGTGTCAACTCAGTTAGGTCGCACCACTAGAGGCAGAGATTGAGCACTGACTCTAGGGAAGGATGTGTTTAGTGGTTCAGTGGGCTTAATCTGAACTGTGTTATGCTATGCAGTGTTTATGCTATATTGTGCAAAAACAATAATATGTGTCGGACGCACGCCCATAAAAAACACTGCCGGATCCGTCTAACTTGGCTGTAACAAAAGTTAAAGGAAGCGCCGCACGTGCTTTTAGCCACAGCCTATTGTCTATGTGTGTCTGTTTGATTGTCGAGTTGTTGCATAAGCTCTTCTCTGAAGAGGGTCAACAGCTAAAAAGCATTACGTAATGCGCTCGTTAAAATTGTGAGGCTCTCACTACTGTAGAAATTCATTTTTGAGCGCAAATCAAGGCGAATATGCCAGATAAAAGATTTCAGCTCTCCATGGTACAAGGGCGGTCTGTTTGCCACTTTCATCGCATACACATGAATAAAAATCAAGTGTACGTTGCCGTGAAATGTTTCCCCTCGACACAGGTTTGGCATTTCTGCCGTGTTTCAATGCAGAATAAAAAAAGAACGATGTTAGCGTGTAACGTAGAACTTACGCCACATTTTATACGTCACATCATGAGGACGTGAGACGCTCTTTCGCCCGACCTGGCCCTTGCACTATTAAACACCACATAGCATCATCATCACTTGATGAGCATGACGCTGAGGATTGAAATTTTAATCTTAAATTTGCTTTGATTCGGTTTGTTTAACACATCACTACGCATTCAAAGGCACCCTAGAGGTGAGGAGAACGAAAAAAAGAGGTGCATTTCGGCAGCTTGGATATCCGTGCCAGCCTCATCTTACAAAAGCAGCAACAAAACAGAGTGCGCAGGAGCTTTTCTACATCAGACTTCTTTAGGATACATTCTTTAAAGGCAAACAAATAAAACCGATTTTTCCATTCAAAAAGCGAATCGACTTGAAGTTCAATTAAGCGCTTTTTAAGCAATTTCAGGGCAGCTTGAGGTAAGCGTTGTGTGCCTTGTTACAGCACCTTCCAGATTCAGTTGACATACATGGTATTGTGTATGGTATGGCATGAAGTACTTTATTTAGGTCCTGAGGGGTCAGTCTGGGACTGATGCGGGCCGCTCCCACGTCTGTACAAAGAGGCCGAGCCTCTCTGCCATCACACGGGCCCTCTGGACAGCCTTGACTTGGGCCGCCAGCACTTCACTGTGCAGCATCCGTTGCCAACACTGTTCACCTCGAGAACAATCACCGGTCAACGCCAAGCAGCACCAAACCATGTGTTCTAAATTGAGCAAACCCCCACACTTACTACAATAGGCTGAAGCCCCGCAGTCCGGAATAATTTTATTCATGATGACCGGGTTAGGGTACGTTCGTGTCTGCAGAAGCCTTAATGTAACCGCCTGTGGCCTATATAATTTAGAATGTGGCAGGGGGAATGCCCTGCGCCCTAAGTGATTGTGCTTGGTGATTTCGTTGTAGGATAACAGTTAGTGCCTTTCCTCAGGAGTGCGAGATCCAGCCCCTTCAGGGAGTGCACGGCACACTAATACTCGTGCCTCCCTGTGCGCCACCTCGTTGAGGTTACGCGGGCCTCCCTCCACTGTCCCCATGTGCGCCGGGAACCAAGTAACTGTATGCGAAGTGATATCCCTACCCTGTGTATTCTGGCAGGAATTTCACAGAAAGCTCAAGTGGGGCACGGCTTTTGTTACGATTGTAATTGTGGCGGAAGAAGAGACGAAATCGAGATTCTGAGACAAATAAACTTGCACCCATGACAAAGGACAGGTTTCAGAGGTCGTGCGTGCAAGTTTACGTGTCCGAGCATCTTGATTTAAAAGAATGTTTAAAATAACGTAAAAGGAATTTTGTAATGCGGACTTCACTTACGGGAAATCCTGAAAGCGCCACCAGTTTGGGGATACATCAATTTCAAAAATTAGACAAGAATGTGTTGGCGTTCGGGCCCAAATTTGAAAAAGAAAACATGACGAGAACAATCAAGAAGTACACAGGAAAGGCGCTCACAGGTGCGCTTCTTTCGACGTTTTGGTCCGGTTCGCGGCTTTCAAACGTGAAAACTACCCAACTCGCCTGCGTGCGATCTGTAGTTTCTTCCATAACTGTGTGAATTATGTTTTCAGAAAGCAATACCAAATTTATGTCGTTGTGCATGCTGGAGGCGGATACTTGCAACATCTTGGCAGCTGCGTTTTCTGGTCCTTTTCTGTATTCGTGTGGCTGTACTTACAATAGTTGCGTTACAGGTTCTGCAGTAAAGTTATAGACTCCAGCACAAAAAAAGATGCTGCAGTAAGTTCATCGACTTCCGGAAGAAAACGTTCTGCCGCAAAACTGGGTTTCTCTACGAAACAAAATAGGCCAACCCATATTATAAGCGTCGGAGCAAGATACTGGGAAGTCACAATTTGAGTTCCTATGTGCGAAACTAAATTGCTGCAACAGCTAAAAGTTGCGGCAGCACTGACAGACCTTTGGCAACATCTTTAAAAAAATTTAAATTCAAGAACATTCCGACAACACGCTTCGAAACTGAAATAGGCGCTCCACTGTAAGTACGGCGTTCATAAGTGAATGCTGGGAACAAAATGTGAGCCGCGAGTTGTCGGAAAAATTTTGCATAGCTCCGCAACTATTGGTGCAATGAGATCGACAAAAGATTTTAAAAGCGCTTTATTCGAACTTTCCTAGGTCCATTGTTTCCTTTTTCTTCCACTAATTCCGCTACGGTGACTGCGCACGCTCTCAATGAAGATAATGCTGTTACGATACAGTACCAGGAGGTAATACAAGCGCTGTGCTGAAACCGACAGCGCGCTCACAAAGTTTTCATCATGCCAGAAGTACATACGCAGCTGATAACACAGTCTTCGGCGCTGGACCGAAAGCATTCATCCGGTTTCGCACAGCGTACAAATACGCACAGGTTAAAACCTAACGGCAGTATTTGAATTCTGATACGCATTGGTAACGTACAAATAAATAATCAAAAATATGTTCAGTCAAAACAAGCGCAATCGAAAGCACTCTGGACACCTAAATATATGGCACTATACGTTGTTCCTGTCACTGCGTTTGGTGCGTACGCCAACCCTCCCTAGATTTCCGCTGTAAGTTCAGTGCAAACTGTGCGACCCACTATTGCCATCCGTTTTTTTTATTTTGCTGCCGTTCACCTACCTCCGCATATGCGACGCGGTAGCGCTATACCTGCCGTTGCGGTACGCGCCGGAGGCGGCGGCCTTAATGACGCTCCTTCTTTCGCCCTCCTCGCCACTACTACTCGCCAGACACGAAACCAGCAACCTCTCACTCCCGGTCCTTCGTTCCCCGTAAGCGGCCACCAGAAAGGTGCTGCTTCGTCGTCGGCGATAACCATGCCTGTCTTGCTGTACAATCTAGTCGGCAGTCCGCCGTGTGGCTTCATCCGCTGCTTGGCGAAACACATCGGCGTCGAGCTGAACCTCAAAAACCTCGATTTCACCAAAGGAGAACACCGCACCGAACAGTTCCTCAAGGTTAGTATACATGGTTTGGGACTTCACCTTTGTGTATACACGCTCAAACTATGCCTGCTTTGTTTCCTTAGCGCATTGTAGAAACTCTGAACCTGCTTTTTTGCACGCTCAATCGTCTTCGTCAGAAAATAGTGTCTTTCTTGACGCGAATGTAACTAAGCCCACCTTCCACGCAAACACATCTGTGGAAATGTTCAGAGATTTGTTAACTACATTGAATTGCATTTAATGACGACTGAAGAACGGAACGAGTGATATTTTGTCACGAAGTTATAAAGGACTCGTTCATTATCTAGGTACGACAGGAACAAGGCTTGAATTTTCATTCTACCTGACATTGCTTATGCTGCTATCAGGCACATTTTTTTTTCTCTATTTCTGCCCCGCGAGTGATTCGTCCCTGCTCAGTTTTTCAGCCGGCTGACATTGTCGTATTCACCATAAGACGATATTTCCAATTTAATATGCAGCACAATGTGTGACGGAACCCCAAAAGACGCGTGTTTAGAAATGACTGCAGCTATACCAAATTGGACAGTGTGAGGTGAGGACAGTTCAGAGTACGCTTCCACGGAGAAAGCTTGCAATCGGCACCGGCAGGCCTCGGAAGCTTCATTCGCAAGGCGACGTCCTTGGTCCCTTCTCAAAGGCTTCGTGTTCGTGACAGAGTAAGCGTGGCCACTCAAGCGTTTCCGTGCGGTCTGCGTGTCTGCCAAGTGCTTCAGTGGGCATCGCTTGAGAGGTTTTTCTACGTTCCTTCGCTGAATTATCCGCGGCGCTGTAGTCGGCAGACCAGGAAAGTGCGGCGCGGCCTTGAGACGTTGTCGCAAGCGGCTGTGGCACCGTGATTTAAGGCGGTTTAATGACATTATGCTAGCCAGCCACGCTCGCTCGAGGACGCATGCACTCGCAGGCTTACATTCATTTTCAAAGGAAATACATATGAACAACCCAATCCTAAATATGGCAGTGTTTAATAGCGATAAATTAACCCCTTGACCGTTTTGGAGGAGTCCTGCTTGCCCAAGGGGCTTTGACAAGCAGGGCTCGTCTGAAACGGTTCAGGTGTTAATATCCAAAATTCGCATCGAGAATGCATGCGCCCCCAATGTGTTTAGGACGAGTGCAGCACATCCTTGATGTGTTTCCCTTTGGGAGTTTTGGACGAGAGACATTCGTGCACAGCTTAATTTGTATTTCAGTAGGCAGATGGCAATACGTGCCCGCTGATATATTTTTTCTTCAACACCTGGAGCGTATTTTTGGTGTGGCAGCCCTCATGTTCAAAACGGCGTCTCAGGGAGGCAACGTGTTTATCCCAGGCTCATCTTACTAAAAAAAAAAAAGATATTTCTTTGTTTTTTTCTGCGTCCGACGATCATGGTTCAGGCTCGATGTGTACATTGTTTCAGGAGGCAAACAAAAACGTGATGATGGCTGATATCGCCAACTCCCCAGCCGTAGAAGACGAAGAGAAAAGCGCAGAGTAATATGCGCGTATTCGGACTGAAATTGACGGGAACAGATTTATGGCGAAGGATGTACGGTGTCAGTTTTATTCTCAGACCTGTAAGAAGAGGGCTTTGAGCTCACCAGCCGAATTGCTATAATATATTGAGTGTTTTGTAGGGGATGAGCTGGTTTTGGTTACAGTCGATCCGACTCTATGTAATTCATTTTTTCGGGCTCTACCACAACTTGTGAAAGCTATATTAGTAAAGTAACCTACTCTTAGCATGCTCAGCTAATGGAACAGATAAAAGAACAATTTTCTAATTACTTCCATCATTCTCGTGATAACCAGCACGTGGGTAACCTTTTTGTCTCGAAGCCTGTTTTTTAAAAGAACATTATTCAAAAACAGCAATAAAAATTACCAGGCTGGGTAAGAAATTTTTTGATAAAACAATATGGCTAAGGGCGTTCAACTACGCGACAAGCTAGAAAAGGTTTCTTTCAAGCACATTTAATGCACACCTGAAGAGAAAGCTAGGAACTTCCTGAGGTAAATGTCATTGTATAATAGATTGTTTTATGAAATTTTGAAGATTAAGGTGGCGTGAACCGATTCGCACCCGGTGGGGTTGCTCAGTGGCTATGGTGTTCGACTGCTGAGCATGAGGTCGCGGGATCGGATCCCGGCCAAGGTGGCCGCATATCGATGGGGGCGAAATGCGAAAACGCCCGTGTACTTAGATTTAGGTGCACGTTAAAGAACCCCAGGTGGTCGAAATTTCCGCAGTCCTCCACTACGGCGTGCCTCATAATCAGAAAGTGGTTTCGGCAGGTAAAGCCCCCTAATGAAATTAATGAACCGGTTCGTGATTATTGCTCTTTACTGAAAGCAGCTTTAATCATATTTCTTGTTTTGTTGGGCTCACACACCACTGTCTAGCTCTGTTCGAGATAGGCATCGCAATATTTGTTGTTTTGCAGGTCAACCCCTTCCACAAGGTACCTGCCATTGACGACGATGGCTTCATTGTATATGAGAGGTATGACTCATCGATCGTTCTTCTTGCCATAGATTCCGCCTCCTTTAACCACAATCGCCGACAGGTGAATCCACCAGAGGCTCGAAACGAGACGATCATATGGCTTCATGAAAATTGGAACTTTTGCCGGCCAACAAAGCTGATTGTAAGAGGAATAATGCTGTGCAATTGTTCGAACGTCAAGCTGTCTAGATCTGCGCGTCCTGCACGATGACCGAAAAACACGAGCGCTTGTATGTAGTGAAGAGCGGGTGTACGTTTGCCTATAACGGCTTCACGCTACACCGGCACAATTCAATTGGTATTGGTATTGTACAACTTTAATAAAGTCCTACAGATCGTGAGTCTTCCCGAAGTGGGCCGCTCCCACGTGGCAACCGGAAGGCCGAGCCTCTCGGCCGCATCGTGAGCCTGCTAGACAGCCCAGAGTTGGTCAGCCAGAAGAGGGCTGCGGAGAACCGCCTCCCATCTGGCCGAGCTGTTAGCGATAACAGAGCGTGACCGCGCACACCACCAGAGCATATGGTCTAACGTGGCTATATCTCCACAATCCTGGCAGGTAGCGTTGGGGGAAGTATCCGAATAGATTTTATGTAAGGGCGACGGATCCGGATAGGTATTCGTTTGTAGTAGACGGGGTGTTAATGCTTGAGCTGTATTGAGGCGCGGATGAGGAACAAAGTAGGTTCTACGGCTGAGATAGTAGCGCTTAGTAATCTCGTTCTAGGTGGAGGGCGTGTCCCTGTTCTCTGGGGAGTCGGCTTCCGATTGGTCGAGGGTAGCGTGGTGGGCGAGTTTACGCGCAGCCCCGTGAGCCGACTCGTTGAGGTTGGGAGGAACACCCTTTATCTGACCCTGACGGGCCGGAAACCAATAAATGAAGTGGTGCGTGATTGCCTTGCCCCCAATAAGTAACCACAACGTATTACGACGTATAGCTAAATCTACCACCCATTTAGATGTCCTGCATTTCCCGGCATGCTCCGCTCACGCGCTTCACTCTGGGGTTTATGAGGGCACGGTGCACGGCACAAGTGCTTATGCAGTCGCTAGAAATTGCACTCGGCTTCCCTCCAGTTAAATTGAATTATGAGGTCTTAAGTGCCAACATCACGATGTGATGATGAGGCATGCCGTAGAGGGGCACTCCTGATTGATTTTGGCCACCAGGGCATTTTTAACTTGCCCCCGATGCACGAGATGGTAGTGTTTTTTTGCACCTCGCACCCCTGCCCCGCCCCCCTCCCTGTTCCGTCAAAATGCGGCGGCGCGGCCGGGATTTCATCCCGTGACCGGATGGTTAGCACCGCAAAATCATACCCTCTAAACACCGCGGCAGGTTTCCGCCAGTTCCACACAGTCCGGCATCGCTGCTACCTGCTTCAATCGAAAAACTCACATTGCGGTTTAAGCGGTCATATTCTAAAAGCGGCTTTGTCCGGATGCCGTGTGCATGCTTTCTGTGAAAATATCAGGGCGTAATGTATGGGCGACAAAGACCCAAAAGGCACAGCCTACAGAAATGATCATCTATGTGATTATTATGCCCTACGGCGCCGTAGATGTGTCATAACCAAGTTATAGGCTCGTAATAATGACTTTAACATGAGGCACAACGTAAGATGCCGCGGCTAAGTATTGTACAAACCAACGCATTCGCCACCGTAGACAGCCTTTTAGCCATTATTCGGTGCCCGAATGATTTCCCGTCGCGTTCAGCTCAGAAGTTTGTCGAATTTTAATTTGCGAGCTGGAGTATGCAAGGTATACGTAAAGACAGTAAAGACGGTGCTCTGCCGCCAGAAACTCAGATTGCGGAAAGGAAGGAAGACGGGGTGGGGGGGGGGGGGTGCGTTTACGGGTATGCAAGTAAGGTTGCACCATTTGGCATTATTAACTGCTTTGAAAATGACGGTAGACAGTATGGTAGTCCAACAGCCAAGGAGGAACAGGGCTAGTTTATTTTCCACAGGGCGAACATTTCAGACGGCCGACACAGTGGCGCTAAGAAGTATGAAAATGAGAGCTGTGCAAGAAAGTGAAGCGTAGCGCCTGTGGCCCGGATAAGCGCTGTCCGCGGCTTTTTGTCACTGCCCAAGTCGTCATCGCTGCCAAATCTTTAATTGTATCAGGCGAAAGAGCAGAGTTTTATGTATAAAAACACGTCTAGCAGGTCAGCCTGACCTTATGCGCTTTAAAGCTGGGGAAGGGGGTAAACGGGAACGAAAGTGAATGAACAGGCGATGGAGGCTTGTAGCAGGTGATATTTTCCAGAACTAATGGTCACTCCGTTGAAGTATACGTGGCCCTACCTCAGATTCGTTTGTTTCGCTCGATCTATGCAGCAACGCCATCGCCTACTACCTGCTGCGGAAGTATTCCCCTGAGTCGGACCTGTACCCCGCGTGCATTGAGACGCGCACTCGCATCGACCAGGTGCTGGCAGCCGCCAGCAGCAACATACACCCGCAGCTTGGCGTCTTTTTCGTAAGTGCTCACTATGTTGCAATAGAGCAATAATCTCCATTTATTGACACTTTGCTTGAAATTTTGGTATATAGGATATCTTCAGGATGTAAAATAGGCTATTAAAATAAACTCCATCTATTGAGGGCTTAGTGCACATGCAGATTATAGAAAAAATTTTTTGCGCACGCGTTAGTGTCTCGGTATGTGTGTTTGTGTGCGTGTGCATGTATGTGCGCGTGCGTGCGTGTGTGCGTGCGTGCGTGCGTGCGTGTGGGTGGGGGTGTGGGTGGGGGGGGGGGTGTTAAAGGGTGTGGGATGCGTTTGAATGTGTGTCGTTCTGTGCGCGTGGGCCGTGCTCGCACAGGAGAGACTTCACACGCAAAGTGTTTTAGGTAACTAGTCCCAAACCTATACAATTCATTTAATATAACCGGTTGTATACAACCAATTCAAAGTTGCGCAATGCCCCTTTTGAGCTACTCAAGCCACTCATCACAGATGAACTCATAGAGGCGCACAGAAAAGGGAATACACTCGCTTAACTCAATCTTTCACAGGACGTTACATACACTCTGCAACAAACGCACTCTGCAAATTCGCATACCAGCAGCCGACTCCACACTCCTACCAGTCCCCCGCCTGATGCACACTCAGCTCACAGTAAAACCCTTCTCTCGGAACACTCATGCCACCTATTATTCGGCCCACCGCAAAGCCCGTGCAAAAGCTCCTCACAAATACTACGGTTCTAATCCTGACAATGACACTGACAATACATTCCAACCCATCGCAACTCTCCATTTTTCCTGATTCACCCACCCCGGAATCATCTGAAGAAGCCGCCACCACGCTTGCCTTCACAGGTACTGTCATCCGGTACGTCCTTACCAACATAAAAACCGCTCTCCTAAATTTTGCACGAGAAGGAGTCCACGAGACCGCTTTCCTCATTCTCAGCTCGTCCTCCATCAACCCGCCCCGCCATGTAGGACGGAGCACTCTGGGAACCCCGGCAACTTAGTCGCCAATGACCACACCCGAGGTGTCATTAACCAGGCAGCGGCGGATACGGAGTCGGGCTCTTCCGGGGAGTGCGTGCGCTCGTTAATCGAGCTGACTAAGGCCTATCACGGCGAACGCCAGCTATACTCCCGCCCCACTAATCCCTTGGCAGTTATCACCAAATATATACGCGCCGCCTTCAGGCCCGCACCCTCGGTTCCCCTTATTCCTTCTACCGCATCCTCGCGGGAGCATACATCCCCGCCTGCGTTCAAATCATCCACCCAAATTATCTGTGAATGCCCGGCGGACCATCCACCGCGGCGCCCGGAGCTCCTGATCACCTGGGAGGAATGGGAACGCTCTTGCGCTCGACGGGCCCGGTCGCGTATTTGGAAAATCCAGAAGGGACAACGCATGGCAACCGCAGCGCCACGCTATTGGCTGCCGCCTGCGGGGACGCGCCGTGGCGTCATGCCTAACAACGTACTCTCATCACCAGCGGTTTCGCGTAGCTTGTTGCGTGTCGTGGCCAACGCCGTGGCCAACGTTTTGTCGTGGCTGGCACGCAGACGCGGCTACGTGAAACTGGCGTAACTGTGTGCTGGCGCGGTCGCGAGCCGAGGGTGACGCGACTTTCCGTCCCATCCATCGAAGCGCCGTCTCCGCCCTGCCGATTGATAGGAATCGCGATCTACGCTGGTGCGACAATTTACGCTGCGAGGATCGCTGGGCGAAACCCATGCCGACAACCGATTGATAGGAATCGGGATCTACGCCGGTGCGACAGTTTACGCTGCGAGGATCGCTGGGCGAAAACCATGCTGACAAGATCGGAACCTGTGAGATGGAGTCGTATTCAACCACTACTACTAATGATACGCAGCGCGATGCCCTCAAGAGGAAACAAAACGCCCTTGCGATTACTGTGCTGCTCACGTCCTGTTAATGCAATTCGGCATACATCGACACGGCGTGCAAGCACTGAATAGTGTTTTAACGTATGTGCGCTGGCACAAAACGTTATAAACAGTCCCGAAAGAGCCTATATTGCATTGGATGTTAAAGTTCACCCTAGATATCAATAAATGTTGCAGGTATGTGCCAATTTCTTCACCTAATTGCAGAGAACTCTCTCGGGCCGTTATTGCATTTTTATGGCTTCCTCCATGTCCCAATATGCTGAATTTCAAGTACATTGAAGTTGTTGCAGATGCGAAATGCCACTTTTATGATGTATTTAGTTCGCCTGTTAAATATAGTTTAAAAAGTTCTGTTCAAAAAGAAATTCCCATCTTTTTACAACTGGGATAAACAATGTTAGAGGTGGAAAGCTGTATAAGTGAAAACTAATACTTTAATTTACTAGCACTGCTTTAAGTGAATTTCTAAAGCACAGCAATTTTGCTTGCCTTTTTCTGTTTTATAAATTAAAATGTACATCTTTGAAAGGCAGCCTGACCCTCTTTAAATTCGAAATATTGGGCACAGACTGGGAACACTGCTTTCCAATACACTTGCTGAAACTGCCTTATCAGAACACCCTAGTACACAATGCAGATCCATTAAGAAGTGACAAGACAGTTTGACAATTTTAATCATTGAAAGACTTAGGGAAACCTTTTTTGGGTTGTTTTTCCTTGCTTTCAGACACTGCACATTGCCCTTTAAGGCATGTTTTCAGTGTTTCTTTTTTTATGGGGAAGGCGTGATAACATCTTTTACACCATGTCAATTATGTTGTGCCGTAATGTGTTCTTGGATGGAGTCTTGCCCTTTCATTCAGTACAATATAATGTAGTTTATTGTGTCATAGGCCATTATACATTTGAGTATGAGTGTAGCATTTTGCTAAGTTTTGCCTCTGTCACCCAAGCTTGCAAGTTTGCTACCCACTGCTGGTGACGTGTGACACATGTGACTTTTGTTCAATAAAAGGAAGTCTATCACTTATCCTGTGCACGGGTTGTCTTCTTGAATTGCAATTTGTTGTCTATATTAGTTCTTTTGTTGCATCTCAGATTAGGAATGGCTATCATAGTTGACATCATTTAACCATATTGCACAAATGTAGATATGTACTTGCAATATGTGGCCACCATAAGTATAAATAGAAGTTAATAATTCAAGAATAGTGCCTTTGAATGGCGGGACAGCCATGAAATGTAGCTACAAGTTACCGGCGCTGTAAGTAGCACTGTTTGTGCAGAATATAGTTGAACTCAACTACTTTCAAACATCACTGTTTTTGTCTGCATTTGTATAGCTCTAATTCCTGTGAACAACACAAATCTGGTGGAAGAGTGGCTTGCACCTGCAGTTGGACCCAATGAATAGCCAAATCTCTGCATGTTTTCATGTTATTAGCATATTATTAGAGGCGGTCATTCTTGTAGTAGCCTGTTTGCCCAGTGTAGAAGCCACTACGGGTGTCAGGATGTTGTACACATCTTCGGCTTTGCAGGGGACACAGCATCTGGCACATAGTTTGTCACAGGCCATGTCTTTGGGGCAAGTTGGGTTTACTCACTTGCAAAGGGAGAACCAAGCTTGTTGGATAAGAATTAAATCGCCTGTACACTCAGTGACCTTCATTTTGTGTGACATATATGGTTATTGCTACCCTTGCTTTATGCACTTCTTGTCCGACAGCAGTCTTGCTTTTGAAACACTCGGGACAGCTTTCAGCAAGCTGGACAGGAATAGCACTGAAAAACCAGCAGATGTTAATTGTCGCACTTGTCATGTGAAACTTCATACAGTATGATGAGGGCGGAAATTAATGAGGGTGTTCCACAAGGCCTTGTAGCGCATGTCATGAGTTTGGAGCAACGTGATGTATAGCACTTTTCTGATCGCATACTATAGGTTCAGCAGGTGTGGCCATGGTTTAAGTGCAGTGCAAGGTCAAGAAAACAGATATCTATGAGCAGCACCCTGGTAAAGGAGACGCTGAGAAAACTAATGGGAAGCCTGTTGTACATCTAATTGACCAAGTTGCTGAATTATGGGGTTTTACGTGCCAAAACCACTTTCTGATTATGAGGCACGCCGTAATGGAGGACTCCGGAAATTTCCACCACCTGGGGTTCTTTAACGTGCACCTAAATCTAAGTACACGGGTGTTTTCGCATTTCGCCCCCATCGAAATGCGGCCACCGTGGCTGGGATTCGATCCCGTGACCTCGTGCTCAGCAGCCCAACACCATGCCACTGAGCAACCACGGCGGGTGACCAAGTTGCTGGCTTCATCAGGCAAAGGGTGATAAAGAGAAGGAAGTCATCAACACATCAGAATGTTTTTGCATATAGACACTGCTAAGGTTCTCAGGCACGCCAACAAGTCTTAGTGCGTAGGCTATGCATGACCAACTACATATGCCTTCTGTTTGGACAAAGAACTGCTCATTGTAACTGGATGAAGATGGAGTGGACAGAAATAAATGGCAGCTCCATTAATCTGGTTTCACTGGCATCAACACTGATTTGTAAGTGCGCATCGCCATACTCCACAATGCCTTCTTGGGTGACATCAACAAGGACCAGCTTGAGGCAAAGGGTAATAGACATCTTTACAAGCTAAAAATGCATGCATGCATGGAGAGCACTTTGTGTACAAAAAGTAGGCACTTCCACAGGAACTGGAAAAGGAACATATTATTGACAGTGGGCAAAGACAAGCTTCTCTGCTACTATACACCCAGCATTGTTGCCATGTAACGACATCTGAAACAATCCCTCTCAAAGAGGAAATCATCTTTGTGTATCCATAAAGAGGGTAGCAGGCAAAGCCCCTTCAACAATGATGCCAGCTTCAAAAGGCCCACTTGCACATCCTGAATGCTTCCTTCTTAGACTTTGCTGGGTGCAAGCACTCTACTGTCCAAATGTTGTCATTGAGAGCACTGTTCGTTTGGTTGCAATACAGTTCTGAAATGATTGCAACAAATTTCCCTTCCTAGTTGGTCTGGAGGCCTACGGTGCTCATGAAGCAACACCATGAGATAAGCAAGGTGACAGGATGCCTCCAAGCCCTTGTTTGTTTATCACACTGTTTTGTTAGTAACAACCATGAGATCTGAGACCAACAAGCTCACGTTCGGCACTCTAATAGTTATTGTGGAGGATCCATAATAAAAAGCACAAAACAGAAAACTCAACAGAAAGGATAAGGCAACATTTAACACTTAGTATTGCTGCAGCCCGCCCCCTTTTAGTCTGGTCATGCTACATTTTTTTCTATAGATAGGCATGAACTTATCCTGTGCGCAGCTTACTGCAGAGAGCATAGGTGATGTTCCCAATCGGTGTCCGACGTTTATATAGACTATGTGCTGGCTCAAAGAGGCTCGAAACACTGCAATGGAAGCTTCTAGTAGAAAAGGTACCGCGAAGAAAAAAAAAAACTGTGCTACAACCACCTTGGCAACACCTTGTCCTCTTAATAAAGATTGTGCTTCCGTATCAACTTCAGCCCTCCAGTTTAGAGTAAGTACCAGTGCACTTATGAACAACGAATCAGTTCTCAAAGAGCACGTGCAGTCCAGCCAGAAGCATAGGCATGAATCCGCATTGTGCTCCTGCATTGAAGGTGAATAATGCATTACAATATGGCGAATGTGCCTTAGTAAGCTTCCTGGCAATATGAATTTGTAATGTACAAAGAATTGTCAATAAAGCTTACCAAGAGCACAGATGCACTTGCAAATTATATCACAAGTGAAAATAATGAGTAAACCTATGTGCCCTTTCCACTCTTATTATGCTTTACTGCACGATGCTACACCCCTGTATTGCGGTGTAGCAAGCTACGAAAGAAACGTTGCATAATTGAGCTTTTTAAGATTACCTTTTTCGCAATACTCCTATGTACTGCGGTGAAGCATACTAAAGGGGAAAGGGGCCACTGTCACTGGACATAAAAAGAGTTCTTTAATTATACACTCGCGCAACCGCCGCCTCTCAGGTCGCCTGAGTGGACATACTATGCTGGGTGATAGCGGTCCCCTCCCACTTTTAGTATCCTTCAGCGCGAAACTAAAATGTACTGCGGCGAAGAAGCAGTACATTTGTACTCCATGGGTGAATAAACAAATGGTTTTTACAACAGTACAGAAATAAACGCGCACCATGCATCAGTCTACCACATGGAAGAGGGTCGCAACAAAAGGTAGCTGATTCACACAGGCTGTGTAGCCCGCTTATCAGTCGTAAAGGCTATTATGGGAAATTCAAAATTTCAGACACACAGAAATATGTTTATATGTTTACGTTTATGTTTAAGACTGCCAGAACTTCCACAATAGGAAGTAATTTACAACACACAAATGCAAACAACACAGACATATGCCTTGTTTTCAACTCGGTCATCATGCAAATGACACATAGCACGGAAAAACGCGAACAAGCTGTGTGTTAGCATCGTAAACTTCATACTAGGCAAGGAGCACACCACAATCCCGCGACAGCCGCTAATGAGACCAAAACGGGAGCACATATCTGTGAACGTGCAAATGGAGACCCCTAAGCCACTCTGCTCCTCCACCACCCCCCGCTGCACGGCTGCACCACTCGTTTCAAGCACAGCACACTTAATTGTGTACACAATCAGCGCTGAACAGTGCATGGGCGATCGACGCAGTCGCATTTACATGACTTGTAGCGAGCAGCACATCCCTCAATGTCCGTTAAGCAAAGTCGGACACGGTGACGCCACATCGCGGTTCGCAGAACTTCGCTGCCGAGGCGCTAGAAGCACGGGTCACAACGCAGATTCTGTACTGCGAGAGCTCACCGAGGCGAAAGTCGCACTGCCGCACCACCACTACTCGCGGCTTTCCGCCAAGTAACACAGAACCTACCACCAACACACAAGCAACGCAAGCACGATCACATAAGCAACGTCGAACAACGCACGGTCCGCGCGAGCCGGAGAACGAACATGCCGAGAACGAACATGCCACGGCGTCGCTCGGCGCCACCATCATGCCTTCTCAAAAACCGTAAACAATCCTGCCCCTAGGCGCCTATTATCAGGTCACGTGAGGGATTTTTGTACGGAGAGCACCGGCAACGAGAGTTATCGCTTGGCGCCGTTGCTAGGAGTGACATCACGGCGTCCCGCAGGCTCGTAAGCCAATAGCGTGGTGCTGCGGTTGCCATGCGTTGTACCTTCTGGATATTCCAAATACGCGGCCCGGTCAGGCAGAAGATCGCCACTGACCGGGTCGCCCACGTCATGGAACCTTATGAACGCACGAATGTGAAGTGCAGTGGGTTCATGCTGGGTCCCTGGAACCAACGTGCTTCCATCCCTTCGTCAAATAAAGTTGGTTCTGTCTCTCTCCGTAATAGATGAGCATCAGTGATTAGTCGACAATTAGTTTTAAGGAATTGGAGAGTAATCGTACGAACGCAAAACAGAAAGTTACGAGCATCGGATAATATACGGTTCTTTTGTTTCCATGAATAAAAGTGGAGCATGCGGTAGATTTGTACCCTTCAGGAAATTGTCAACGAAGAAGGGGTTTCACTGAAGGCGAGACGTAGGAATAGGCGGTAACCGACAACGATTGTCACGAAGCGATGGCGCTGTCGTAGTTGAGACCATACTGCTATCGGCCACCTAAATCTCATCAGCTTTTACGCATTCTGTCCACAGGAAAACTATTGCAGATTACAGATAACTCTCTATATCAATATTTAGCAGTATGAGTTCTCCAGACGGCAACGTGATAAAAGTAGAAGCCATGATCATGATCGCTCGTTCGAAGCCTGTTTAAAAGTGCTGATGACGCTGCTAGCACACAGCTGTCACATACCGCTTCCTGAGCTCTGTGTGCGTTCTTTGGTGCCCGGGAACGTCATAGACTAATGAAACATCTTGATGAAATCAAACCGTCACGATGTTTCTAAACAACCTCTCGAATATTGTATTGAACAGTTTGCGCATACGCCGATAGCTAGCAAGGCACAGCTAGTTAATTCACTGTTGTTACGAAATGAGGCTTACTGCGAAAGATATTCTGATTTCACAAAAAGAGCAGCGAAGTTGCCTTCGTATAGTCCGCATCATTTCTTTAATGTTTGGCACAAGTTCTGTGAAACACGCCGAAGACAACATTCTGGTTTCTGCATTTATACGTGTAAACCATAGTATGAATAGTTTTTCCACTGCACCGACAGAGTATGGAAATCAGGGTTACGGAAAATCACTGAGAAACATTTTTGTTCTACAGTCGACATAAGTAGGTTGATGAAGCTGGTCAATGAACATCTGCCTAAAGCCGCCTTCTACGTTAATGTTGCCGTACAACATGAGTCCGAAATACCACTGGGGACGTAGAAGTGCTCGAGCTCGAAAGTTAATGCAGCAATTCAGTGGAAACCCGGATACAGTCTACACAGATGTCGCTCGATGTGGTGCTTACAAATACACCCTCGCAGTGGTAGGAGCAGCCGCAAATCAAGGGCTTGTGACTTGCACCACGGCTATAGTTGCATCTGTGAATACAGCAGAAGCTTCAGCCATCGCGCTAGCTATTAAAACTAAGGACGCTCTAGGACAATCGTCGATAACTCTTATACAGATTCCCAAGTCGCATGTAGACTATTCCTCACCGGGAGGCTACCACACAGCACCACTCACCTATTAGGATGCAACCTAACGCAGAAACACATGATCATCTGGTGCCCGGGTCACGCAGCACTCGCGGGCAATGAGAGAGCGGACGGCGCAGCTCGTGCTTTTATCAACCGAGTGGCCGACCACTCTGACGAAAACGCCTTTTTACTACGAGGCATCCTTGAGCACCAGCGGCTCGAGCAAAGAAAGTACAGTCCACCACACCCTGACCTATCCAGGCAGAACTCTCATGACTGGCGCCGAATAAAGACGCACACATTTCCAAACCTTTATTTGAAAAATGCCATTCACCCAACGCTGCACAGCGTTCGCGGTCCTTGGTGCGGAGGCACGCCAACTCTCGCCCACATTACGTGGGACTGCCAGAACAGGCGAGGAGATGGAGATGGAGATGGAACAGGATCGGGAGATGCAACTAGCGCTCCTCGACCAAGCACGGCAGACCGCTCAAGCCAGTGGGGCCCTGGACTAGGGGCTCCACCCACTCGCTTTCAGCATTTTTATTTTTTATTTTAAATAACCGTGTTGATATTTATATATACATATATATATATATATATATATATATATATATATATATATATATATATATACCGTACAACGGCAAGATGCTAAAAAAAGTTTGCGCCAGGTTGCATCCGATTGTATTCCACCTCGGACTGTCTTCAGGTGATCTCTTCTACAAAATATGGCGAGGCCGCTTCCAAGACCGATCATGATAAATTTCGATGTCATCGGGAGATTCATCTTTCCTAAAGATCGCGTGAAATTGCATTAAAGGGACACTAAAGGTTACCAGAAAGTCAAGTTAAAGTGGTAGAGCAATGTTCTAGAACGTCTAAGGCGTCAATATAATCGCGAACAGAGCTTTAGTAACCGAGAAATTGAGGTAAATGCATGACACGATTTGAGACCCCCCAGCGACATTCCGGTACTAAACCGATGACGAAAGGTCTCCCCGTAATTTATGTTACTAATACTCAACTACTCGTATTAAAAATATCATTTCATTCGATTATAAGACGGAAGAAAATGCTACTTGTCTACGTCTACTCGATTCTAACAAAAAAATAAGATTGTGACGTTACCCTTCAGTGGTATGGGTGGTCGAAAGGTTTCGTTTTCGCTCGACTCTGCGCGCACGACTCTGCACCGCGCACGCTTTGGAGTTTCAGTACTTTCGTTATCGCGTCGTGCAGTGATGGTTCTGCTGGCTCGCGAAACTTTCATTTGGAACAAGCAGCGAGAATGCCACGTCCATGTGATGTCGTGGGAAGCCCTCGTTGCTTTCCCGCTCCGGAGAGCCGGTGTCGAGGCCGCCGTCGTAGTACGCAACGACGCCGGCAGTGCGAGCCCTCAGCAGCAGGTCGCGCTCGTCGGTGCTCAAATCGCTGAAGTTGAGCCCACCATCGCGAGCCAATCTGTCGGTGTCAGGGTCCATTGCGACGAGCGTCGAAGTTTGCGTCATAGAATGAAGTACCAGCTTATGGGCGTCTTGCGCTGGAGCTTGAGGTATAGTAGCGGCGCCTGGTGGCGTTGCGGGAAACGACATCTGGGTCGGCTGTGGCGAAGCACGTTTCTAGGCCGAGTTTTGCGTCGATTCGCACTTTTTTATGCCCTGTTGCGAGTGCAGAAAGGCTCGTCACTTCTGACAGACCACGCCGACCACGCTGCGAGCTCGCCGCAGCCTATAGTTTAACGAAAACGGACTTTCCGTGTGCCGTGGGACGTAATTAGTTTCTCCTTCCGCTAGCCACCATACTCCCGCTTTCGCTCTGCTGTCGGCTCTGTCTTGGCTCTGTTTCTGGCCGCGCGTTTGCGTTTTGCGCAGAAAAGCCGTAGCGCCGTCTCCGGACGCCATTCTACTCACCGATGGCGCAACGTCACTATGAGACCATGATGTCAGTTCTCCTCGATCGGAGGGCGGGCGATTGGAACTACGCTAGAGGTACGCGGACGCTTCAGAACGCATTTTCTCTTAAAATAAGTCTCTCCTTGCCACGAAACAAGCGTTTCGAGGTTTCTGTGATGGTATTTCAACAGTCTACGTTGAGTTAATAGTAACCTTTAGTGTCCCTTTAAGAGATGAAATTTTGCGTCCATCGACACCTTAAGTGCGCATCCTTGTATACTGACGAACGTTTCCTGCCGGGTATTAAATCTCTTTTATGCTTGAATATGTCGCCATTTTTGTTGTAGTAGGTGTGGCACTCGCAAACCTTGTCAATTTTCTGCTCTTACCAGTTCTTTTCTCAGAAAATGTTAGGCAACTCTTAAGAACTAACTCGTTTACCTTGCCTGTTTTTTTAGATAATGGTGTATAGTTCAGAGAAGGGCTTTCTTCCGCATTTTTATCACCCTTTCTTTTCGCTAAATAATTTATGTATAACTTTTGTTTCACTATATTAAGACGTTTTCTGTACATCGCCTCATGCGCAATGCCAGTCTGCGCCTGTAAGACACCTAAATGAATTATAAAAGTGAAATGGTAAGTTCTATTAGTACGTAAATACATTGTACTAATCTATTTTTCCGTCTTCTATACAGCGTCCGCGCTACTTTCAGGGTATCAAACCAAGCGCAGAGGAGGTGAAAGCCTTCGAAGAAAACGTACTCAAGAACCTTGAGAACCTTATCGGAGACGGCAAGTTCGCCGTGGGGGACAAGCTCACTGCTGCTGACCTCTGCCTAATAGGGCATGTCACCGTCTGCCTCGAGGTAAGCGTATGCATGTGCTGTCGCCTCGTTTTACGACAGCAGTAATGTCCAACGCACCTTACGCCGACTCCGTATTACGCAGGCTCCTTACCTATGAAACACTGGTTGGTTCGTTTACCAGCTGTATGCCTGAGATGTCTAGAACCTGATATCGACAAAATTCTGATATAGGCAAAATTTAATGAGTAGAAAAAAGCCGTGCGCTTCATTTATGTTGCTGGGACATTTCATCTAGTTCCCATTTTTATGAACCTCGAGCTCATCATTCTCACAGTTTGTTTTCGCGTGTAGTATTTTCTAAGGGTTTTTATGAATGTCATGATTAACTCTCCACAACTCCCTCTATTCGGCAATTACAGCACACCTGCTGTAACTCCACCCACAACACACAACCATGCATGCACTGAATATATGTCTTTTTGATAAATAACTACAATGAAATGTTTGCCAACTGTTTTCCACACCCTAAGTAGAACTCTGGAACAGATTACCTGGTCATACCCAGTCTTTACCGCCTAGTGAATTCTCGTTATAATGTTTGAAGAAATTTTTTCTTTTACACGGGTTGTTCAATGACGACTGAGACTGATGCTCTGAAATAGTTATTTCTAAAAATTGTCAATCGGTACTTTCATCTTTTTCTATATGCTCTCATTATGTTGAAAGCACGTGTCGCGTCTTTTGTACCAAGCTAACTGTAAACTAGCTAACCGTAAGCTAACTGTAAAGCAGGTCAGTGAATTGTGACGATGCTTCGCAGAATGATAAAAAAACGAGGTTACTTTGACATGTAGTAGGGCATTGGTGCACGCGTAGATATGCACTGGAAGCGGTTTTATGTTCGCGCAAGAAGATCGTTTTACTGATTGATGCGAACTAGGCGTAGTAGAAGCAGTTGGAAGCGCGGCTTCACTTACTGCGACGCATATAAGAAGCGTAAAAATTGCCCAATTATACATTTCTACAAATAAATATTTCACTGCACCAGTTTCAATCTTTGTTGAACCACCCAAATATATATATGGTCCCGGATGCTGGCACAGCCTTGGAGGCTGCACTATGCGAAAATAATGGTTAAATCTGAAATGTAGGCTTACTGTGTGCACGCATATCTACGCCGTCATTGTGGAGTACCCACAGTAGCCACGTTGGGTTTGTCCCGCACTGAAACTGAAACCGACGACGCTCCGGCACCTCGAAGCAGCGGGACTTTCGCCACATAATTCTAGCGATTACACTGCTTAGACGCAGAGACCACGTTATCGAACCTCTCGGACTTCATTACATCTGCAAATCTTTTTTAATTCATTTAATCAGTCTTATTCACCCTGTTTCCATACCCCTGTATGCTTGAGGCATTTACCCTCGCATTAAAAAAATACATCCAGTTAGAAGCAGTAACGAACAAGTTACAGAGGTCCTTCTATAAGTAGCGATGGAGTTAGAAGCTCCTTGCAAGACATGAAGCGGCCGGAGAAGATGGTTTATCAGTCGATTTAATCGAAGATAAGGCAGACATACGAGGTCTCTTAGAAAAATATCCACCATTATTTTTTTTTTGCGAACACCTGATGGATGTGAAACAAGCGCGCTTGCATCAGCCGACATTGAACCTTCGTGAGCATGCGCAAATTTTTTCCCGCCTGCCGATAGTGTCAGTCGCTGGGACGCAGCGTTTGAGTGAGGTAGTGCGCAGTGCTCTCGTAGGTTTTTTATGCAAGGAAAATGTCGGAGCGACTGGAGCAGAGCTACAGCATCAAATTTTGCCAGGAACTGGGCGACATCCAAGTGGAAACCATGCGAAAGATTCAGACGGCTTTCGGTGACGATGCTATGAGCAGCACACAGATTAAGGAGAGTTACAACCGGTTTAAAAACGGCCGCACTTCGGTGGAGAGCGAGCCACGCTCCGGTCGGCCATCAACATTTCGAAATGACCAGGTCATTGCCGAAGTGAACGCGGTGAAGATGCGAGACCATCGTGTGACTACCAGATAAATTGCGGAACAGGTGGGCATCAGCACTTTTTTGCCACATTCGATTATGACCAAACATTTGGCCATGCAAAGAGTTGCGGCGAAATTCGCGCCGAAGCTGCTCATGGTGGAGCGAAATCAGCATCGTGTTGAAGTCTCACAGGACATGCTGGATTTCAGAAGCAGTCACCCCGACTTCATGAACACCATAATCTTTGGTGATGAGTCTTGGGTGTACGGGTATGACCAGGAAACCAAATCCCAGTCATCACAGTGCAAGCACTCCACGTCACCAAGACCAAAGAAGGTACCCCACGTGCGCCGCAACGTCAAAGTGATGCCGTCTGGTTTCTTTGACTCCCGCCAGGTGGTACACCACGAGTACACAACACAAGGTCAAACAATCACCAAAGAGTACTACAGGGATGTCCTCCGTCGCCTACGTGATGCTGTGCGACGCAAGAGACCGGATTTGTGGTCAACAGGAACTTGGCGCATCCATCACGACAATGCTCCAGTGCATTCCTCGCACTTGATTCAGACTTTCTTCGCGAACCTGACATTGCCCCCTGCGACTTCTGGCTGTTTCCCAAAATCAAGAGGCCATTGAAAGGAGCGCGTTTTCAGACAAGAGAGTACATCATGGCTGCAAAGACAGGTGAGCTAATCTCCATTACGAAAGAGGCCTTCTCGGAAGGCTTCCAACAATGGCAGCAACGCTGGGAGAAGTGTGTGGAATCCCCAAGAGACTACTTTGAGGGTGATTAGGTTTTCAACGCTCCAGTTATGCAAGTTTTCTTTTCTGCAGCCCAAGGTCGGATACTTTTCTAACAGACCTCGTAGTGCTTCAAGAACTAGCGTTCCTTTATCCGAACTGCATATGGACTTCCAGGATCCCAGAAAACTGGTAGAATGCCAACATTATAGTAAAGCACAAAAAAGGAAACGTTAAAACGAAAGAAATTGTAGGCCCATTAGCTTACGCCAAATGTTATTGTGGGGTTGTTTCTTGAACCATGCAGAATCAGCTGGTCCTGGCATCTGTGAATTAATTTCTGATGCTACGGCGGACAGTAGGTGGTGTACAAATCGAGCCCCGAATAACCGCTTTCTTTTCGGAACAGAAAGAGATCGCAAATGCAGTGCGTTGGCAGGCTGTATGCGCCGGAAGTCATTGCAAGGGCTGTAAACACCTGAAGTCCGCCAAATTATGACCACAACCCATAGTGTAGCCGACGAAGGATACAACAGGTGTGCGACGAGAATGAAGGTATATGCGTCCTAGGTGTCGCAGCAAAAGGGTTGAGCCCTGCAGGAAATACTGAAATCTACTGATGTTTTTAGCCTCTTAAGGATACAAACACTAGATTCGTTAGCATGTGCATAGCTAAAGGTAGTGCCCAAAACCGTGACGTCTATGACGCATTTTTGGCTCGCACATTGTTTCCGCCGCATGCAACCACCAAAAAGCATAGCCTTGAAGATTTGCCTCGGGTTCATCACCACTGTAGCGTAAATTTGAACACCACCTACTACAAGTTAATAATCCCTAGAGATATTCTCAGCATGAGCAGAAAAGGGAGGAAAGCAGTCAGAAAGCCGTCCATCTGGTAGCAACATGGAGGCACACGGAGTTTGTGGGCTGTCAATCAGAAAAAATATAGGGCCTAAAAAGAGTTTAGATCGTGTCCAAATAATATGCAACCAACTAAATTATATGCAAAACACAGGAACACTTTCACGAGACCACACCTGGCTGGGCATATCCTTAAAATTATTGTTGCACTCGAGATAGCAGGGTAAGTGGCACTGATCGTAAGAAATAAAGTTTTCACGTAGAACCTCAAATGTCTTGCACAAACGTCTAAAATTAGTAGGTTAAAAAAAAGTAGAAGCATGGTGTTTACAAACTCGTAACTCCCCATCAAAAACATTAATCGCAGTTCTGTAAACTACATATGGTAATGCATCTAACGCCGACAAATTTGATATATAAATTTCAAGCTAAATGTACGCATGGCTTGTGGAATATTCCTACTCGCAGATAGGGGCACTTTTCTGAGCGCGTAGTTATATGCCAATTTTGTTCGCCTTAGATGCTAGATTAGGAGCAGTTTATAGAAGTGTAGTTTCACTTATCATTGTTGAATTACAATGTTGTAAACTTGATAGATTAGCTCGTCATAATGTTGCGAGTTTCGGTAATTTATATAAAATTATATCGTCCAAATAAAAACATCTGTTTCCAACCGTCCCTAGACTTACTACTAATTCGGTGAAATGATTGCCCAGCAAAACGATTTCTTCGTTCCCATGTGAGTCTCCGAGCATAAGCTTCCTCGAACGAACATAAGGATGACCATATCGTAGAGTTATTCTATGAGCTCGTAACGATGATAATTTCAGAAGCGGCAGTGGAAGTGAGGGGCAGAACACTAAGAAAGGAAACAAGCAAGCTGTCCAATGCAGCACAAAAGTCTATAATGAATCAAGAGAACACGATAATACGGAGCGCAGGAAATTAGGACAGCCTGGCTGAATTATGCAAATCTCTGAAAGCGGAAAAATAGCCTGCATTCCAGAATGAGAACGGCAGAATAAGGATGGTATGCATGAAGTCAGCGAAGAAAATATTCAGCCTTGTCAGGAACAAGATTCACGGAGTCAGAGATAAACAGGGCTTTACCTTAAGCAAAAATCATGGTATAACTGTGCACTTTTCAGGGCAGCAACACAACCCAGATAAGATGTGGCATAAAGCAAATGGTAGCTTCGTGTGTTGTCATAGTGGTGAAGCAGAACTTTGCACGGTTTTGTGTGGTGGAAATCTGAAAGGAGAACATGGTATAATATTTTACGATGAGATAAGCCAGGGATATTGCTCTCGCAGGGACTGCGGGCATGCATAATCAACAGCACCAAACATACTTGCATTCTTGCGTACCACATACTTGCAAATATACAAACTGATATTGTTCTATAGAAGAAGGAAGTTAAGGGACCAAACATTTAGAGCCGATGATAATTAGGTGACGACACCAATCCATACAATTACATATGCTCAGTTGTCCATGCATTGTTCCGTGCTAGTCAAGGGCCTCCCGTTTAACTAATGCCTATCGATGCATTTTTTCCTTTCAGTTACCTTGTGTCGACAAAGCGAAATACCCCAAGCTTACAGCCTACTATGAAGTTATGAGGAATACGCTCCCCTACTACCAAGAAATCTTCGGGCCTTTCACTGTTCAAGCCAAGCAACTCTGGGACAGGCTGCAGTAGCCACTATTCGCCCCTCTTCCCCAGAGAAGCTGAGAGCGAGCCAGAAGAGAAATGGGAAAGGTAGGAGTGTTAACGGGAAGAACAGCTGGTTTGCTACTGTACATTGGGAAAGGGTGGGATATTATAATATTTATTGTAATGATGATCGAATAAAGCGATGTCATTCTTTTCACTTTGTCATGTGATAATATTTTACATTTAGCCTTTCCTTACCAACGTGTTTTCATAATAAATTACGCAATTTCACTCAAAACCGCATTGCACCTAAAAAAAGCAAATGCCGGTCTCATGTCCTTGTCACCATATGGTGGAAAATGAAGCGCAGCGGTGTGCTGAAGTGAAAACGCGTTTCGTGCTCTTGAATAGCAACGAAGTGTATAGGCTTCAATAGCAGGCTGCACATAGTGAGATACGAGCACTAGCGATGGGATACGTTGAGTGAGGAGGCTGCACAAATAGCTCATTGAGTAGCATGTCACGTCTATAGAGAGAACTATTTGGTTAGTAATTTCATGTCGCAGTTTGAGGAGTCATTGCCAAGAGCTCGCACCTGCTGGTCCTAATCTATCGGTTGGTAGTTTGGGGTGGCTGATCTCTGCCGGTGCTTGCTCTTCACCGGGTCAAATATCTCGCGCGCTAACATTGTTTCTCGCGTGATCTTTCTTGTATCGTTGGCCTTGTCAGGCCAGGTTTCCCTCTCGTCTGGTTTCACAGCATTTCACATTCCCAACAATTATCCTCCCCGGTCGCTTACCAGCTGTAACTTCGCACTGCTGCGCTAGAGGTCGCGGGTACGATCGCAAAAGTGGTGGCCTCATTTCGGTAGTGGTTAAAGGGATAAAAACACTCGCGTACGTGAATTTAGGGGCACGTTAATGAATGTCAAGTGCCCAGATTATCCAGGGCCTCCCACTTCAGTGGGACACAGCAACACATCCTAGCTAGCTTTGGAGTTTAAAACTCACCGTATATAATTAAAATCATAACTCTTCCAACAACTCGCTTAGGGGATGAAACGTTTGGAACGTCTACACTATACGAATGGCCAAGAAAGAAATAGCAGCACAAGAGCAACAATACAGTCGCAGTACTGCCTTCAATATTTCATGTTAATAAAGAGGTACCAAAAGAAATGACTATTTCCTCTTTAGATGCTACTAATTTAGGGAAAATTACCTGATTTCTACTAAGATTGGGTTAATAGTGTGAGAAGTCTTCTACCTAACTTTACATCTGTGTTTAGCCAACAGTGCTCTGCGTGAAGTTTTTCTAATGCCAAAACCCTTTTCTGGCTATCTTAAGTTTTTATGTGCTTCATGAAGTCATGCTGCCGTGAGCTGCTCTGCATGATTTATACGATAAAAACCACTCTTTCTTAGCACCGATGAGTTATCAAATCTCCTGTTTAGTGTAATAATGCGTCTTTGCCCATGCTTATGGAGAAGAATTGCCAGAAGATCCAGGACTGTCTACCTGCCAACATCGAAAAGCTAATTAACACCGCTGCTCAAAAAGCCACAAGAGCTTTAAGGCCTATTCCTAAGTTTTCTAATTTCTAAGCAGAATTGGAGCGGCTTCGAGCAATCCGCCGTCGCGCGGAACGAAGGTACCGGCGCACCAAGTCCATCTACGACCTAAGGGAGGTGAGACGAATACAGGAGAAGATCCAGCGTCGGATCAACTCCCTGCAGTCTCTAAGATGGAAAACCTTCTGCGATTCCCTTGATCCGCATAAACCCCTGTCACATATATGGAGAACGGTGCGTGGTATTCGAACTTCACCGCAACAACGCCACCCCTTCAAATGTCTGGCTCTCTACCAAGGCCGCAGAGAGATCGACGTAGCGGAGGACTTCTGTGTCAAGGTTGCTGGTCTGCCGCCATCGTTCGTTACACGTGATCCCGGTGATGTTCCGATCTCGCGGGATTCACGTATAGACAATCTGTTTTCCATCGAGGAATTGCAGGCGGCGTTGGCAGCGTGCAGACGTTCCTCATCGCCTGGGTCTGACGGGGTGACATACGCAGCTCTCGGACACCTCGGTCAAGCAGCCCGGCATGCTCTTCTAGGCGTGTACAATAATTCATGGCGTGCAGGAGGGGTTCCTGCTGCATGGAAGTCCAGCCGCCTTGTGCCCCTGCTCAAACCAGGTCAATCACCCCTAGACGTGGTGTCTTATCGTCCCATTGCTCTGGCCAGTTGTCTTGGAAAGGTGATGGAGAGGATGGCTCTGACGCGGCTAGAGTGGTATCTAGAACACTACCGGTTATACCCTGACGCTATGGCAGGATTTCGACGCGGACGCTCTTCTGTAGACAACGTCATCAACCTTGTCTCGTCTGTTCAGCACGAAAAAAGCCTAAGGAGGCTGTCAGCGGCAATGTTCCTGGATGTTAAAGGCGCTTATGATAACGTAACCCATCGAGCCATCCTAGACGCTTTGGGCAATGTCGGCCTAGGCGGCCTTGTTTTTTGGTGGATACTCAGCTTCTTCAAGGACAGGTCATTATTTGTGCAAACAGAGGATGATGCGTCATCACAACACAACACCTGCCGTGGCATACCAACCACAAGGCGGAGTCTTGAGCCCCACTTTATATAACCTCGTGCTCATCGACCTGGTTCACATCCTTCCGCAATCCGTTCATGTGTCGATCTATGCAGACGATATATGCATTTGGTCATCAGGAGCGACGCGTCGCCAGGTGCGCACCAGACTTCAAAAAGCGGCCACACTAACATCAGGTTATCTTCGAGCGCGAGGCCTGGAGGTGTCCTCCGAGAAGTGCTCTATGGTCGCTTTCACGCGCAAAGCAATGAAACCATACGTTGTCAAAATTAATGGACATCCGAATGCCTATGAGAAGACGCACCGCTTTCTAGGAGTGATAATAGATCGAGACCTCTCCTGGAGTCCTCATGTCTCGTACCTAAAAAGGAAATTACTCATGAGAACCCACGTGCTCAGATTTCTTGCAGGAAAGTCGTGGGGTGCGTCTGTGAGTGCAATGCTCCAACTCTATAATGCACTGTTCCTCAGTTTCCAGCCCCATAGCTTACCTGTACTGGGTGGGACCAGTAAGACCAACCTCCGTGCGCTCCAGTTTGTACAAGCTCAAGCTCTACGAATTTGCCTTGGACTTCCCAGATGTGCATCCACGGCAGCAACAATAGCCATCGCGCATGGCCACCCCATCCATACGTATCTTCAAGTCGACGCTTTAAGGATGCATATCAGGCACTTTGCGCGACTTCTATCGCATCATCTCGCCTCCCTTCCTGCCGCTCGACCTCGTTCAGCGTTTAGCACGATTATTGCCGCCAACCACGGAACTTTACCATCAAACTTCACGCCTGCAGCACGACCATCTCTACCGCTGTGGTGCCTCCATCCACTCCAGCCTCTTCTTGATATTGTCACGTGGTAGTGACGTTAAAGAACACAGTAGCAGTACTGTGAAAGACAAACTAGCTTTTATTGGGCGAACCTGTGCCCACAAAACAGGGTACACTTAAAGCACAACGATAGCGGCGAACACAGTCGGCGATCGTCGAAAATCTGATCTGCGGGTCAAGCGCGTCGGCTTTTATAGAGCAGTCGTCGAATGTTCCAGACTAATCGTTCGGACCCGCGTGCCTTCCACAAATTTCTACACCAGTCGCGTCAGGCGAATAAATCAGATAACACAAGGTTCGGCGACAACAGACTACGCATAGAAGCATCGATAACTTTCCAGAAACTTCGGATACATGCAAGCGCGTCCCGCGCTGTGCGATAAGATTTGTTCGGCGGCGAAACGTGGTCGCCCGATAAATATAAGTACACGTGTCAATACCCCCCTCTTAAAAAGCATCGTCCCGATGCTACAATAAGAGCGAAACACAAAAGGACACTTATTAAACGTAAGTAACAAAACAACGAAAAGAAACAAAGTCCAAAAGAAAGTTACGCGAAGTCCCAAAGTTCGTCAACGCTGGTGGTACGGCTTGAGTCGCACAACGTGGACAATTTCAGGTCGTGAGCGGCGCCGCTGTGACAGCGAAATGCCATCTGGCACGACCTCATAGTCCAGTGCGCCCATACGTCGGATGATCTTGTACGGTCCGAAATAGCGTCGGAGTAGATTCTCACTGAGTCCTCGTCGGCGTATCGGGGTCCAGACCCAAACACGGTCGCCAGGTTGGTACTCGACGAAGCGTCGTCGGAGGTTGTAGTGTCGACTGTCGGTCCTCTGCTGGCTCTTGATTCGCAGGCGGGCGAGCTGTCGGGCTTCCTCGGCACGCTGGAGATAGCTAGCAACGTCAACATTCTCTTCGTCAGTTACGTGGGGCAGCATGGCGTCAAGCGTCGTCGTCGGGTTCCTGCCGTAAACCAGCTTAAACGGCGTGATCTGTGTTGTTTCTTGCACCGCCATGTTGTACGCAAAGGTTACGTACGGCAGGACCGCGTCCTACGTCTTATGTTCGACGTCGACGTACATTGCTAGCATATCGGCGAGGGTCTTGTTCAGGCGCTCTGTGAGACCATTCGTCTGCGGATGGTAGGCAGTTGTCCTCCTGTGGCTTGTCTGGCTGTACTGCAGAATGGCTTGGGTGAGCTCTGCTGTAAAAGCCGTTCCTCTGTCTGTGATGAGGACTTCTGGGGCACCATGTCGCAGCAGGATGTTCTCGACGAAAAATTTCGCCACTTCGGCTGCGCTGCCTTTTGGTAGAGCTTTAGTTTCAGCAAAACGGGTGAGATAGTCCGTCGCAACGACGATCCACTTATTCCCGGATGTTGATATCGGAAACGGCCCCAACAAATCCATCCCAATCTGTTGGAATGGTCGGCGAGGAGGTTCGATCGGCTGTAGTAATCCTGCTGGCCTTGTCGGTGGTGTCTTGCGTCGTTGGCAGTCTCGGCATGTCTTGACGTAACGGGCGACGTCGGTGGTCAGACGCGGCCAGTAATACCTTTCCTGTATTCTCGACAGCGTCCGGGAGAATCCGAGGTGCCCAGCGGTTGGATCGTCGTGTAGGGCGTGCAATATTTCTGGACGCAGCGCTGACGGTACAACAAGAAGGTAGCTGGCGCGGACTGGCGAGAAGTTCTTCTTCACGAGCAGGTTGTTTTGTAGCGTGAACGAAGACAACGCGCGCTTAAATACCCTAGGGACAACGTCGGTGTTCCCTTCCAAATACTCGACGAGACCTTTTAGCTCTGGGTCGGCTCGTTGCTGTTTAGTGAAGTCTTCCGCGCTTATTATCCCAAGGAAGGCATCGTCGTCCTCGTCGTCTTGCGGCGGGGGATCGATGGGGGCGCGCGATAAGCAGTCGGCGTCGGAGTGCTTTCGTCCGGACTTGTAGATCACCGTGACGTCATATTCTTGCAGTCTGAGGCTCCACCTCGCCAGCCGTCCTGAAGGGTCCTTTAAGTTAGCTAGCCAACACAACGCGTGATGGTCGCTGACGACTTTGAATGGCCTGCCATATAGATATGGGCGGAATTTTGCTGTAGCCCAAATGATGGCGAGGCATTCCTTTTCAGTCGTAGAATAATTGCCTTCCGCTTTTGACAGCGACCGGCTAGCATAAGATATCACCCGTTCATGCCCGTCTTTCTTCTGGACTAGGACGGCACCGAGGCCTAGGCTACTGGCGTCAGTGTGGATTTCGGTATCGGCGTCTTCGTCGAAATGTGCGAGTACCGGCGGCGACTGCATGCGTCGTTTGAGTTCTTGAAATCCGTCGGCCTGCGCCGTTTGCCATTTGAACTCGACATAAGATTTGGTTAGATGCGTTAGCGGCTCAGCGATGCGTGAAAAGTCCTTGACAAAGCGCCTGTAGTAGGCACACATGCCAAGGAATCTACGCACTGCCTTCTTGTCAATGGGCTGCGGGAACTTTGCGATGGCAGCTGTTTTCTGCGGGTCGGGGCGTACTCCGGATTTGCTGATGACGTGGCCTAGGAACAGAAGCTCGTCGTAAGCGAAGCGGCACTTTTCTGGCTTCAGAGTTAGCCCTGATGATTTGATGGCCTCTAGTACTGTTGCAAGCCGCCTAAGGTGATCGTCAAAATTTCCGGCGAAGACGACGACGTCATCCAAGTAAACGAGACAGGTCTGCCACTTCAATCCTGCTAAAACCGTGTCCATGACGCGCTGGAACGTTGCAGGCGCCGAGCACAGTCCGAATGGCATAACCTTGAACTCGTAGAGGCCGTCTGGGGTGATGAAGGCGGTCTTTTCGCGATCCCTTTCGTCGACTTCTATTTGCCAGTAGCCAGACTTGAGATCCATCGAAGAGAAGTATTTAGCGTTGCAGAGCCGATCCAATGCGTCGTCTATTCGTGGGAGGGGGTATACGTCCTTCTTCGTAATCTTGTTCAGACGACGGTAATCGACGCAGAAACGCAGGGTTCCGTCCTTTTTCTTTACCAGGACCACAGGGGATGCCCAAGGGCTTTTCGACGGCTGGATGATGTCGTCGCGGAGCATTTCGTCGACTTGTTGCCTAATAGCTTCGCGTTCTCGCGTCGAAACTCGGTAAGGGCTCTGGCGGAGTGGTTGAGCGCACTCTTCGGTTATTATGCGATGCTTTGCAACTGGTGTTTGTCGAATCTTTGATGAAGTCGAAAAGCAGTCCTTGTATCGTCGGAGAAGACTTCTGAGCTCTTGCTGCTTGCTTATGGGGAGACTTGGATTTACGTCGAAGTCTGGTTCGGGGACTATGGTCGGCGGGGTAGATGCGGCAGAATCTGTGAGGACTAAGGCATTGCTCGTTTCCACAATTTCCTCGATGTACGCGATTGTCATGCCCTTGGTGATGTGCTTGAACTCTTGGCTGAAGTTGGTTAGCATCACTTCAGTTTTCCCTCCGTGGAGTCGAGCGATCCCTCTTGCGACGCAAATTTCTCGGTCTAGCAGTAGACGTTGGTCGCCTTCGATGACACCTTCTACGTCAGCGGGTATTTCGGTGCCGACCGAAATAACAATGCTGGAGCGAGGCGGGATGCTCACTTGATCTTCGAGCACACTCAAGGCGTGGTGACTACGAGGGCTCTCCGGTGGTATCGCTTGATCTTCAGACAGGGTTATCGACTTCGACTTCAAGTCGATGACTGCGCCATGTTGGTTTAGGAAGTCCATGCCGAGAATGACGTCGCGTGAACACTGCTGGAGGATAACGAAGGTGGCAGGGTAAGTCCGGTCATGAACGGTAATTCTTGCCGTGCAGAGTCCAGTCGGCGTAATCAGGTGTCCTCCAGCGGTCCGAATTTGAGGGCCTTCCCATGCAGTCTTAACCTTCTTCAACTGGGCGGCGATGTGTCCACTCATGACGGAGTAATCAGCACCGGTGTCCACTAAGGCGGTAACTGCGTGGCCGTCGAGAAGCACGTCGAGGTCGGTGGTTCTTTGTCTGGCGTTGCAGTTAGGTCTTGGCGTCGGATCACGGCTGCGTCGTGTTGAACTGAAACTGGAACGTCGCGTCGTCAAGTCGTCTTTCGTCGGTGTAGACTTGGTTTGCTGACTTCGTCGGGACTGCGGCGTGTCTTCATTAGGTCGTCGAGATAGTTTCTTCGTCGTTTTCGTCGTCGGCGGAGGATCTTCGTCAGTTCGACGAACAGCAACCGCACCTCCATCGGTTGCTGCTTTTAGTTTTCCGGATATGGGCTCGCAGAGCGGCCCCGGGCTGGGCCGCTGTATGGTCGGCGCTGCGGTGACAGGTAGCGGCCTGGTGACGGCGAACGGGATGGTCGTCGAGGGTTCCACTGAGTGGCGGCGAGGTAGTCGGCGATATCGCGAGGGCGTTCACCTTGCTGCGGGCGCGGAGCGTTGACGGCGAAACCTCGCAGTCCCATCTCCCGGTATGGGCATCGTCGGTAGACGTGGCCGGCTTCGCCGCAGTAGTAGCAGAGCGGGCGGTGGTCGGGGGTGCGCCAAATGTTCGTCTTCCTCGCGTAGGTGCGCTGGGCGACGGGTGGTCGTGCTGGCGGCGGCGGCGGCGGCGGACGACGGAACTGTGGCGTGACAGGGCCCTGGCGCGGTCGCGGCGGGGGCCCTTGACGGCGTGCGACGGCGGCGTAGGTCATCGCTTCTGGCTGGGGCTGCGGTAATTCAGGTTGCACCTCAGGAGCTCCCAGTGATCGCTGAACCTCATCTTTCACGATGTCAGCAATCGAGGCTACTTGAGGCTGCGACGAATTCAAGACCTTGCGGAGTTCTTCGCGCACAATGGCCCTTATGGTCTCTTGGAGATCAACGGAGCCCAGCGCTTGGACGGCGCACTGAGGCGTGAGCACTTGGCGGTTATATTGCCTAGTGCGCATTTCTAACGTTTTCTCAATCGTCGTAGCCTCTGTCACGAACTCGGCTACGGTCTTCGGTGGGTTTCGGATTAGTCCGGCGAAAAGTTCTTGCTTTACGCCTCGCATCAGGAAACGCACTTTTTTCTCTTCGGACATTTCCGGGTCGGCGTGCCGGAAAAGACGGGTCATCTCTTCTGTAAAGATAGCGATGGTCTCATTAGGTAGTTGGCCTCGGGTTTCCAGCAGAACTTCGGCCCTTTCTTTTCGGACAACGCTCGTGAACGTCCTCAGGAAGTTACTGCGGAACAGGTCCCATGTTGCTAGGGTGGACTCCCGGTTCTCGAACCAAGTCCTCGCGGCATCTTCCAAGGAGAAGTACACGTGTCGGAGCTTATCTTCAGAGGTCCAGCTATTGAAGGTCGAGATCCTTTCGAAGGTTTCGAGCCAGGTTTCAGGATCCTCCGACGTAGCTCCACGGAAGGTAGGGGGCTCTCTGGGTCGTTGAAGTACGATGGGTGAGACTGGGGCAGCCATTGTGGTTGTCTTGGCCACAATCTTCTTGGTCTTCTCAGGCAGAAGTCCGTGCTCCGGGGGCAGCTGTTGTAGACGACGGCTTACTCGATGGTCCGTGACTACGTTGGTGCTCTCTTTACGGTCCGGGCTTGGATCACGGCTTGTCGGGGGCGTGCGGTACATGGACCAAAAGCACCTCCACCAGATGTCACGTGGTAGTGACGTTAAAGAACACAGTAGCAGTACTGTGAAAGACAAACTAGCTTTTATTGGGCGAACCTGTGCCCACAAAACAGGGTACACTTAAAGCACAACGATAGCGGCGAACACAGTCGGCGATCGTCGAAAATCTGATCTGCGGGTCAAGCGCGTCGGCTTTTATAGAGCAGTCGTCGAATGTTCCAGACTAATCGTTCGGACCCGCGTGCCTTCCACAAATTTCTACACCATTCGCGTCAGGCGAATAAATCAGATAACACAAGGTTCGGCGACAACAGACTACGCATAGAAGCATCGATAACTTTCCAGAAACTTCGGATACATGCAAGCGCGTCCCGCGCTGTGCGATAAGATTTGTTCGGCGGCGAAACGTGGTCGCCCGATAAATATAAGTACACGTGTCAATATTCCCGGTATCAAAAAGAAAACGGAGATGTCATCTTTCGCTCTCAAACAAACCGTGCTTTCCTTCCTACATGACAAAGACAAAGAAAGCATCCACGTTTACACGGATGGTTCTGTCTGCTCTAATAGTTCAGCTGGAGCAGTGGTAATTCCCGCAGAGTCTGTCACCCTCAAGTTCAAGATGTCTCCCGTAACATCATCGACGGCTGCAGAACTCACAGCTATCCGTACTGCTTTAGAGTTCATTTGTCACAAATCGTCACAGTCATGGTCCCTCTTATGTGACTCGAAGGCAGCTCTCCAGTGTCTGAGGTCCCCTTTCAACCACGGACCAAATATGCAACTAGTGGCAGACATACGACTACTCCACCAACACGCAATCAACAAGGGGCACAACGTGATCTACCAGTGGATACCGGGTCACTGCGGAATTTCGGGCAATCATCATGCGGATGGTGCTGCCTGATGGGCCCACGTTGGTGCCCACGTTGTACCACTACCACTGTCACGAACAGACGCAGCCACAAGTCTTCGCTCCCTCGCCCGCGAGCTTACACAGAATCTGCGGAACACCAATGAGTTCGCGAACGAACGTCTCCACAGATTGGATCCATGTCTGCAACTCCGCCTACCACCAGGGTTACCACGAGTGGAAGCAACACTTCTGTGCCGCCTGTGGCTTGGCGTGGCATGGACGAACTCCTATTCATTCCGCACCGGAATGGCCGACAGCCCTACTTGCGGCACCTGCGGCTGCGAGAAGACGATTGAGCACCTCCTTTGTGACTGTCCCAGCTGCAAAGTGCCAAGAAAAGTGTTCGTAACCGCGCTCGAAAAACTGGACAATCGCCCCTTTACAGAGGAGAAAGCTCTAGGACACTGGTCCAGAGGGGCTTCGGCACTCAAGGCCTTAAGGGCTTTGCTGAAGTTTTTAAGGACATGCGAATTGTGCGATAGCCTTTGAGTGTTGTATCGCGTATTATCGCGTTATTGCGTGAATTTCCTTGTTTTTTTTTCTCCTCTTCTTCTTTCTCCTTTTATTCCCTTTACCCATTTCTCCAGCACAGGGTAGCCAGCCGGTATTACACTGGCTAACCTCCCTGTCTTTCCTCCTCTTTGTCTCTCTCTCTCTTTGCCAGAAAACAGCTTAGAAGTTCACCATGGGTAAATCCTCATGTTAGGGCCACGTTGCTTCCTGCCGCAGTGGAAAATTCCTAGATAAATAAATACTTCTTTTGCGTCCAATTTCCACTTGTTTATTTTGCTTAATACACATTACTGAAAGCGTCTGTGTGGCAAGCAAATGTGCAACAACTCGAACATACACGTATTAGACACAACAAACACACATAAAGAAGAATTGCGCAATGGAGTGTGGCAGTACTGTGTACAATAATTTTGACTGAAATAACATGAAGCCCCGTGAAGCTACCCTTAAAGTCACCTGCGAAATATCTGTGGCATGGTTCGCACCTGGTTGCCTAGGGGAGGTTCAATAAAACAGCATGTGAACTTACATTCTGATTATCAAGAAGAAAAAAAAATTGGTCGGCGCATAATTAATAATCGACCCAGCTATACATCGGGGCTTGTTAGCCACAAACACGTTTTCGCATAGTACACGAAGAAAGACGAAGAAATGTGTCGCGTTTCATTCTGTTCATAAAATGCAGTCTACAATGCGTAGGAGGAGCTGCGCCACACCATCTACGCATGCCGTCGATTTGCATTTTCGAGAATTTACTTAACATCGGCGTAACCTGCGTGAGCTGTCAGACGTGAAATTTTATTAGACCGAAGCGTTTACTCAGAGGGGGGAGAGAGGAGGCCGTTCTGATCGCGCTGTGAGCATGCATTTGCAATAACAAAGAGTGATTGTTACATATAACCTAGAATATACTAAGAAGCCCAAGTTGTTTCTGGGTTATATGGCGAATCCTCTATGGACGAGTGTTGGCTACAAGCAACATACCGGAAAAAGAAATGTTTCGCTGAGTTTGGTCTTGAGTGCGAAGTTCCTACCTATGTGTTTTCCACTAACACTGAATGACATGCAGCAAGCGTAGTTTTCATGCGATCAGTACTATTTGCCTTCTTCAGGCATTGTGAATCTATCTATCTATCTATCACAAAATGTAACAGCAAAAAATGTTAACGAATTTTGTAGTCTATTAGAATTATTACAGGCACCGGGATAATTGAGACTTGATCATGCTTATTGTTATTCTGTGTATATTTGTTCATCCTGCCTGTAATTTGTGTTTGACAATGACGTATAACGTTGTATTGTCAATGTTGAAATGTAAATTTTTATTCTTTTCCTCTCCTGTAAGGGCTCTCAAGTGAGGGCTACAGTATTCCTAAATAAATAAATAAATCTATCTATCTATCTATCTATCTATCTATCTATCTATCTATCTATCTATCTATCTATCTATCTATCTATCTATCTATCTATCTATCTATCTATCTATCTATCTATCTATCTATCTATCTATCTATCTATCTATCTATCTATCTATCTATCTATCTATCTATCTATCTATCTATCTATCTATCTATCCTATCTATTCTCTTACACCTACCTCAGTGGGCCAAGTTCGCTAGCAGCTTGAGCGACAAGGTAAGTGATCGGGGTAGTGCACCATCGTGGTCATTCCATCGCCGTAATTTCAGCTTAGTCGTCTGAGTCTCGTCATGCCAACGCCAAATGCCTTCTACGCCGATTCAGTGATCTAAATTGCCTAATTGCTTGCGACGCAAGGTATTCCTTATGGCCGCGATGCCATCGCAGTCACTACATCGTCGTCACTACAGCTGTGTCATGAGCCTCTCGTCACGCCGACGTCATCACGACCTCGGTGTCATATAGACGTCATGCATTTGTTGTCATAATGTCATCGGAACGCCATTACAATCGTGCCATCGTCGTCACTGCAGCTTCCACTACCAGCTCTCGTCATGGCGCGGACGTCACGGCTTCACCGTCGTGCGGTCTTCGTGATACAGACGTCGCTATGCCATAATTAAACATTTGTAGTCAGCCCGTTGTTTCCATTCCATGGTCCGCTATTTTCTTCATCGCGTCATCCTAGCATCATCGTCGTGCATTCGATGTCGCACCATTGGCGTGATGCCTTCGGGTTCTGGGCCGGGTCATCATGCTGCCATCTTTGTACAATCGTCGTCACTCAGTCATCACCGCACCATTCTCGCCGCGCTGTCGTCGTCACGCTGTTGTTTTACCATGACTTCAAAATCAAGAATGCATCGTTGTCAAGGCGTTTTCATCGTATCGCATTCGACGATCCATTGGTGTCATTTCGTCTTCATGATTCTATTGTAATGATGTCATCATTAAGTCGCTGTGTGCCTACAAACAAGAATTTACGCTTCGCGATTGTCATGTCTGCACAATAAGCAGTCCTAGACCTCGCTTGTTGTTCATGTTATATTAAGGATTTTAAGTGCTTAGTGTTTTTTTTTTTAAGTTTAATGCCTCTAAACAGACCTTTTATACTGCACGAATGCCATCGTTTCGTCCTATGCAGGTATACACTTTAGTTATATTGTTTAATTTAATTTTTTTAAGCACCGTCACCGCTGAACACTCGTCCATGCTTTCCAGTTCCTCTGCTTGTGCAAACGTTAATGCTTAGTTTCACCTAATGCCTACTGACCGAACACAACAATCGCCTTTGCGATTGTTGTGTTCCCACCTTAAATAGCTATGCACTTTAGTTGTTTCTGTTTCATTTCAACTGAAGCATTGTTACTGGTAATTACATGTATGACTCGAGTTCAGCACTTTCAGCTTCCTCTGCTTTCGAGAGGCCTATGTTCGGTTTCACCTAATGACTATAAACAGACCTTTTATACTGCGCGATTGCCTCGTTTGCATCCTAAGCACCTGCACATTTTGCAAGAACTGTTAGCGGCAAACGGCCGCTTTTCTTTTTTTTTTGCGCTGTACCGCATACGTGTGCTGGTTTCAAGGCCTTTATTACCAAGGCCGGTCAAGTGCTACGCCTGCTGAAACCCTGGGCATGTGGTCTTTAAATGAGTTTCTCCAAACTATTTCGCATAATTTGCTTTAGTGTACGGTGGAAGGAAAGTCGCACGTACATTTGATCTGAGTCATGACGAGGGAAGACGACGAAGTGTGGCGACGGGTCGGATGGGCTCCACATCTGCTCCGCACAGAAGCTACATTTTCGGCGAAATCACCTCCGCATCCAGATTCTACGTAATCATCGTGTGCCTGAAGTCAGCCCGAGCACGTCAACACCAAACTTGAGGGTGTAAGTGCTATATTTTGCTTTTTACGGCCACATCAAGTTTCGAAGCGGGGCCGCCCCGCTAAACCTACTTCGCTAGTGGCGAGGCCTAGCAAAGGCTTCGGCTGCCGCACCGCTGCAGATGGCGAACGCGCTGCTCAATGCCGACGCCGACAAAGCCCACCAATCGTCTACCGGGGCCCCGGAGGACGAGGACATGGAAATTCGCGAATCCCAAGGACTTCTTCCGGCCGCCGGGGAGAACGAAGAAGACAATGAGCCTTGGATCAATGTTACCAGTCGTGCCCGTCGCCGTCGGCTGCAGACACGCTCGACCACGCCCCAACTTTCCCGAACGCCACCGAAGCCCGTTCTCCGCCACAGCCGACCGGCGATGCGCAAGCCCCGACACCCCCCCTTCCTGCCGATGATTACAAGTTGGCGGTTCGTCCACGGAACGGCCTGCAGCTCAACAAGGTGAGCCCAGGGAAGTTGGTGGACGCCATCACAAATGCCGCAAAGCTGCAAATCGGCTCCACCGGATTCAAAGTACGCATCGACGAAGACCAAAACATCCTTGTTCTGAGCACTGCCTCAGAAGCTACGGCCTCGGCACTAAGCAAGATGCAAAAAATTACAATTGATGCAACAACATATGATATTGCATCATACGGAATTTCCCCCGATAACTCTTGCAAAGGGGTAATACACAACATCGATCACGACACCACGCCCGAAATGTTACTTAAACGCATTGAATCTCCCGGATACGAGGCGCTAACATGTAGAAGACTGGGAAACACAACCACCATGGTGATCACATTCTTGGGAAAAACAGTGCCATATTACATCGAATTTTCCGGCCTTCTTCTGCGGTGCTACCTCTACAAGAGAACCGTGCCACATTGCCGAACCTGCAACGAGACAGGCCACAGAGAGGACGTCTGCCCGCGGCCCCCCGCCACACCCAAGTGCAGAGAGTGCGGCACTTCGCTAGCAACGGAGCAGCACGAGTGCCAACCTCGGTGCTCTCTGTGCGGCGGGGATCACCCGACAGCAGCGAAAGCCTGCCCCAACAGGTTCCTGCCGCCCGTCAACCGCCGGAAACCGCAGCAGACCCCGAGAGCAGGCTCCTCGTCTCCGAGGCCGCGTGGCGAGCACTCAGCATCCCGCAAGTCGCGGTCCCCGAAACGACGCGGAGCTGTCCAGGGGAGGAGCAGTTCCAGGCCGCGTTCCGGTTCCAGGCGTAGGACCTCATCGCGACGACGGACGCCATCCCATGGCAGGACCTCGAGCCGTGGTCGTTCCGCAAGCGGCAGGAGGGGAAGCAAGGGAGCAGCGCAGGTCACGCAGCAGGTGAGCTGGGCACAGGTTGTTTCTCCCAAAGCTCGTCCCCCCCCCCCATTGACACAGAGCTGGCACAGGCACATGCCCAGATTAGGCGTCTCACTGAAGAAAACGCAAAACTCAAATCAGAAATCACTAGCGTACACGCAGAATTCGTAGCACTTAAAGATGAATTACTTGGAAGAAATAGCACTACCCATACACAAAACACTTCAACCCCACCCCCGGAGAAGCGGAAACGGGAAGAACAGCCAGCTCAAAAAGTCACTTCAAACCCGACACCGCAACGAGCAACCGCGCAGCCCACTGCACCGCAGGGAGTCATACCCGTCCAATATGCCACTCTCCAGAAGGTAGAAGAGGTAGTAGCAAAAGCTATTCAGAGCCTTCAGACATCCCTACAAGCTACCATGCAGCAACAACTCACAGCTATACAACAGTCAGCGGCACAACAACAACACTCTAACACTCAGTTGGCGGAACGCATCATGAGGCTAGAGGAACGCATACTAGCACTGGAAGCTCGTCAGAGCCGGCGCCCCAAGAAAACAGCTCATCAGACCCTACCAGAATTGCCAGATTCTCTGGGCTCCCCAGAACCCCATCTTGTGCACGCATCACCACCCCTTGATAACCAAGATGGCTCCGCCTCAACATATATGCAGTAGGCGCGGGGGCTCCTCAGGCGAAACCACGGTGTGGCAGTGGAATTGCCGGGGCTACAAGAACAAGTATGGATCACTGATACAATACATCGCTACATCAACAAGACCACCCGAAATCATCGCACTGCAAGAAACGAACACACACGTCCGCCTACCCGGATACGTCACTTATGGCACCGATACAGGCAGCAGCCTTCACACCCTGGTCAGTAAGAAGCTAGTGGCCGTTCAACACCATCTCCAGCAATCCGACCCGCTTGCCATTCTGCTCGAAATTATCCCACAGGCAACAAAGAAGAAGAGTCCCATGTTTGTTCTAAACGTCTACTGTCGGCCGAAAAGCGCGCCATCGGTCCTCAAACTGGTTTTGGAGCAAGCCACGCACGCAGCACGCAACCATCCGCTTCTAATTGTGGGCGACTTCAATGCAGCCCACCCCCTCTGGGGTTATACGTACACCAACCCCAGGGGAAACATGCTTCACAAAGTTATTGAGGACATGGATCTCACACTCGTCACCGATCCAAAGAATAGCACGAGGCTCGGCACAAGTGTTCAAAGAGACACGAACCCCGACTTAACCCTCACCAGAAATATCCCCCAAGCTTGCTGGACCAATCTGGAGGAGTACCTAGGCAGCGACCACGCGCTGCTAGCCACCACTCTCCATGGGCTCGAATACAAAGCCAGGATAGGCACGGCTCGCCTCACGGATTGGACCAAGCTGCGGGAGATAAGAGAAGAAAGAGCTGCGAACGAACAGAGCCAACAGCTTCAGTCAATTAAGGACTGGATCACTCCGCTTCAGAAGGATGTGAAGGCGCACACCAAAATGCTTGAAACATCCACCACCACTCCAAGCATCGACGCTCGCTTGCTCCACATGTGGGAAGCCCGGCGTAGCCTGCTGAAGCGTTGGAAAAGGCAAAGATTAAATCGCAAGCTCAAGAGGCGAATAGCACTACTTACACAAGAGGCTGCGGAATACGCTACCACACTATGCCGAGAGAATTGGCTATCCCTCTGCGACAGCTTGAGAGGACGACTGAGTACTTCCAAGACGTGGAAGTTATTGAGGTATTTAATCAACCCGGCCAGCAGCAAAACGGAATCCCACCACAATATGGCCCGAGTAATTCACCAATTTCCTGGAAATGAGGCGGACCTCCTTTTGGCTCTCAAAGCCCAGTACTTCCCCACACAGCCATCGGAGCCTCTGCCACCCTACACCGGCACCCCTAACGAGCTCCTAGATGAGGACATTCGTCTACATGAGGTAACAGCGGCGATAATGGGCTTGAGACGCCACACAGCCCCGGGAATGGACCAAATTACCAATAAGGCACTCGTAAATCTTGACAGCCCCTCGCTACTAGAGCTTACCGCTCATCTTAATGAAGTATGGAGGAAAGGAAACCTTCCCGAGGACTGGAAAATAGCCGAGGTTCGTCTGATACCGAAGCCAGGCAAGCCACCAGCCATTGAGAACCTACGACCGATCTCCCTCACTTCGTGTGTAGGAAAGCTCCTAGAGCACATCGTTCTCAATCGGTTACAACCATTCCTGGAGGACTCGGGGAAACTACCAACAACGATGATAGGATTCCGTCCACACCTCTCAACTCAAGACATCCTACTTCAGCTGAAAGAGGAGGTGATTGTACCAGCGACACGCAACTCCCCCACGGCTATCCTCGCCTTAGATCTTAAAGGGGCGTTCGATAACGTCAAGCACACAGCAATCTTACAGAGGCTAAACGCGCTGGGCTGTGGGGCCAGGACGTACTCCTATATCAGAGATTTCCTCTCAGATAGAAAAGCCATCCTAAAGGTCGGGGACAAAGCCACAAACCCCTTCCTACTGGGCGGGCGCGGCACACCACAGGGCGCAGTGTTATCCCCTCTCCTTTTCAATATCGCCCTAATAGGCCTACCGCCGCTCCTCGATAACATCCCAGGGATCCGGCATGGCCTATATGCTGACGACATTACCATCTGGTCGTCCACAGGGTCCATCGGGGAAATGGAGAACCGCTTGCAGGAAGCTGCAGACGTGGTGAGCGACTATGCTAGGTCATGCGGGCTCAGCTGCGCCCCCCAAAAGTCGGAGCTACTCCTGGTCTCACCGCGAAAGAAGCACAGATGCGACTCGCCCACTATCAACATACAGCTGGAGGGACACACCATCGTTCCGTCTCGGAGCGTAAAGATATTGGGAATGGTTTTCCAGTCGGATCGCACCAATACAATATTAATTCAAAAGCTTAAGACTACAACAGCCCAAGTTACGCACATGATCCGGCGAATAACAACCAAGACAAGAGGCATGGGGGAGGCGGACACGCTTCGGCTTGTCCAAGCCTTCGTCGTGTCTCGAATAACTTACGCTATTCCGTACGCACTACTCAATGAGACGGAACTCAAGAAAATCAACACAATGATCAGAAAGGCATATAAGCAGGCGATGGGTCTGCCAATCAGTACGTCCACAGAACGCCTACTACGACTAGGTGTGCACAACACGGCCGAGGAGCTGATCGAGGCACATTTATCCAGTCAGAGAACAAGGCTGGCGATTACGGAAGCAGGGAGGTCCATTCTCTTACGTCTGGGGCTCTCTGCCCCTATGAGCCATCCGACGCCTCAGACTGTGAGCTTACCCCATGCCATCCGGAGAAAAATCACCGTACGTCCTCTGCCTCGCAACATGCACCCAGTGCACCACGCAGAGCGAAGGGAGGCCCGCGCCCTGGCCATACACAAGCGATACGGAACTTTACCCTCTACAGCCTACACTGACGCGGCTTCTTACTCCAGACGCGCAGCCACAACAGCCACCGTAGTCGTCAACACAGAACATCGGAGCAGCATTTCGCTCACACGAAACAATCCCCTCCAAGCCGAGGAAGCGGCCATAGCCCTCGCTCTCTCCCAAACAGAGGTTGAAGTCATAGTGACAGACTCCCAACAGGCGTGCCGCAACTTTGCTAGCGGCAGAATTCATGCCACTACACTCCGGATCATCAATCAAAAGCCGCCAACGAGGTCAGTCATGATCATCTGGGCGCCAGCTCATCAAGGCATTCCTGGCAACGAGGTCGCCAACCACGTGGCTCGAGATCTGACCCACCGAGCCGACGCCGAGGAATCTGAACCCGAGCGCATGCACCCTCTAGTCTCTTACCAAGACATCACACAACACTACAAGCTAACCCGCAGAACATATGCACCCCCACACAAGTCACTACCTAGAGAGCAGGAGCGATTCCTCCGGGCTCTACAGGTCAATACATTCCCCCACCCAACCAGGAATCACCTCATAGACCCTACAAAATTCTCTCCGCAATGCCGCTTCTGCGCAGAGCCCGGGTCCCTCAGGCACATAGTAGGAGGTTGCAGAGCGGCACCATTAAATCATCCGAACCCTTACCCCACTAACGAGCTTTGGGAGAGAGCCTTGGCCAGCTCCGACCTCGAGGATCAGCAACGGCTGATTACGAGGGCCCAGGACGCGGCCCGAGCTCAAGGCATTCTGGACTGAGGACGCCTCTCCCTAGCTGCTTCACCTAATAAAAATGTTTATTCTCTCTCTCTCTGAGTCATGACCATCACTCTGTACAATATAAATGGCAGTCTGCCCTAACTTTGTGCGCACACTCGCCAAGCATTTGGACATTGATGTCAAATTCAAGAACTTGGACTACTCCAAGAAGGAGCAGTTCAGCGAAGAATATCTCAATGTAGGCCAGAACGAGATAAATATGTGTAGACAGATATTAGCCATTCGTGCGTCATCTTAAAAGGCCGGTTCCTGCAAACAGTGTTTTTCCTGCTTATAGTGCTACATTTTAACTTCTCGTTTGCATTCTAAGATAAACTACACGAAATTTTAAACACCTGTCCCGTTCTCCACTTCGCCCTTATTTCATATTGCAGTGAATTAAATTGCATTCAATAAACTACAACCTAAGCGCATATATTTTCGACTTGAAGTACCCGATTTCCTCTTCGTTTTAGGTAAACAACTGCTGAAATAATTCAACCGCAATATCTAATATTTTTAATATTATTGTCGTTATCTGTATTGTTACATAGCGTCTCTGCACCTTCGTAGTAGTGCGTACCGAGAATCCTTCGGTGTGCTCATAGTTAGGATGGAGCCTATGAATTGGGAATAAAGTACTATCATTGGAATTTGTAGTTGCTTTCCTTGCAATGTTTATAGAGCATGTATTTTATCGGGGCTGTGGTGTTCCCACACTTTAGGGCCGCTGAAGTTTCATCTTCAGTGAAAAATAAAAACTATGAATGAAAGATATCTTCATTGATAGTTTCTTCTACGCGTGGCCTAGGACAAAAAAAAACAGAGTCCCTGAGCCCGAGATTTGTTCAAGAACGTGTGACAATTTGCAAGCGCTGCAAAAACTATTGTTGGCGCTACAGTATAATTAGTAGATTTGTGCACAATGCGTTGTCAGCAGCCTCTCTAATTGTTATGAGTTTTAAAGAACATTTCACGTTTAATGAAAAGGCACCGTAAAGTAATGCATTTTGCTTCTTTCAAACTATGCGTTTGGAGACGAATATTGAGACAATTGCGCTGACAGATATCTCTTTTCTCGGTATTCCTGGGATTGAGGATGAAGGTTTTGTTGTCTACGAAAGGTAAGTCTTCAGGCAATATGTGCAGACTACGCTGAATTGTTCTTCATTTCGCGGCCAATGAACTGTAGCACAAGCATATAATTAGAGATGTATGTGATGTTTGAGCATCTGCGTCCTCGTCCTCCAGAAACGTGGTATAATTTACACTCACTGTATGCGTTATTACCTTTCATTCCTTAAGGCATTTTCGGCGCTGACTTTCACAATAACAGAGCCGATTGTTTCTGTGCCGAAGCTGCAATGGGGGCATATTGTTGTCTCCGCTCAGACGGCAGCGCACATATTTCGCTGACTGGAAACAGAACCGAATAATAGAGGTGTATTTCTCTAGACTTGTCGGAAGGCCTGGTACAATGGCTGAGAATGTAGTTTGAGAGAGCAGAGATTACTACCTCACAGCAATCGGTTTTTTTCTTGAAGGTGTTTAATAGAATTGCCGTCTAGGTTCTGAAAGCCATCATTCTTCTAAATAACAAATTCTTAAGTATGCAAATGCAATAGAGAACAGCGAAATCGTCATTGATGCAAGAACGACAACAAGCAACCTGGGAAATTAGCAGCAGAATCTTTCCTTTGGCCAGAAAGGTTGGTCAGCAAACAGTATGTCATATATATTATGATTGTCCAGAGATCAATTCCTTTACGACTCATATACTGTGGGCATGAAAACGAAACCAAAGAGGCGATTTTCACAGGAGTACTATGCGCGATAGTAAAGGCTGCAGACGCATAGGTAGCTCAAGCGTTACAAGCAGAAAAGTAAAACTCCGGAAAAACGCCAAGAATGTGATATGCTGTGCCCAATCAGCTTCACAGTGTTTATCATGGCCATAGCTTTTTGCAAATATTTGTGGCTACGTGTGAACCAGTCAGCAATGACGAGAAAATTGCAATGACGCGCGAAAGGCTTTTTAATGTTATTAAATATGGGGCACAGTTACTTGTGAACCATGCAAAATTTGAAGCGTGATTTGTGACAACTATAACAACCATACAGCAGAGAAAGCCAAGCACAGGGTTGACAGCGATTCTCTTTGTTGGCAGTGAGGATGTTATACTTCTTCCATTCCCCCTGTTGCATTCGGAGCAATAAAGGAGCGGCGTTTGCAAGCAGATTCTTTATATTTAGGTATAAAGAAAAAAAACAGCATAAAATAGATCAAGCCCCACAAGTGATATTTTTAATTTGCCTCGCGCATGAAGCTTCTAGGTCGGGATACACACGGCATGTTCGCAGTGACACATGCCAGTGTGGGCTCAGGTAAAGATGTGTGCAGAAATCAGTTCAAATATTAAAAAAAAACTGACCGATTCGTTCTTCGTAATTTTTTTATGAACCCAATGTCATTGCCTTATTCGCACTTTCAATTTTTTTTTCGAGTACTGTTCGAAGCCGGGAAGGGCCACGTGGCCGTGCTCCCCTCCATTGACCTAATCGTGCTAGAAAAGAATGTGGAAAACATTTTCCGGACACTGTTTTAAATGCAGCTGATTCATATCTGTGTTTCCACCAGCCCTATTACGTATCGAAGGTCCCTTCACCAACAATGAAGCTGTTTAAGAACTTATATAGTTGAGGACAAATCACATACAGACATTAAACTCAGGCGCAGCGTTAGACTATGGAGTAATTAGGAACCTTTTCGGTTTCTATAGTCAGGTTGGCTTCTCAGCCATATGTAAGATTTCCATTTCGTTTCCTTTATTAGCCTATTCCTTTCTAACAGAATTTTACGTTGTCGTCTGTGAGAAATTGTGGGGTTGCACCCTCAGTGGTGGACTCATGAAACAACTGCAACAGCCTTCCGTGACTAATTAAATTGTAGATGTGGGAAAATAAAGCAATTGTTCTTATGAAACGCCACGCACTTCTCGATATCTCTCGATGTACGTATTTACGCGCACCTCTGACAGTTTTCATTGAACCTCGCCAAATCGAGTGACTGGGTAGTGATTCGCCTTAACCTGTTAACACGCCAGCTTGTGTCACTGGGTATGAGCTGCTCTGCCGTGATAAAATAAATCATAACCATTTCTCCAGCGCGGGGCGCTATTAAACGCACGTCATTTTTGTAGACATAACTTTTCATTGATATATATTGACATATGCGTCAGGGCTAGAATTCTCGACAGTGTCACTAGATGGCACAGCGCGTCCAGATGCACGCGAAAGAGTGGAGCGTCAGCACACACGCCGCATAAATGATCCATTTGGCGGTAGAAATTCAGCGTGTCGCTCCGCTTCTTTATTCTTTATAAAATACACTTTGAATCTTCGAAATTGATGCGAAGGAGTAGGGGTGCTAAGTCTGCTTAACATTAAGGCTAATAGTAGCACTGTTTTAGAAATAGGCACCTTGAAAGTGGGCTACTAAATACATTGGAATCTGAGCGAACAATCTGTTAAAAGTGTATCAACGTATATAAATGTATATACTTGCGTTTATACGTATATAAAGTATATACTTACCTTCACAGCAATGCCATTGCCTACTACTTGCTCCGCAAGTACGCCCCCGATTCGGAGCTCTACCCGGCCTGCATCAAGACTCGCACCCCACATCCACCAGATTCTTTCATCACTCGCCACTACAATCCACAGTGAATCGGCAGTGTTCGTCGTAAGCACTCTATCTCGTTTCTGTCTTTGTGTTCAGAAACCTCGATATAACTACGAGGCACGCCTTAATACCCGACTCCGGATTAATTTTGGCCACCTGGGGTTCTTTAACGCGCACCCAATGCGCGGTAGAAAGCGTTTTAATATTTCGGGTTCCTCGAAACGCGGCCATCGCGTGAGGTATTTGATACCACACCCTCGCGTTTAGCATCCTAACGCCAATGTAGCCATGCCAGCATGGTGGATTACCCATTTTTCACCTACATTTTCTTGATAATTATAAGGTGTCTATATACCTCGGGTGTGATCGCCTTGTGTGGATATTAAGAAATGGTCGAATATATTGTAAGTTAAACGGCTTGCACGTATACATTTCAAATAGGTCAGGCAATAAGTTACATCAAGCAATAATTTCACAGATTAGCTATCTCCTAGTAGGAGTAGTGGCGCTGCAGAGTGTTATGGGCATGTCCTAGCAGTGTCCTTCAGAAATAAATTACGGACGCAGGTTAAATATGAAAGAATTGAGGAACGATGTGCGCAATACCTTCAGGTGTAGGCGTTACTTACGCGCTAAGTGATTGATAGTAAGTACATTTTCCCTTGTATTTAGGGCGTTACATGAGGCTTTGTCACTGAGCGCGCAATCGTCCGGTGTCCTCGGTCAGTTAAATGTGGCATGTAGTTTAAAATTTTAGGCCATAGTGGGCATGTCCGTTATTTTCAAGAGTTGACGAATTCTTCTTTGAATTGTGTTGGCCAATTTTCACAGCCACGAGTGTTTCTCATAGTGAGAATATGGATGTCCAAGTACCCTGCCTAAATAAATTTATGGCACGCAACCAATTTTGGGTCACGGCAAAAAACGTGCAGGCAAGCAAGCATCACTCGACGTAACTGAATATTTGCATTCATATAGCTTTATAATGGACGAATCAATATGTCAGCTGAAACTGACTTTAAGCATAAATGTGGAGTTCGCCTAATAGGGTCTCTAAATATGGACTTCTGTTTCAATGTAACTATAATGTACACGCTGCATACCTCGGACCTGCTAATCAAACCCTGTGAGCGAAGTGAAAATGTACTCGTGGTGTCTAATAACATTGGCAATGACAGCGGTGAATGAAAGTACGAATGCACTATAACTGCGTTTCTGCTATTCACGCCTGAAACAAAGTTCATGAATGAATACATGCAGGCATTACTAATATGATGCTACCCGCCGTGGTTGCTCAGTGGCTATGGTGTTGGGCTGCTGAGCACGAGGTCGCGGGATTGAATCCCGGCCATGGCGGCCGCATTTCGATGGGGGCGAAATGCGAAAACACCCGTGTACTTAGATTTAGGTGCACGTTAAAGATCCCCAGGTGGTCGAAATTTCCGGAGTCCTCCACTACGGCGTGCCTCATAATCAGAAAGTGGTTTTGGCATGTAAAACCCCATAATTTTAATATGATGCTAGCTAGCAATTTACTAGCGACGCTGTGGGCGTGATCTTTTTTAACCAGGGTTTAGGTGCATTCGAACATGCGCAACGCTGGCTCAGCTGTTGTTTCCTTGCGCTGCCGAGCACGACGTTACGGGTTTGGTTCGAGTCCCACTCCTACGGCATTTGGATGGATGGAAAATTAAAATAAATATGGCGCTCGTTTGTATTTAGGTTTAGAAAAGCAATTAATAATACCAGGCTGCGAAATTTTGTTCAGATCTCTCCACTATGGCATCCGCTATTACCTACGGTGCGATTTCGAGTAGTGATACCTCACAGTATGTATAAGCATTAAATAAATGGAAACAGAACATCTAGACAACCACTCCTTCTCATGCGGATCTTTTTCCCGTTGCTGACGTGAGTGTCAGAACGTATTATTGACGCATTTGCAGTCTATTTTTCAATCGCAGGAATAGTTTTGTCGTAAGCGTTAGGCAAAAATATTTGAAACAAAGTGCTTTTACTTCACCTGGAATGTGTACTCGACTATGTGAATGCGAGTATCGAACCTTTCCCGATCGTGAGATAAGGAGCAGTCGGCAAAGCGTTGGGTCGCAAACGTGATGACTTGTTGTCCATAACGCGAAAGATGTGCACATTTGTTTGGTGCAGCGTCCTCTAGTACATCAGAAGACGAAGCCTACGGCAGAGGAGCTTAGCGCATTTGAAGAGAATGTCATCAGAGGCCTGGAACACCTCATCGGTGACAACAAGTTTGCAGTCGGCGACAACTTCACCCTCGCCGATATCGCCTTGACCGCACGCATCATTGTGGCCCTTGAGGTAATGCTCCTTTGTGTTTGCACCGCCTCAGCAACAATATCGCGCTGATTCATAAACATGGTCAGTAACCAGCCCACTTTCGCGTGCGGCACATTCGCAAGACGATCATTGCAGGACGCAATGTGGAGGTCTGCACCAATTATAAAGCGCGCCAAATGCTCAAATAATTCACATTGACCACCTAATAATGCATATTGGACATGTCATATAGATCCAACATTAGTAAATTGCGCCAAATATTACCGGCATACTTCAGGTTGAAAATATCTGATTTTTGACCAATATGAGTAAACATGGAAAATATTTTAAACAATTGGAGGTTAGACTTTTCAACAATGCAAGTGAGGACTGGGCATTGCCATTGTCTATCGCAACCAACATGTACCAAAGTCGGAACGATGTCAATGTACATTACAGTAGATTTCTCTTGCATACCTGATGTAAAGTTACGTTTACCTATAGACTAAGGAATATTGGTAATATCCAATGAAGATAGCACCGGAGCACTTAAACCCCAGAACAGTAGTTTATAGTTTTACGGTGCCTCAACTTAATGCGAGCCAAACAAACACGTTTGAGAGAACCGCAACAATCTTTGTCGAAATTGCCTGAATATTTGAAGTTTTTGTAGTATTTTGGGGCAAACAGCGCTATTTTATAGAAATTCATATAGTGTTTTTTTAAAGACAGCAAATTTCTTTCGAATCTCTTGAGAAATCATACTTCTGAAGGCATCGTATCAGATCAAACCATTGAAAGTGGACATGCCTACTTTCCAAACGTATCGAAGGAGGAAAGTGAACTAGAATTGCCGTTAACGTTTTCGCCTATTCTCCGCAACAAATTCTTCCACCGTACCTAGATCAGATATCCTATGTCCCCAAATTTTTTTTCTTGAGAATCAAAGCGCACACTGTTCTCGAACGTTTTGTGCTTGGAAAAATGCAGACAACAAATATTTGATTCCTGTACCAAAGGACGTCACAAGAGAACGTTCGGCCGCTGTGAGGTATACAAACATTAAACATAGCCCAGAAAAGCTGTGCCAGCACAAGCGATTGGACTCTATATCACGCATGAAAGAAGAGTATTTTACAACATGGACAAGGGGCAAGAAAACTTATAGGACGCTTAAGCTACGCCCTTAATAGTGGAACGCGACAGTATTGAAAGATCCCTGTTTCTTGCGCTTCCCGGCAGCTGCAGCTTTGTAACCATAATGCCTACCTGGAAACGCTGGCGGCAAATGCTGTGCACGAAAGCGAGCTTTCTGGTAGAAACGAGGCCTCTTGCGTGGACTGATCTCCTCTTATTGTTTCGCACTTTAATATTCAAGTCTTACAAGATCTAACACAAAGGGTATGGGCTGTCAGTCTTTTTTTCTCATGACAATTGCTTGTGAGCTGTCATTCTGGGCATTCCAAGGAAGAACCTTGTAAATAATCAACGATAATGTATGAGAAAAGTTGGTGGTACAATAGTGATTAGGTGTGCTTGGTTCGGAATGACCTTTCGCGAAAGGAATATCGACGCTGGACGCTGGATTTCTGCGACGCGAGGTCCTTAGCTCCTGCCGCGTTAATATATCATCATCGAAACTTCAGAGCCCACAAAGCTCTCACGCAACAGCACGCGCGTGTGGCTCAAAGAGGTAGTGGGCGTTAGTCGACGCACGTGTCGGATCGAGTACAAAAACAGGCGAAGGAAAACAACCGAAGCCAAGATATGGCTTTAAAACAGCAGAAAGAGCAAAAACAAAATTTTATAATACAGGTTGGATTACATTTCGAGGGCTGCTCCCGACATTTGGGTTCCAGTTTGGTGTCACCTTCCTTGTAGATCTTTAAAATCAAGAGGAAACAAAACCTTCGGAGGACATTCTCGGTACAAGTAATTCGAGCACGTTCCCACCCGGAACACTTTACGAGGGGAACTTTAACGCGAAAGCATTAAGGGCCCCCATATCGAAAACGTCTGGCGTCGGCGTCCAGCGTCAACCATCGTTGCTCCAGAAATCACATTGAACCACGCATACGCAACCACGTAGCGCAAGGAAGTTACTAAACTAATTGAAGTTCCCAAGGTAAAACACGTCAGCAAAATTTTAAAGTGCAATTTAAGCACAGCCTACAGGCATGATAGCATCGGATGGTAATTTGAATACAAGAGAAAATATATTTCTGTTAGGAAGAACTCAAACCGCAAACCCCTTTTCCAGCGTTTCTATAATTCATAGAGAGGCCAAGATCTACGCGCGCCGGCGCGTGCAAATCTCAAAGGCCATAAAGCGGTGTGCCCTGTTCCTTGCAACACCTCTAGATGGCGTTCTCAGCCGCATCGTGGCTCACGCAAGAGGCTCCCCTTCGTGCATGGCGTTTACCGCCAGCGTTTCCCGGGGAATATTACGACTTCATAAGCTGCAGTTGCCGGGAAGCGTGAGAAGCAGTCAGGGATTTTCGAATACTATGGCTTTCCATTCTCATTGGCGAGGCTTAAACGTCCACGAAGTTTTCTTATGGAAGCCCAAACTTGCAGCCTAGAATATATAAACAGCACACCGAACTTGTGGTATTCTACATTTCTAGGGAATTGCAGTCACGTGCAATATTATTAGGCAAGAGTTCCACGTAGTACTGTCTAGTCAGGTAAAAGCATTGTTTACAAAGAAGCATGTCACTGACCAAGGCCAAAAGATCAAAACAAGATGATATTTCGGAATCTCTATGGATCCCGTGTTCGAATTCATTGCGACACTCTATTGTGAATGAGAGATCCATAGTGATCCCGAAACATCATTTTATTTTTATTTTTTAACCTAGTTCACTGAATTGCTTCCTTTTTAGCAGGCCAGCATGATGTTCAAACTTTTTTCTCCTCGTTTCGAAATGTATTGCAGTATTCTGTGGTTTCATATGGCAGGAATTTACTAGCTAGATTATCAGTCATGCATGAAAATCAACGAATAGATCTTGCTTTGTACCTTGTGTTATTGTGCAAGGGGCCCTATCACGTAAAACTTTTCAATATGTGTTATTCCGAAATCCTGACGTGAAACTTGCGTAACCGCCGACGCAAGCGTCGGGCGGTCACCCGCAGGGTTGCCTGAACAGATCATTCAAATGCTCTCCTTTTTCATAGGAGGTCACTTTTGTATGCTTGAAAAAGAAATAACATTGCCAACACTGAGTGGCTTGTCTTCTCTAACTGGCTTACAAAAGGCGAGGAGCACGCTCAAGTGGAGAGGTATTCGATGGGGCCGAGCCACTGCACTGAATATCGATAACCGGATGAAGAGGGCGGTGCCGGCGTCTGCGATTGGTCCACTTTCCCATACTCAGCTGGCGGTGGCTGGTCGAAAATCGCGGCGGCATGCAACGGAAGCTTAAAAATGACACTAAAATGGATCCTCAGCAAAGAAGAGTTGGCAGAACGCGGTTCAAAATGTTCTGAAAGTACTCGAAATTGTTACACGGCCACGCAAAAAGTTTTATTATACGCAAATAAACCCGTGCTCACCTACAGGTGCGAGTAGCCAGTGCATCAGCGATCGGCGGCAGCCATCTTTTATTCCTTTCGGAATGCAGAAGAAAATTAAGCTTTGTTTGGCATATTAATGTACATTTAACGCGTACAGTTTTTGTGATTTTGTGACGTTGCGTGACGTGCAGGTGAAGTGGATGCAGCCCGAAACTTTGGACCAGTAGCCGAGCGCTAATCGCGAAAGGCGTCGAGTCAGAAATAACAATTTTTCATTTATTCGGTCAAATAATGCATAATTATGTGTACACGTCATATCAGATGGTGAGCTATCGCGGTTTTCATGACGTCGCGTGACAGACAGGTGAAGTGAGGCTGGCCCAAAAAAGTTTTTACCAATCGCGGAGGGCTGATTGCAGAATTGAAACAGCGAAGTTTGGAATCGGTTTACATTATAGCGGACCAGGTTTCTAGCCAGAAAGTACGCATGCAGGCGGCTTTTCCACATGAAGAAAATTTGGACGATGTTAAGCTTCGCCGTTAGAGTGGGACGTGATAGCATTCAAAAATACCTGACTGCTTCTCATGCTTCACGTCAACTGCTGCTAATGTGAACGTAACGTTTACACGGAAACGCTGGGAACTAACTCTGTGCACGAAGGCGAGCTTTCTGGCATAAACTAGGCCCTTGCTTGTGCCCGGATGCGTGAAGACGAACGCCATCTGAATGGTGTTGCAAGGAACCGGCGTGCCGCTCTTTGAATTGTAGAAACGCCATGAAAGGGGTTTGTATTTGATTTCAGCGTAATGAAATTATATTTTCTCATTTATTCAAATTACGCTATCATGTCTGTATAGTGCGTGTAAGTCGTACTTCCCGAGTTTTCTGACGCATTTTATTTTGAGGATTCCAATTACTTCAGCACCATCCCAGCGCTACACGCAGGTCCACCACGGTTGGGTATGCGTGGTTCGCAGTGATTTTTACTTCGCAATTCGGTCGACGCTTGACGCTTGACGCTTGACGGCGACGCCAGATTTTCTGCGACACGGGGCTTTAACGCTACCGCGTTAATATGTGTATGCTATCCTCTAAAACATGTTTCATGGGCCTTCTGTGAGCATAAAGAAAATTGATGTCTTCCACGGCAAGTGCATTTTAAGTTTATTGGACGCAATAGTACGCTTAATACGCGAGTGTTTGAGCGATATGTAGGTAGTCGATGCCCATGCTTTTCCACTTCAAGAGACGTAAGGGGTGCAGCTATTCTGTTGTGCCCGCCTTGACTTTCTGAAGAAGATTCCATAAGCCTGCTTCTTTACGGTATCATACTATGCTTAGCTTGTGGTAGGCGTATGCTGTTGTCCTTGCGACTGGTGCCTTGTAACCAACGCAAAGACTACATCGCCTTGTTCAGCAGATAATGCTGTTGGGCCTATTGGGGTACAGCCGAATGCAGTGCGATGCCTAGCATAAACTAACCAGCTTGGTGTTTGCTATCTTTATCTCGTTCATGTTGCACTTTCTTTACCTTTACTTTGTCTGTTAGTGGTTCTCATGAAGCCGATGTTGCTGCCGTGCCTTCGAGCAGCCTAAATCAAATTCAAGCATTTATATGCACTATGATTAAACTTAGAAGTTAACCATTTTACGATTCATGTGCATTTCAGAACAAGTTCGTTGACCCTGCCAAGTTTCCCAAGCTGGCAAGCTACTACGACCGAGTCAAACGCCAGCAGTCTTACTTTGAGAAAATTTACAGGCCAGTCATAAACAGCATGGAGCAGCTGTTCGATAGCCTGAAATAGCTTTCGAGGTGCTAGTAAAATGTCCGGCCGAACGTTGTAGGGTACCTTTATTGTTTAAGAAATATATTTGTTTTCAAAGTTATTCGCAGAGGTCACTACATCTGTTACGGGTCTAAATATGTTATTTGTGTCTTTTCTGTGCGGTTTTTAAATTTCTATCCTGGCATTTTTAGTAGGGGTGCGCGAGTATACGTGACTTTCGAATAACGAACCTAATAACATCTTCTTGCAATTGGTCTTCGAATCGAAAACTCACTATTCCAAAATGCCAATATTTTCCGAATAATTCAAAACATCTAATTCGCCCAATTAGGCGCAAAATTGCAGCAATGATACGGTAACGTTTCGCTTCTGCGTGCATAGTATAGCTATAAATGCTGAAAACGTGCGTAGTAGAGCAAGCGACATCACTTAAGTAGCGATACTTTACAGGCTGTGCAGTGATCACTCGCCCAATCTGACGAGCCCGTGCTTGCGAAGCAACTGCTCCGTTGCTCCTATGGCCCTATTTGGGGTTTAATATAAACAACGCTTTAGAACGTACCATGTAATGACAGAAACTTGGAAACTTTATTACTGGAATGTGAATACCGTTTTATAATAGTTCAGATACTGAGTTTTTATTATTGCAGAACTATACGATATTCGATTCGATACTGATAACATTCTATACCGGTTTGACTCGGTCCCAAAAGTCACTATTCTTTCTTTCTTTTCTTCTTTATGCAATACTGCAAACCTTGTACAGGTCCAAGCAGGGTGGGTTAAATGGCAACAAAACTATAATAACAAAGGTAAAAACATTAAAGTATGGCGAAAGGCAATAAAGAATCATTCTAGTCGGTTACAGTGCGAGGAAAAAATGAAAACAAATAAATCTGGTCCCGCAAAATACGGCGTCAGTATTTGCGGGACCAGATCACAGATCGGTGTACTGTTGGAATAACATAACTTTTTATGGGGTCTGTATCAGGATCGGAGAACTTGCAGCACGCGATGGTTGGTCGCGCTACTGAACATAACCACGCGTGTTTTAAGGGCTGGTATTAGTTTTTGTCAGTCAGCGTCGTTCAGGGTGTAGGAATAACGAAACCTTTGGGCGATTTGCAAGGTTGCGGCCTATTGGCCCGTGATCTCAAAAGCATGCTATTAAGATGGTAAGATAAAACCCACCTCTCAGCTTTCGATAATTATCGAAACATTTAGGCTACTTAGAGTAATGCTCGTTTGCACGTGATCATATTTCTTAGTAGTTGGGAACAGTTGTCTCTGTTGACTGTTATATTTGTGTCAGGCGACGGCCATCACTGAATAACCGTGTCGCCGGCATACGGCGCTTAAGCGCCGTCTGGCGTTTACACTTTGTTTGCCTAACTACGCTTGAAACGTAAAAGAGCGTACTGGTGGGATAACTAAACGTGTGCAGGGATTTGTAGTACGATCGGAGAATTGCTGCACGTGATGGTTGGCTGGCCACGCAGCTGAATTCTCCCATGCGTTTTTTTTAGGCTCCTATGTTCCTTGTGCCAAACAATCTTGTACATGTGTGTTTATCGGTATCACAAAAGTTTTGGGCGGTGACTTGTTAAACTGCTGCTTACTGACACGTTGTCGGAAGCATGTTAATATAATGGCGAGGTGATGCTTACGTGTCAGCTGTCTGTAACAATCAAAACGTTTACGATACTTATGCGACCATTGCTCGTTCGCATGCTGTATATTTAGTAATCGGGAACGTTTGCCTTGTTTGACAGTTAATTATGTTTGTCACGCGCCTTCGGCGATTAACAACGTCGCTTGAGATTCGTCTGCCGTTTGCATTTTCTTTGCTTAATCGAAATTGCAAGAGTATTGGCAAAACCGCCTGAGGATGGAACAACGGAACTTTTCTAGGCATTTGTATCTCATGGCAGCACCCCTTACACATGACGGTTCGTCAACCAAGCTGCCGCACCTTTCTTTACCCTCCCATTTAATACAATTGGCGCCACCACTTCTTCGGGCATGTGTGCGCCACGTACTGTACAAGATTACGAGATTGTTCCATCCCCACATTGTAATTGTTTAGTTAGTGAAGCTGTAGTTAACATTCGCCTGATCGTTTTTTTTTTCATTGTGATAGAAATTGTAGGAATGCTCCAGGGGAAATTGCGCTGATGTGGTGCACGCCGGGTATGTGCACAGCGGTTTGTTGTTGCTTCGTGAGCACTCTTCCCGCGCAGCTGCAGTGTCAAAGGTTGCGTAAACTCAGCTCGGCAAGCTCTCGAAACGTGTGGTGGCGCGAAGCAGCAAGAAATGATCGCTTGCCGCTTGCTGCTTCACATCACCCCACCAGCGTTCGAACAGCGAGTTTCCCCCGTTATTGAGCAGGATGTGTTTTTATTTGTTTTTGCGCACGGCACCAAGGTTAATAATTCATGAAGTAAGCGAAGCTTTACTATAATTTACACTCGCCGTAACACGCACAGCTGCCTAATTTAATTATTATAGATCTTTGGTAATTTGGAATTCCAATCAATCCCTCCCCATTCGGGAGAAACTGCACTATTGTTACTTCTATTAGCTCGCTTGACAAAGTAATGCTGACGTAGAGACATCAGGATAATTGCTGTAGTCTTTCCACGGAGTAGAAATTATTCCGTATTTTCTGGTGTCCGTCTTCTCAGCTACATTGTATGAGGCCACCAAGAAGCGAGGTCGCGTTTAGAACCAGCAGATTGCTGTTAAATGTGCAGCTTGTTAACACGCACTTGGTGGATAGCAATATGTGTACATATTTCTAACACGTATTTCTTGCGTACTTCATAGCCATGCTGTGTGCCTACAATCAGCCTGATGTCACCTTAGGCCGACATCATTCTTCGCTGATGCTCAGTAATAAAGCAAGCCCACAGAAATCTGTTGACTTTCTTAGCGAACTTTCTTAGCACCTCTGATCTGAAGAGTGCATTTTCATTTCTGCAACCACAGAAATAATCCTGCAGCATGACTAGTAAATTGACCGTGACCTTTTCTGTTCTGGATGTGCAACCGTAGATGAAAGGCTGCACCCAGCAATTGGTAAGTTGCTTAGGGGCCGATGTACGCGTGAACTCTGCGAAAAGTTGTCTCTGTGATTGTACAAGCAAGTCCACATAAATGCGCCACAAAATTTCTTAGTACCCATGAAGTGTAGTGCATTTTGCGTCTGCGACCACTGAAGTCAGCTTGCAGCAAGCTTCAGTTAATTGTTTAGTCATCATGATACCTGTGATCTTTTCGGAAGTACATGTATCTACAGCCATGGAAAAACAGCCACACTCAGCATTTGGTCACTTTGAGGCCGTCTGGTACCCGGGACTTCTCAGGATGAGTTTATGTTTGTGTGACCGCTGAAACAAACCAGCACAAATCCTGATAAATTCTGGCAAGGATTAACTCACACAGTGGATTTCTGCGTCTGTGACCACTCAAGCAAGTATGCTGCAAGGTTTTAGTGAACCATGTAGTAACCAACGTACCCGTGACGTCTTCAGCAGTGTTTGGAAGATAGGCTGCATTCAGTCTACTAATTTGCTCAGACGCTTTGGAGCCTGCGAACCCTGGAGGTGAACTCCTATATGCGACCACTCAAGCGCAGCAATGATTTTGTAACTTCTAGTACCTGTGAACTCTACATGGTTTCATACTGAAGCAAGTGTCTTGTAACTAGTTTTGTACCTGCGAACTCTCCAGTTGTGTTCGTGTATGTAACTGCTAAAGTGAGCCTTTAGTAACTTTAATGACCAATGTATCTCTAAGATCTTGAGTGTTTTACTATGTGCGACAGCTGACGCAAATTTTGCATTTATGTGCTTGCAGCCGCTGAAGTGAGCCAGCTCGCAGTAGGCCTCCTACAAACTTCCTTTGCGCCCGACCCTTACAAAGGGATATTGAAAATCGTTTTCTAGTCGAGGTGAATCTGCCAAATATGGTCTCATCACTAGAAAAGATTCGCTTTGGTGACCTTATCCAGAATCTGCCATAGACAAAGAGTGCATTTGCAATATAAATGGGTGACCATACAGCAAGCAGATGTTTGTGTGAACAGCGGCACTAGTATTAGGTAACTTCGTTGATGTCTAATGAAATAGTGACATCTTGAGCATAAGTTTTGTTATTGTGTGCAACTACTGAAGATGGCCTGCAGAAAGGCTCTTGTAAATTCCTTATTTTGGCTGACATATCTGAACTTTACGGCAAATGTTTCGTTAATATTGCTACGGCACAATATGTGCGATCACGAAAGGCCAGCAGTGTGAAGACGACGACGACGATTTAGAAGCTAGCGCGGGCTGTTGCCTCTTGGCCAAGCGCAGCGTATTTTCCTTGTAAATATATTTGTACATAGCTTGTCGTCTGCGTCTTCCTACGTAACATATTTGGTGGAGGTGGACGTTCCCTGTACCTCGTCACGGAGCTTCGCAGTGGACGGTACGTCGAGCCTACCTTCATGGCTCCCGGCGACGCCAACCCGACTCCACCGGCTCCGACACCTGCTGCCACTTCGACGACCTACATCACCCTCTCCGCTCCCCGTGATCCTGGCGTATTCTCGGCAAAAGATGGGGAAGACGTCGAGGACTGGATCAGCCTTTACGAACACGTCAGCCGCAATAACCGGTGGGACCCAACTATCATGCTCGCCAACGTCGTCTTTTACCTCGGTGGCACACCTCGAGTTTGGTATCGGACGCACGAAGACGAGCTGACCAGTTGGGATTCGCTTAAGCAAAAGCTTCGAGACTTGTTCGGCAACCCCTACGGTCACCAACTTGCCGCGCAGAAGGCGCTTTCCGGTCGTGTGCAGACGTCAACGGAGCCCTACGTCACGTACATTCAGGACGTCTTGGCTCTGTGCCGCAAAGTTGACACCCACATGACTGAGTCAGACAAGGTTTCCCACATCCTCAAAGGCATTGCCGATGACGCCTTCACCTTGCTCGTTTGCAACAACGTAGCCACGGTGGATGCTGTTATAAAAGAGTGCCGCCGCCTGGAACTCGCCAAAAGCCGACGTATTGACCAGCAGTTTGCCCGTCTGCCCAACACCCCAGCGACATCTTCCTGTGCCGACGCTCCTCGTCCCAACAACACTGCCGATGTTACCAGGATCGTCCGGCGTGAGATCGAGGCCGCCTATCCGGCTGCCTTCGACTCCAGTCCCACCACCACATCTGCAGTCACGGTCTCACTGATCCAGGCAGTTGTCCGCCAGGAGTTTGAAAACATGGGTCTTCACACCATCTGCTCGGCCCATCGCCCTGATACCCGCCCGGCTTCTTCGATTTCGCCCCGTCCCGCATCTTCTTACCCACCCCGTTTCCGCAACCCATCTGAATGGCGCACTGCTGACGACAAGCCTATTTGTTTCCACTGCCATCGCATCGGGCACATTTCTCGGCACTGTCATAGTCGCTGGAGTTCCCCGATCCGGTCTACTTGTACTGCCTACTCTCGCCCCTCAGGTGGCCCTTCTCGTCCCTATGCCACACGCTCCGATAATGCCGCCACTGATTCTCCTGCAACGAACCGCCCCTATTCTCGTTCGCCTTCGCCCCAACGACGACAATCTCGCTCTCCCCAGCCCCGTCGCTCCTATTCGCCGACTCCCTTCGGACGCCGCTCCCAGCCGGAAAACTAGACGATGCAGCGCCTCGAGGTGACGCTGCATTGCCCCCTACGCCGCCAAATCCTCTACTGACTTTGCCCACTCATCTGAACCTTCTTGACGTGCAAGTCGACGGTGTTTCTGTGTCTGCTCTCATAGACACTGGGGCGCATTTGTCCGTCATGAGCGCTGACCTTCGTAACCGGCTCAGGAAAATTATCACGCCCGCCACGACGCCTGTTGTCCGTGTCGCCGACGGCGGAACAGCCCCCGTCTTTGGTATGTGTACCGCCCGCGTCTCCTTCGCCGATCGCTCAACAATCGTGCTATTCACAGTCATCGCCCACTGTCCCCACGACATCATCCTCGGCTTACACTTCCTCTCCGCACATTCTGCTCTCATCGATTGTTCCGCCAGTACTCTCCGCCTTGACCTGCCTGTTCTGGATCCTGCTGAACCACACCCCAGTCGCCTCAGTTCCGCCGACTTCGTTCGCTTGCCAGCTTCGGCACTGACCTACGTTGACCTAGTGTCATCCCCACCAGTCCCCGACGGTCACTACATCGCGGCTCCTATGCCAGACGTCCTCCTTACACACGGGATCACAGTACCCCATACAGTTTTATCTATTACGGCGAATTGCGTCTGCCTGCCAGTGGTCAACTTTGGCTTGACGACACAAGTGCTGCCACGTGGGATGTCTTTGGCCCAGCTTTGTTCTTTCGAGGATCACTCAGTAGCATCCATTGCAGTAGACGACCCTTCATCCGATACTCCTCTCCCATCGCAGTCGACAAATTGTACCATCGCTGACTTACGGAAAATGATTGCCCCCGACTTGCCCTCCGAGCACGCTCGTGAACTCTACCGCGTTCTGTTTTCCTACCACGATATTTTTGACTTTAACGATCGTCCTTTAGCCCAAACTACAGCTGTCAAACATCGCATTAATACCGGCGATGCCCCTCCCATTCATCGCCGCCCGTATCGAGTGTCACCAGCTGAGCGTCAACTTATTCACGCAGAAGTTCGCAAAATGCTTGCCAAGAACATTATTGAACCGTCATGTAGTCCTTGGGCGTCACCGGTTGTGCTGGTAAAAAAGAAGGATGGCTCATGGCGCTTTTGCGTGGATTATCGGCACCTTAACAGGGTTACCAAAAAGGACGTGTATCCCCTACCTCGGATTGATGACGCCCTTGACTGCCTCCACGGTGCTCGCTATTTCTCCTCTATTGACCTTCGCTCCGGCTATTCGCAGATTGCCGTGGACGATCTCGACCGCGAGAAGACTGCCTTTGTAACACCCGACGGTCTTTATCAATTCAAGGTGATGCCGCTCGGCCTATGTAACGCTCCTGCCACTTTTGAACGCATGATGGACTCCCTTCTTCACGGTTTCAAATGGTCCACGTGCTTGTGCTACTTGGACGACGTTATCGTATTCTCCCCAACGTTCGCTACGCACCTCGAGCGCCTCTCAGCAGTCCTGGACGTTTTTCGGCGAGCCGGTCTGCAACTCAACGCATCGAAGTGCCAATTCGGCCGTCGCCAGATTACCGTCCTTGGACATCTCGTTGACGCGAACGGAGTGCAACCGGACCCAGGCAAGATCCATGCTGTTACGCACTTCCCTGTTCCGAAGTGTGTCAAGGATGTGCGCAGCTTCATCGGCCTTTGTTCGTACTTCCGCCGTTTCGTGAGGAATTTCGCCGCCATAGCACGACCACTAACCGACCTTTTGAAAAAAGACGCTCCTTTCCAGTGGGGCGATAACGAGGCCTCTGCATTCTCTCATCTAATCGACATTCTCACAACGCCTCCCGTTCTGGCCCATTTCGATCTTTCTGCGCCTACCGAAGTCCGTACTGATGCCAGCGGTCACGGAATTGGAGCAGTACTGGCACAACGCCAGCGTGGCCACGACCGTGTTATAGCTTACGCCAGCAGGCTCCTCTCACCCGCGGAGCGCAACTATTCCATCACTGAGCGTGAGTGTCTGGCCCTAGTTTGGGCGGTTGCGAAATTCCGCCCATACTTATATGGCCGATCCATTTCCGTTGTCACAGACCATCACGCGCTTTGTTGGTTATGCTCATTGAAAGACCCTTCAGGAATACTTGGTCGCTGGGCCTTACGCCTCCAAGAATATTCGTTCTCTGTCACCTACAAATCTGGCCGACTACACAAGGACGCTGACTGCCTGTCTCGCTACCCGGTAGACGAGCCTGACGACGCCGACAGTAGTACCGCCGACGGCATTTTCTCTGTGTCTGCCTTCGCTAACATCGTCGATGAGCAGTACCGAGACCTATCGCTGCGAGTACTCATCGAGCGTCTGCGCTCTACACCTACCGACGCATCCGTTCGCCGATATGTCCTCCAGGGCGGTATTCTGTACCGAAGGAGCTTCCTCCCTGATGGCCCTGATCTTCTTCTTGTCGTGCCAAAACATTTACGACAGACTGTGCTCTTTGAGATGCATGACGCACCCACTGCAGGACATCTTGGGGTAACCCGCACGTACGACCGCGTCCGCCGCCGCTTCTATTGACCTGGTCTCGCTCGCTCCGTTCGACGCTATGTTGCTGCCTGTGATCCCTGCCAGCGTCGGAAGACACCTCAGGTGCTACCTGCCGGTCATCTCCAGCCGATCACCGTCCCTGTGGAACCGTTCTTTCGTGTTGGATTAGACCTGCTCGGTCCCTTTCCCACGTCATCCTCTGGGAACAAATGGGTAGCCGTCGCGACTGATTACGCCACCCGATACGCTATCACTCGGGCTCTCCCTACCAGCTGCGCCACTGACGTCGCGGACTTTCTCTTGCGTGACATTATCTTGCTTCATGGCGCCACGCGACAGCTGCTTACTGACCGTGGTCGAAACTTCCTCTCGAAAGTTATCGCTGACATTGTGCGTTCCTGCTCCATTCAACACAAACTGACTACTTCATACCATCCTCAAACCAATGGCCTGACAGAGCGGTTAAACCGTACTCTTACCGATATGCTGGCCAAGTACGTTTCCAAGGACCACCACGACTGGGACATTGCCCTTCCTTACGAAACATTTGCGTACAATTCTTCCCGGCACGACACCGCCGGATTTTCTCCCTTTTATCTACTGTACGGTCGCGAACCTACCTTGCCCCTAGACACGGCACTTCCTCCTGCTGCGGTCTCAACAAGCGAGTATGCGCGCGACGCCATCGCCCTCGCCGACCATGCACGCCAGCTTGCCCGTGCTCGACTTACGGCCTCACAGACCACTCAGCAGTGTCAGTACAACGCCCGCCATCGTGACGTACAGTTTTCACCTGGTGCGCTCGTGCTCCTGTGGTCGCCCTCTCGTCACGTCGGACTTTCAGAGAAGCTTCTTTCGCGATACACAGGGCCCTACCGCGTGCTGCGCCAGGTGACGCCTGTGACTTACGAAATTGCTCCTGTGGGCTCAAGCTCGTCCTCTCCTGTGGCATCTAGTGATGTCGTACACGTCAGTAGGCTCAAGGCCTACTACACTGCTTCCGAGTCCGATCTTTAGTCGCTCCTGGACGGCGCTTTTGCAGCCGGGGGTAGTGCTACGGCACAATATGTGCGATCACGAAAGGCCAGCAGTGTGAAGACGACGACGACGATTTAGAAGCTAGCGCGGGCTGTTGCCTCTTGGCCAAGCGCAGCGTATTTTCCTTGTAAATATATTTGTACATAGCTTGTCGTCTGCGTCTTCCTACGTAACAATATGCCTACGCCCACGTAAGTGAGCCGCAGGAAGCATCATGGTAAATTCCATAGAGGCCTCCACTGCAAGTTAAATTTTCTTGCTACCCAAAGTGCATTTATAAATAGTTTAATTTCTGCACACGTATACTGGCCATGATGCGTCATAGCCTATAAGGGATTAGCTTGTATGATGAAATTATTGAGTACTTTGTTTGCATTGATGTGGTTTACTGAAAACTACTGAGTGCATTTGAAGGTTGAACTTTGAATGTTCCTGCAAGTGTTTCTTTGAAATAAATGGCTGTATGTTTATTGAGATTGTCAAATGATTCAGAAGCTTGCAGGACATATTTCAATAGATTCGTTCCTGTTAGCACAAAAAAGTACAGTTCCGATCTCCTGACCTATTGCTGTTTATGCTATATGTTTAGATTTATTGTTTATTCATTATGCTTTATGTTATGTATTACTATAGCCGGTAATTAGGTGACAGTGCTTTGCTACACTACAGACTTCTTTAGCATGCTTTAAGATGCGCTGGGCTGTGTGCTTTGTCTGTTCTCTGGTACTTCAGCTTTTACATGCCAAAAATATTTGTTCACCTTATTGACTATTTCGCCGAAGGCTGAGGCTATACTCAAAGGCAACACGAACTATATCGCCTCCGAGGAGTCTGAGAAATGTCACATTATATGGTTCCAGGCTCACACGTCCTCCGACACCCCCGTACCAAACCTGAACGGGGAGGTCCACCGGTAGCGTGAGGTCTCCCATTCCTCGCCCGCGTATAGCGATCCTCTCTTGGGGTTGGAAAGCCAACAGAGGCATGGACAAAGAGAGACAGAATCACCAGGTACTTTGATATCACAAAATTTTATCAATACGCCAGGCGCGTTTACCCGCCCCCTAACCCCAAACTCGACAGGACCTAAGCGGTAGACTGGAGGTAGTTATAAACCGAGACCTTCCCCAACCCTGTCCATCTCAGCAGGATATATCCGGGCATCTATTCAGACGATAACTGCAAACCATGCGGCAGGGGTCACGCATCTCTTAGACACATTCTCTGGCAATGTGAGATTATATGCAGAAAAAAATGCAGTTTCCCCAGATGAAGCTGCGGCGCGATGGACGGCCGCGTTGCGCAGCTCAAACCTCCAAGAACAACTATGGACCATCCACCAAGCCCTTGACGATACAGGATCTCCGGACCTCCTTAGGGGCGGCCTAGGCCCAGGCGATGAATTTGCCAGACCTTCCATAAAGTTGTTACCACCAACGCCTTATTGACTCCTGGGATAGAACTTTAAGAGCCACACAGTTCTTTTTAATCATTGCCTCACGAGCCAACACAAAACAAGGCCAATCAGACCTTTTTAATGGTATGTAAAATGCAACAGACCTGCTGCCATGCTAGGGAACATTATCAGGAACGTCGCTATTAATTTATAGTCAATATGAACGCTCTGTGGATATCCTAAAACCACTACCAAAAGTCTCACAAACGTCCTTTGTACAATTAGGAACTCAAAATGTCCAAGAAGCGTCCTACATCCTCACAAAAGTATGTGTTTGGACGTGCTCGGGATTAATGCAATCAGAATATTCTAATTTCAACGTCCCTCGGACGTTTGCGGGACGTTTCTACGAATTTGAATTCGCGTGCATGGGATGATCGCATGGATATCCCAATATGATCCACAGGAACTTTACGTATATCCTAGGGACCTTTAAATGTCCCATTGCTGAAATCTGTTGGACATCTGTTGGCCTTTAGTGGTCCAATGGGTGGCGCCATCCTCATCCCGCCAGCGTTCTGAGACGCCTTCAGGGCAAGCTAATCATATGTATTGATCATAAAGCTTCAGCTTCGGGCGCTGGAGCGAAATTTGTTACAGGGAAGCTTTCTTTGTCTCTTCGACTTTCCCACTGCTGCTGCTGCTGCTGCTGCTGCTGTCGGGCACACTGTGTACAAGACAGGAGCCAGGCGATGCGAGAAACTCGTTGGGCCCCAGCGAGTCGAATGTGCAGAATTCCCTCTGGAACTCCCGGGGCGTCGCCTCATTAGCCTCTTGACTGCTTTAATTATCCCCTCTCAAAAGCATTGCAGAAACTTAAGCGCTTACCTTTCTACTAACGTGCTAGTCCAGAGAGGACGTAGACAGAGCTGTAGAGAGGAGCGAGGAGAAGAGGAAGTTTCCATACAAAGGGGGGGGGGGAAGGAACGTGATAAGGTAAGGAAACCCTACTACTACATGACAGTGGTTGAGTGGAAACTAGATTAGCTTAAGCTCAAGGTATGGTGCAGTATGTTCTTGCTAGTTTTGAAAAATAAACACTATGCAAATATGTCACGCGGACAAATCACACATAGCGTGCAGAAGCACAGCCGCTTCAAATGAAGCTCACCGCAGTGTCCAGGCGATAGTGCGGAAGCGCTCTACCGTGAAATCAACACTTCTGTACCTGTCACGGTAGCCTTGTGGCCATTGCATTGCTAGAGGTCGCCGATTTGATCCCGACCGCGGCGTCCGCATTTCGATTGGGACAAATTGAAACGAAAGTGCGCTTAGGTTTTGCGACACGTTAAAGAGCATCACAGTGTCAAAATAATCCGGAGTCTACCACTATGGCGGGGCTCATAATCCGATTGTGGTTTTAGCACGCACAGCCCCATAATACAATTCAAGTTTAATACTTCTACAACGATATGCCTTGTGAGCTAAGGACAATGCTCAACACTCTCATGGGTTATAAAATATGACGTACAATAACCGCTCAAGAAAACTCCTTTCGCTGAGTGTTCTGTGTACTACACAGAGAAACAGAAGTGGTACACGCAAGGTAACATTTATCTACTCACCACTCTCGTGTTACACCCAACGTTCAATAAAATAAGTTTTCGCCGCCAACATCAAAGCTAATTAGCGTCGATCAAAGCAGCCAGAACAGAAAGCTTCCCTTACGTTGATTCTCACAGTGTGTGGGATATGCATAATTTGTTTTCTGTCTTCTTCTCGCTTAGTGCCTCGGGGCTATGAAAACTGCCACATTTTTGGCTGAACACCACAACGCGGCCTCGTTCTCATATGTCAAGATTACCCGCTTCAAGAGCGGTGCCATACGCGTAGTAAACGTTTGATGCCATGGTTTGCCAATAAACATCAAACTTAGCAGACTCAATGGCGACTGCTCGCTGCCGGGTTCTGCCGATGTCAAACTGCCAGTAGATGTCTTCCAGAGAAGTGTCTAGCTCATTGGTTCATTTCATAAAAGATTATATTGTCAAAAAAATTTCCCTTAAATTCCAGAATTAGGAAGGATAACTTTTTGCAATCCACAGCCCATAACTATTAAACCCGTATGCGGTGCTTCCTAAGAGAAGTACTATCGTTGTCATAACAAAGTTCCACGCCTCGAAGCTGAAAAGCGGTGTCCGCCATAATGTACTAAATATTTTAATAGCGAAGAAATCTTGAGTATCGCTGCTGCCCCGCCTGGCATACAGCTTCCTTTTTCTGCAAGAACCAAGCGGCAGTAGTGATTCTCGAACTCTATTGGTCGCATTTGCGTTGCACGGTTACGACATCCTAGCTGACACCACTGAAGGCCTTCCGGAGTCTCACCGGCCTCTGCTCATACATACTTTGCTTCGTACGCGATGTGACCGGCCCAGCTGCGCGGTGAGGTCACTTTCTTCATTATGCAGATCTTCGTACTTCAACACACTGCAGCTCGGGAAGTCGTCAGTGACAAAGGGCTTGTATTATCTCCCTAGTGGTTGAATTAGGGCATCCTTACCGAGTGCCACGTAATCTGGTGCAGATCAACCGCATGACATCCTCAAGCTACTCGATTAACTGAGAGCTTCAGCAGGACCCTTAGCGAAATGCTCGGCACATACACGGCATCCACCAACACCAACTCCAAATTGGTTCCTCTTTTGGTAACATGTGTGTATAGCACCGCCATGCAATTTACCACCGGCTTCTCAAAATACTGTCGTTTATAAGGAAGAAAATCCTCGCGCACGTTGGACAGAGTGTTTCCATACTAGCGAGACGCCTCCAAAGGCCGGACAATATGAGGAGTGTAGCCGAGCACGTGCAGCAGTGCCAACTTGCTTGTACTTCGGCAATATAAGGTGAAACTCATCAAGAGAATCTACGCGACATTGGTATGACCAATGCAACGCTCCATACTAATTCCCTTCTTTGGCGGTGGATAACACATCACGCTCCTGGTACATCTCCAAAGCTTGGGGCGCAATATAATGGGCCCTACCAAATCGACGACGAAGTCTCCGGTAAACTATATGGTCGAGCCTCTCACGCCGCCTTACGACATTCAGCTTTGTGAATGCAAGACCGTGCACGTCAACCACTCCAAACCAAATTATCATCCCATTATTGAACTGTTACCATCGGTTAGCAGGATATCTTTACTTCTTTCAGGGGGCCAATGTAACGAAGAAGAGAGTGCAAGCATCGTTACAGCGGCTTGGCTCTTAAAGACCGATGAAGTCTCAGTGTTGCAGGTAGCGCTTGGGTTTCACTCGAACCGCCCTCCGCTGGACCTTTCGTGACTGCCCTGTCTCCCAACGCAACCTTACACCAAGGATACGACAACAGTGCTCTCCATCATCTCGTCGTCACTCGTTGTCAACACCGCTGCTAGGACACTAGCTGGAGCGACATACGGGGGTGAGGATGCAATACATTCATCTCTGTCGATACCATCTTGTGCAACAACGTTGAAAAACTAAGTTTGTTTCGGGGAACAATCTGAGTACCTTTTCATCCAAAAATCGTCTTGGCGGAACATGATTTCTTGGGATCGGAACGCTACATTTCTCGGAGTTTGCGGGAAAGTGTTACACCCACTGGTGGCTTATTCTGCGTCAGTTACGATACGGGGCCAGACATTTAGGCGGGAAATTACTGTGCTTGCACGCGTAACTGATGACATTATTTTAGTAATTCGTTTCTTACGTGAGTGCTGAGCAACGCTGGATTGTGGAATTGGGGCAATTTTTCTGGGCCGCAACGCGCGAAATCCAATGACAGATAACACCATTGATGCCGTGTACGTTCTCTTTGTCGGCAAGATGTGTGTTTGGCCTTTCAGACTGCAATATTTGTACCCGTGACATATTTCTGCAGCCTACTTGTGCTCATTCATCTAAGGAAATTGTGTGAAGTTTCTAAAAGCACATCTTGTCGTACGACTGAATGCATCGAGTTGAGATCAAGGAAGCAGAAGTTTGTTTTTACCACAACGCCAACAGTGGGATGTGCTGGGGTATCCTTGTTCGATACCGAGTCACACTATCTTTTTGCGTGCAACAGTTGGCCTGTGGCGGCAAATGACATTTTCGCCCTATACATCTGCCAAGGGTGAACTGGCGGCATGCAGTGCATCCTCCCTACAGACCGACAGCCACATCCGCCGGGACATCGGGCCATGCGTTTAGGTAAGTTCATTGCGCTGTTCTGCTATGCGCTGACAAGCAGATGTTGAGACCGGAATGCACTGTAAAAAAGCTCAATAAACGTACTTAAGTGCTTTACCCGACCGTCCGGCGGATGTGGCTTTTGGATGTTGCTTTTGCACATTCACCTAATCTTTATGTAAGGAGCATTAAGCCTAAAATTCATTTATAAAGGAGATTTCTCACTAATTGCACATAGTGAATACAATTAGTGAGAAATCAGTGCGAATATATTAGTGAGACCCAGACTGCGGTTTTGGCATGTAAGGTGCACACCAGAGACACCCTATGCCCCCACCAATTCAGTTCCCAGTTTTCTATGATAGTGAAAAAATCTACCCAAGGAACAGTTTCCAAACGCATATTCAGCGCGCCATGAATGTGCTTATGCTTGGTAATTCGATGGAGACAGTAAGAAAACCCCAAAAACCCAACACACGCTTTCCGATCAAAATGCTAGGCGCTGGAGTGATATTGTTCTGGCTGACGGACATGCGGGTTCAGTATTCCATTTCTTCAAGACCTCAAATTGAGATATACCGATAGAGGACACATCTATTAAAATATTTACCAGTTTGATTACCGTAAATAATGAAAGCCTTCTTTGTAATAATGACAAGAAACATACAATGTTATCAAGAAGATTCCAAATTTTTGGCCGTCAGTAAAGGATGAAACAGGAGCACAATGCAGCTGCCACTGGCCATCACGTTGCTACACTTCCCATTTATGTGAATTTGGGCGGAGACAGATAAAGAAATATTCAGTACAGTCGAATATCATAGCAGCGGCATATAGGTAGTGTAGAATGGAATCCGTGGCAACTATATCTTCGAATACGCTAGTTCGTTTTGTGATTTAAACACCTCGGTTTATCCTTCATAGAAATATTGAGGTATTTCCGCAGATGAGAAGAGAAGTATTGATGTTTTGGTGCCCAGCCGAGCAATGCAACACAGGCGTATTCCTTTTTTATCACTTGTTGGGACCAGCCGCCACTATGTTGTACAAGCAATCCGATGCTGGACAAATATTAGCGTAGACATACAGGCTTACAGCATAGCCAATCTTGTCGCTTTATGCTGTTATTCACCAAGCTTGTAGTGTTGAATCATTTTGAAGTTGTATAAAGATAAAGGAACGGCAGAAAGTTTTCCATTCGCGCACAACTCATAGCAAAGGCCCTGCGTGTGTTAGGGCGCCATCACTTAATCTGAGTTAAAGTTTTCTTAAACGGCTTCGTGGTTTGTACACGTGAATGAGAAGTCTGTTCCGTGTATTATTTCATAATGTTGCGATGATTCTGGTGCCACAGGGTACCAATTTTATTTTTGAGCCTATTTTACAAAGAGTTTGGGTGCAGCCGTGTCAGGGCTGTTAGGGGTGGTGGTGCTGGTTAGTGCTGGCTACGGAATACATATAGGCGCCACAAGGACTACAGTTGGTCTATATGCAGGAAAAGATTTGTACGGATCCTTTAGGTATATCATCACCATGTCAATTTGATGTCACTGCGTAGAAAGCGGAAACATTTTTCGTGTAGCAGTCCACGACAGCGGCACCCATCAATCAAGAATAAGAGATGCATTTTGAATTGAAAGTTGTTAATTTGCTCCCGCCTTGTTCAGCCTTGTCCTATTCACGGCGCTGTTCCCAAACATTCGTCTCTATAAATGCCAAAAATGTCGTGCCAACAAGCTGAATTTGAAACACACCTAAAAGTACATACAATTTTTTTTTCTCTTGGAGAGCAACAGAATGAATCTAGTTCAGATAAAACAATTTTATTTCTTACGTCATTAGGAATGTAATTTTCTGCTTTTAAGCTGGCCTCAAAGAAAGAGAAATTGAAATCTCAGTATGTGATACTCGCTAGAAAAAAGAATCGCTTAATCACTCATGGCGAAAGGACTCTCCTGTCGTCCAGTACTTTTGCATATTGTTCAAAATCTGTAAAATTTTCTGCCCATATTTGTCGCGCTAACATTTCTCCTGATGGGAGAACAATTTCAGGCAGCCTTCTTCGATCAAGACCGTATGGAAAAGCCAAGTGTATATTCCTGCTGTAAGTGAACACCCCCTGTTATCGTTATTATTACTTGAATTACTTCTGGCACCCACTCAACCATGTATTGAGTGCTCTCAACGACATATTGTAGCGCGAAGGCACAGCTACAGAGAAAACACACACACACGTCACAGGCACTATTATTTGTGTCTGTCATCGTTGTTATTATGCCTTAGTGCTAAAATATCATCATCATCATCATCATCATCATCAGCCTGGTTACGCCCACTGCAGGGCAAAGGCCTCTCCCATACTTCACCAACAACCGCGGTCATGTACTAATTGTGGCCATGCCGCGCCTGCAAACTTCTTAATCTCATCCACCCACCTAACTTTCTACCGCCCCCTGCTACGCTTCCCTTCCCTTGGGATCCACTCCGTAACCCTTAATGACCATCGGTTATCTTCCCTCCTCATTACATGTCCTGGCCATCCCCATTTCTTTTTCTTGATTTCAACTAAGATGTCATTAACTCGCATTTGTTCCCTCACCCAATCTGCTCTTTTCTTATCCCTTAACCTTACAACTATCATTTTTCTTTCCATAGCTCGTGGCGTCGTCCTCAATTTGAGTAGAACCCTTTTCGTAAGCCTCCAGGTTTCTGCCCCATAGGTGAGTACTGGTAAGACACAGCTATTATATGCTTTTCTCTTGAGGGATAATGGCAACCTGCTGTCCATGATCTGAGAATACCTGCCAAACGCACCCCAGCCCATTCTTATTCTTCTCATTATTTCCGTCTCATGATCCGGATCCGCCGTCACTACCTGCCCTAAGTAGATATATTTCCTCATGACTTCCAGTGCCTCACTTTCCTATTGTAAATTGCTGCTCTCTTCCGAGACTGTTAAACATTACTTTAGTTTTCTGCAGAATAATTTTTAGACCCACTCTTCTACTTTGCCTCTCCAGGTCAGTGAGCATGCATTGCAATTGGTCCCCTGAGTTACTAAGCAAGGCGATATCATGAGCGAATCGCAAGTTGCTAAGGTATTCTCCATCAACTTTTATCCCCAATTCTTCCCACTCCAGGTCTCTGAATACCTCCTGTAAACATGCTGTGAATAGCATTGGAGAGATCGTATCTCCCTGCCTGACGCCTTTCTTTATTGGGATTTTGTTGCTTTCTTTGTGGAGGACTACGGTGGCTGTGGAGCCGCTATATATATATTCCAGTATTTTTACATATGGCTCATCTACACCCTGATTCCGTAATGCCTCCATGACTGCTGAGGTTTTGACAGAATCAAACGCTTTCTCGTAATCAATGAAAGCTATATACTGCTAAAATATACAGTTAAGCAAACGCCAACAAGCCCAACAACAAGTCCTCTTACTATATTGCCTTACTCTCCATCAAAACAAATGGAAGATAAGCAATAATTCTGCGTGTAGTTTGTTCTTTCTTTAATTATTTTTGTCTCTCTGAGATAGCGCATCATTGTGCCCCCCCCCCCCATTACAGTGTAGCCAGCCGGAGATAATATCTCAATAAACGCTCTTTCTTTCCGTTGCCTTTCTCTCTATCTCCCTTGGTTGGGGAGGAAATATAAAATAAATATATGCTGAGGAGTAGAATTACATTCTATTTATCATAAGGCTAGCTAGCACAGGAAGACAAGACTGTACCGGGGGAAAATGTCACCAAAGAGAGATATAATGCAAGCCCTTCCTAAGAAATAAAACAATGAGGTTAATCGCCCAATCTCACAGAATCAAATTTCATTTTTTTATACCAGGCTAGGTCTATTCTAATAATTGTTTCAAACAATTTTGTTTCGGCCAGTAATAAATACTGCAAGGTCTTGTTTGCAAACATCGTGGGAAGTGAGCATTTTTGTTTGGATCTCGTCGGAAACTCTTTCACCATAGGTGTCAGTATTGGGCGTGGCTGCAGTCACATCTGTAAGGAAACACTCAATAGTAAGTGTGTGAAAAGTCAAGGGCTTTTTCACTTCCTGCTCTTCAATACACCTTTGTCAACAGATAAGTTCTGACTGACACTCAATATCGCATATCGCAGCGTAACCTGTAGATAGCACAATTCTTGCTACAGCTGCATAGCGAAATCACTAGCGTAAATGTTGATCTCCACTTTCCGTTTTTATCAGTGAGGTTCGCGCAGCACTCCATCCTGGAATTCAAGATGCGATCACTCTTCCCCACAGTGAGAAGAGCAGACTTTTCGGTTGTAGGACTGCTGCGCACTAGTTAATGAAGGAGGAAGAAAAATCCCCGAACGTCCTTCCCCTCAAGACAATGTTCTGTTATCGCTTCTTGTGTACGCACTGCGAGCGCGTTCTGTGAACGAATGTGATCGAAGTATAAGATATTGTCGTAGCATAGTAGCTGCTTTGTTCTAGCTGATAT